>NC_060119.1:27116627-27448814 GCF_021461395.2 Schistocerca americana | reverse complement strand
TGATGTCCTTAGGTTAGTTAGGTTTAAGTAGTTATAAGTTCTAGGGGACTGATGATCTTAGAAGTTAAGTCCCATAGTGCTCAGAGCCATTTGAACAGAAAGCCGTTTCACGCGAGCTTTTATGCATCTGGAGACCGCAGCAGTTAGTTACACTTAGGGCAGCAGGTCCAACAGTCACTATCAATAGTATTTCAGCATTTAATTCTGTCGTCATTTTGACATGAATCTATTCAGACAAATGTAGGTACCTTCCATTTAACGCACTCCTCTTTAGATACCGATTCAGTGGTGAACCTCTTATGAATTGCCCGATGTTATCTGCAGTGCTGCCACATTTCCTTGTGTCTTTCTTTTCGTTCCTCTGTCGTTTTATTTCTATTTTAATCCGAGATATAGCACGTTTCATCGTTTCTACACTGTCTTAAGGCGTATGCGACAGAGTGTTTGTGTGGGTCAACGCGTGTGAGGTGAGAGGGGTGCACGAGTGTCATTTTATAGGTTTCCTCCTTACTTAGTATCTTTTAACGTGTAAAAGGACGCTGATAACCTCGTCGTTCAACACCAGTAAGTCCGGGAAAAACACACATGCACACACCCACCCACTCACACACGCACACGCACACGCACACACACACACACACACACACACACACACACACACACACGCACACGTGGCTCGAAATTAAACACACCCACCCACTCACACACGCACACGCACACACACACACACACACACACACACACACACACACGCACGTGGCTCGAAATTAAACACGTTCTCTATACATTGTTGGTAACGCACTCAGCTGCATCAACGAAGCATCGACCAGTGTTGCGGGAGGACCAAAACAAAGAAGCCCCAGGCGACCATATCCCAGATGAGCGACATGTCAGGAGAACGTACAGGCAAGGGAAGCAGTGGCAGCCATCCTTCTTCAATGAAGGCTTGCACACTGCTCTCCACATGTAAATGGGCACTGTCCTCCTGAAATGTGGCATTTCGAGGTCCCTGCACAAGAACAGTGATTCAGTCTCTAGAACATTTAGATTGTTCTCTGTGCGTAGGGGACAAGATTGTATGTTATACCCAATAATATGCCAAACTATCAATTTTTGGAGTTTGTCCGGTATGCTTTGGGCTTTGTTGTGTGCCCTACCGCATTCACCACAGTAGGCACCTGACACGTGCGTGGCTGTCACTGGAGGGGATGTTGAAACGGGATTCGTCCGAAAACATTAAATTTTGGCACTCAGTGTCGGCGTTCACGTGCCCTTTGAAGTTTGAATGACCGGTGCTTTCTTGTCAGCGACTTGCGACTTGCGACTTTTTCCTTCGGGGGGACATTAAGGATCGTGTTTCGGTGTTTCGCACCCCCCCCCCCCCCCCTCTGCCAGGAACTGTGGAGCAGCTCAGAGAGCGGATCAGCAAGAACTTGTAAATAAATTGCTTGACTTGGTTCCAGAACGGTTATTCAGTGAATTTTGTCCTGCTTTCTTTATATACATGTAACTGTCGTGTCCTTCACAAATGCAGATTTCGTGGCGTTCTTTTAAAGTGTACAGTATCGTTAAGTCATCATTTATTCTCTCAAAGTTCCGAGCTGTATCTCTGATATGTCTGCCAAGTGCAGATTTTTCTGGTGTCTCTCATACCAATGCGTTCCTATGTTCGTTGAAGATATTGCGAAACTGTCTCTCGCACTATATACTCAGAACGTACGTGTATCATCGCAACAGCCAAATTTCTGCAAGTGAACACTGATGTACACAGCAGTTGCAAAATTTGACGTGTATGTGTCACTATTTTGGTCATTAAGAATTTTTATATAGCCCGCTGTTGTATGATTTTGAATAAAGTCAATAGCTCGCCCGATAAAGACAGATTTTACAACTACGCAGATGAAGACAGACAGACCGATACACAATATCTCTAACGCCATTATTCCGCGCAATACAGCACATTTCCTCCTTAATTAACAGTGTGCAGTACTGAAACATCAGCCACCCGGACGTGTCCAGGCGGGTCTTCTTCTGCGTGCCGGCTGTCGGGTGTCTGGACTTCTGCTACAGTGGAACAACTGTAAACCACACTGGTCTCACCTGCTCGCGATCGGTGACATGTTGTTGTTATTGTTGTTGTTCGCTCTGAAGACTGGTCTGATGCACGTCCTGTGCAAGACTCTTCATCTCCGAATTACTACTGCACCTACATCCAACTGAAACTCCTATTTTATTCGTCCCTCTGTCTCCCTCTACATCGGCGACAGGCAAAATAAAGCCTGCTTTGACAATAGTACATTAAAGGCATTACTTGAAGTTAACATAAACTAACATTACGTCGCCCGCACGGCTAGCCGCGCGGTCTAACGCGCTGCTTCCCGAACGGGAAGGCGTGCCGGTCCCCGTCACGAATTCGCCCGGCGGATTAGTGTGGAGGTCCGGTGTGCCGGCCAGACTGTGGATCCTTTTCAATGCGGTTTTCCATCTACCTCGGCGAGTGCGGACTGGTTCCCCTTATACTGTCTCAGTTACACTGTGTCGGCGATTGCTGCGCAAACATCGTTTCCCTATATGCGTACACCATAATTACTCCACCACGCAAACATTTGGGGTTACACTCGTCTGGTAAGAGACGTTTCCGGGGGTTCCACTGGGGGCCGAACCGCACAATAACCCTGGGTTCGGTGTGGGGCGCCCGTGGGGTGGGTGGACTGCTGTGGCCTGTTGTCGGGGTGTGAACCACAGAGGGCTACGGCCGGACGAAACCTCTCCGTTGTTTCTGTGTCACCTGTTTAATACTATGGAAGACAACATTACGTCCCTCAACTCTTCAGGTCCTCGAGGTGAGTGTCTTAGGCCATTAAGCACTGAACAGTCTCACGAAATACGCAATTTCTTTCAGGGAAACTTTTTTTTGTGGTAATCTATTTAATAATTATATACCTATGGTCTAAGGGTAGCGTCTTTGATTCATAATCAAAACATCTTCGGTCCCGGGTTTGATCCCCGCCACTACCTAAATTTTGATAAATAATCAGCATTGGCGGCCGAAGACTTCCGGCATAAGAAGTCAGCCTCATTCTGCCAACAGCCTTGTCAAAGAGGGCGGAGGAGCGGATAGAGGTCCAGGGGACTCTCTTGTCCTAGGGGTGGGAAATTGCCCCTAAAGGCGGAATAATCAGCAATGACCAACGACATGAGGATGCAGAATGCAATGGCAACCACTGCATTAAAGACACGTAACGAGTATCCACAGGACATGTGGCCTGTAATTGAAGAAGTGTCATGATGATCTCCCCATTGGCAAAAGATTCCGGAATAGTCTCCCATTCGGATCTCCGGGAGGGGACTGCCAAGGGGGAGGTTACCATGAGAAAAAGATTGAATAATAAACGAAAGGATAACGTTCTACGAGTCGGGGCGTGGAATGTCAGAAGCTTGAACGTAATAGGGAAACTAGAAAATCTGAAAAGGGAAATACAACGGCTCAATCTAGATACAGTAGGGGTCAGTGAAGTGAAGTGGAAGGAAGACAAGGATTTCTGGTCAGATGAGTATCGGGTAATATCAACAGCAGCAGAAAATAGTGTAACAGGTGTAGGATTCGTTATGAATAGGAAGGTAGGGCAGAGGGTGTGTTACTGTGAACAGTTCAGTGACAGGGTTGTTCTAATCAGAATCGACAGCAGACCAACACCGACAACGATAGTTCAGGTATACATGCCGACGTCGCAAGCTGAAGATGAACAGATAGAGAAAGTGTATGAGGATATTGAAAGGGTAATGCAGTATGTAAAGGGGGACGAAAATCTAATAGTCATGGACGACTGGAATGCAGTTGTAGGGGATGGAGTAGAAGAAAAGGTTACAGGAGAATATGGGCTTGGGCCAAGGAATGAAAGAGGAGATAGACTAATTGAGTTCTGTAACAAGTTTCAGCTAGTAATAGCGAATACCCTGTTCAAGAATCGCAAGAGGAGGCGGTATACTTGGAAAAGGCCGGGAGATACGGTAAGATTTCAATTAGATTACATCATGGACAGACAGAGATTCCGAAATCAGATACTGGATTGTAAGGCGTACCCAGGAGCAGATATAGACTCAGATCACAATATAGTAGTGATGAAGAGTAGGCTGAAGTTCAAGACATTAGTCAGGAAGAATCAATACGCAAAGAAGTGGGATACGGAAGTACTAAGGAATGATGAGATACGTTCGAAGTTCTCTAACGCTATAGATACAGCAATAAGGAATAGCGCAGTAGGCAGTACAGTTGAAGAGGAATGGACATCTCTAAAAAGGGCCATCACAGAAGTTGGGAAGGAAAACATAGGTACAGAGAAGGTAGCTGCGAAGAAACCATGGGTAACAGAAGAAATACTTCAGTTGATTGATGAAAGGAGGAAGTACAAACATGTTCCGGGAAAATCAGGAATACAGAAATACAAGTCGCCGAGGAATGAAATAAATAGGAAGTGCAGGGAAGCTAAGACGAAATGGCTGCAGGAAAAATGTGAAGACATCGAAAAAGATACGATTGTCGGAAGGGCAGACTCAGCATACAGGAAAGTCAAAACAACCTTTGGTGACATTAAAAGCAACGGTGGTAACATTAAGAGTGCAACGGGAATTCCACTGTTAAATGCAGAGGAGAGAGCAGATAGGTGGAAAGAATACATTGAAAGCCTCTGTGAGGGTGAAGATTTGTCTGATGTGATAGAGGAAGAAACAGGAGTCGATTTAGAAGAGATAGGGGATCCAGTATTGGAAGCGGAATTTAAAAGAGCTTTGGAGGACTTACGGTCAAATAAGGCAGAAGGGATAGATAACATTCCATCAGAATTTCTAAAATCATTGGGGGAAGTGGCAACAAAACGACTATTCACGTTGGTGTGTAGAATATATGAGTCTGGCGATATACCATCTGACTTTCGGAAAAGCATCATCCACACAATTCCGAAGACAGCAAGAGCTGACTAGTGCGAAAATTATCACACAATCAGCTTAACAGCTCATGCATCGAAGCTGCTTACAAGAATAATATACAGAAGAATGGAAAAGAAAATTGAGAATGCGCTAGGTGACGATCAGTTTGGCTTTAGGGAAAGTAAAGGGACGAGAGAGGCAATTCTGACGTTACGGCTAATAATGGAAGCAAGGCTAAAGAAAAATCAAGACACTTTCATAGGATTTGTCGACCTGGAAAATATAAAACGGTGCAAGCTGTTCGAGATTCTGAAAAAAGTTAGGATAAGCTATAGGGAGAGACGGGTCATATACAATATGTACAATAACCAAGAGGGAATAATAAGAGTGGACGATCAAGAACGAAGTGCTCGTATTAAGAAGGGTGTAAGACAAGGCTGTAGTCTTTCGCCCCTACTCTTCAATCTGTACATCGAGGAAGCAATTATGGAAATAAAAGAAAGGTTCAGGAGTGGAATTAAAATACAAGGTGAAAGGATATCAATGATAAGATTCGCTGATGACATTGCTATCCTGCGTGAAAGTGAAGAAAAATTAAATGATCTGCTGAATGGAATGAACAGTGTAATGAGTACACAGTATGGTTTGAGAGTAAATCGGAGAAAGACGAAGGTAATGAGAAGTAGTAGAAATGAGAACAGCGAGAAACTTAACATCAGGATTGATGGTCACGAAGTCATTGAAGTTAAGGAATTCTGCTACCTAGGCAGTAAAATAACCAATGACGGACGGAGCAAGGAGGACATCAAAAGCAGACTCGCTATGGCAAAAAAGGCATTTCTGGCCAAGAGAAGTCTACTAGTATCAAATACCGGCCTTAATTTGAGGAAGAAATTTCTGAGGATGTACGTCTGGAGTACAGCAATGTATGGTAGTGAACATGGACTGTGGGAAAACCGGAACAGAAGAGAATCGAAGCATTTGAGATGTGGTGCTATAGACGAATGTTGAAAATTAGGTGGACTGATAAAATAAGGAATGAGGAGGTTCTACGCAGAATCGGAGAGGAAAGGAATATGTGGAAAACACTGATAAGGAGAAGGGACAGGATGATAGGACATCTGCTAAGACATGAGGGAATGACTTCCATGGTACTAGAGGGAGCTGTAGAGGGCAAAAACTGTAGAGGAAGACAGAGATTGGAATACGTTAAGCAAATAATTGAGGACGTAGGTTGCAAGTGCTACTCTGAGATGAAGAGGTTAGGAAAGGAAAGGAATTCGTGGCGGGCCGCATCAAACCAGTCAGTAGACTGATGACCAAAAAGAAAAAAAAAATGTAATTATTTTGTATAACGCAATAGTAATTGACTACCTAAAAAAATACTTTCACGCAAAAATGCTATGATATGAGTATGCACTTATATTTAGTGAATGCACTGAAAATGTTATGCATTGACGTGGTTTCCTTACATTGAACATACTCCGCTGAACATGTAGCGTCTTTTACGAGAATGGCTTTGAGCCTATTTTGCCAACTGGAGGTGTCAATGTTTCCTTTTACTTTACTTAGAATTCATTCACAATAACATAGCTGTCTGTTCTACAGCAAACAGGTGCTTTAGCGGATTTATATGTACCCGACATACTTCTACAGTTTTAAGTTCTTGAAGTATGTCAAATTATATTAACAACATCTAATTCTTGTTCTTACAGGAATTTAGGTAATTCAATTCTGCACATATACAAGGTGGTCAGAAACAGTGTGAAAACCTGTAAGGGTGTTGCAGGGCAGGTTGTGCTGAGAGATAATTGTTAAGGAATAAATTCGTACCGCGCCGTTTTCGAGTTAACTGCTTCTAAGCTGTGGCGCCCCGCCATATACAGTCATCGTCAGTTCCTCTCATAGCGTGGATGACAGTGCATCTGGCTCGTAAATCTCTGTCTTAACATTATATAACCCGTCTGAAACCATCCAGTGTCTCCACGCCTCTTCCACTTATACAATCTTCTTTCACGATTCTTAAACCAAGTGTTATCTGTGATTAAGTTATGCTCTGTGCAAAATTTTACCAGGCGCGCTATCGAATTCTAGTCCGCCATGACTATTGAATTGTCGGCTCCCTCAACCATCCGAGTAATTTCTTTTATTACCAAATATGCAGCAACCAGTAGCAAAATCATGTTTTATTTATTCACTTTTGCAAATCGATTTCAACTGATTAACAGCCATCATCGGTGCCTTCAACCAATATGTGCCCTGAATAGTAATACTGTCTTAAGCAACATTACTACTCAGGGCACATATTGGTTGAAGGCACCGATGATGGCTGTTAATCAGTTGAAATCGATTTGCAAAAGTGAATAAATAAAAAATGATTTTGCAACCGGTTGCTGCATATTTGGTAATTTTATGGTTTACGGTCGCTGCACGACTTGGGAACCACATGGAGCCCACAATTCATAAATTTCTTTTATCTCATCATACATTTCTTGAATCTCTTCGTCATCTGCGGAGCTAGCTGGCATATAAACTTCTATTACTACGGTAGGCGTGGGCTTCGTGTCTATCTTGGCTACAATAATCCGTTTACTGTGCTGTTTGTAATAGCTTACCCTCGCACCTATTTTTTTAACTATTAAACCTACTCCTGCATCATCTCTACTTCATTTTGTACTTATAATCCTGTATTCACATGACCAAAAGTCTTGTTCCTCCTGCCACCGAACTTATCTAACTCCTATTACATCTAACTTCAACCCATCCATTTTCCTTTTTAAATTTTCTAACTATCTATCCGATTTAAGGGATCTGTCATTTCACGCTCCGATCCGTAGAACGCCAGTTTTCTTTCTCCTGATAACGACGTCCTCCTGAGTAGTCCCCTTCCCGAGATCCGAATAGCGGACTATTATACCTCCGGAATATTTTACCCGAGAGGTCGCCATTATCATTTTACCATACACTAAAGGTGCATTCCCTCGGGAAAAATTACGGCTGTAGTTTACCCCTGCTTTCAGCCGTTCGCAGTACCAACAGAGAAAGGCCGTGTTGGTTAATGTTACAAGGCCAGATCAGTCAATCATACAGACTGTTGCCTGGAAAGACTGCTGCCTCCCCTCTTCAGGAACCACACGTTTGTCTGCCCTCTCAACACACACCCCTCTGTTGTGGTTGCACCTACGGTACGGCCATCTGTATCGCTGAGGCACGCAAGCCTCCCCACCAGTGATTGGGCCATGGTGCTTGGGGATATATATACATAAACTGAAAATTTAAAAAAAGCTACATAAATATAAAATATATATAAAAATTGTTTATACGTATCGTGAGAGCTTGGTGGTGGTTTTTCGACTTTGTTCTCGGTTTTATATCCTTTCTCCATTTTCTACTGTTTTGTTATCATAATTGATTTTTTATCCCATTTGTAGATTATATTACGTAATGATTTGACTATAGTCTACTGAAGTTTCATGACAGTACCAAGTCACTCACATAATAATATTAAAAAAATAGCGTGGATGACAGCGCATGAGACTTGCTCAGCCGCAGACTCGGTTCGATAAATTCTACCGCCACACGTCCAGTTTTTTTTCATCGATCTCTTGCTTTCGGTTGTAGAGGCGCGAAAGAAGAATACGTTTGACGTCAGAGTCTCTTGTGGGCCGCTTGAATTTGCGCGCAACGGCATGATCGGCTAACTTCAACGCTAATTAGCTTCCAAACGGCGCGGCGTATCGGATATTTTTTTTAATAATTATTTCTCAGCACGCCCTACCATGCAACACACTTACAGGCGTTTGAGACTGGTTCTGACAGCCCTGTGTAACACCAAGAAGGAGTAATGGGAAACACTCTCTGTGTTCATCTTTTCGGAGGTGGTTGCGGGACTCAGCTGTTCGGCACAGCACGTCAAATTAACCACCTTTGTTTGAGCCGTCTAGTTTCCAGACTTATTTTATTTGGCTACCAGTTTCGGCGATTTACTTAGCCATCTTCAGGCTCCTACGCGTCGGTCAGGAGCCTGACGACGGCGTAGTAAACCGCCGAAACTGGTAGCCAAATAAAATAAGTCTGGAAACTAGACGGCTGAAAAATGTTTAATTTGTCATGCTAAATAAAAGTTGGCAGACGTGTTTCTACAGTTGAAAGGTGATGTCTGTTCAAATCTGTCGCCACTCGCTACGAGAGGCAGGATGTTTCTCCTGCTATATTGCAGAAACTCTTGCCGCAGCGGTGCTTGTGTGAAGTTTTCCTCGTTAGTGTTGTGCTCTCTGCCGAGTGAGTCGTATCGCCTCCGCTCCGCCTTACTTTCTGTTTAGTGTTGGTCTACTTGCAGCGGCGTCGGCCGCTCCGCTATGGCTACCATGTTTTCCGCGTGTATTCTGCGAAAAGGTACTGTGAGCTTTACTTTCGATAAAACAACACAACACGTGCAGCCCGGATCTCTAGAAATCCACGACTGGCTTGTCGATGTATCTCATGTTATGAGTTTCACGCTTATTTTGAAGCAGATGAGAACGTGTTTCTACGTGGAATTTATGGATCTCCTTCACGTTGAAAGATTACTCTCGTGACATGGTTTTCAAGTCTCGTTCAAGCATCGCGATAATTCCGTTAGTACGGTGTCACTTGCAGACGCCTGAATGCACTATACCAGTGTTCGAATGCTTAACATATGACTCCTTATGTTAACGCACAAAACGTCCCTCCAGAATGTTGGTCTACTCAACACAGACTACAGTGTTATAGAGGAAAATTGAAGTAAATGAGCCCTCGGTCACTATTATTTTTAGTCTTATTGACAAGGTTTCAACACTTCTAAGAGTTCCTTCATCAGAATTAAAACAATTAAAACGGTCATTTTAATTGTTTTAATTCTGATGAAGGCACTCGTAGAAGTGTTGAAACCAGGTCAATAAGACTAAAAATAATAGTGACCGAGGGCTCATTTGTTTCAACTTTAATTCTGAAACGGTCACTGAACCAAGCAGCCATGTTTAAAACTTTGTGTTATAGAGAAATGTATTCCGTGGAAATGCTTGTTAAACGCAATATTTCATCACATTTACAAGTGTGTGTTTACCGCGTTAGTGTCATTTTCACTGGTCGACAGGGAATTTGCTTCCTATGTAATGAATGTGGACACTTTCGGTCTAATTGCCCGCGGGGGTTTTCGGTATTAAAGCCGTCCTTAGCGCAGCGTTGCAAAGTTACGGTTGCCGGTTCCTCATCTTGTTCCTTCCACCACCGACGTCGGACCTACTCATGCTTCGGATCATAATGCACAAGAAGTCCATTCTGATAATCATGTCAGTGAATTCCCGCCTTTACCACCGCGCCAGGTGCAGAATGCTATTGCCTCTAGGATAGAACCTGTAACGGTGGCAAACAAGCCACGTCGCACTCAAGATGGTGATGGTTTGGCTGTGCCTTCTGCGAAAACCTCCTCCGCGTCGATTGCGTCCCCTGCTCGTCTCCATGCTACGATACCTCCCGTCCATGATACGGTGAGTAGCGAAAAAGCTACACTCCTGGAAATGGAAAAAAGAACACATTGACACCGGTGTGTCAGACCCACCATACTTGCTCCGGACACTGCGAGAGGGCTGTACAAGCAATGATCACACGCACGGCACAGCGGACACACCAGGAACCGCGCTGTTGGCCGTCGAATGGCGCTAGCTGCGCAGCATTTGTGCACCGCCGCCGTCAGTGTCAGCCAGGTTGCCGTGGCATACGGAGCTCCATCGCAGTCTTTAACACTGGTAGCATGCCGCGACAGCGTGGACGTGAACCGTATGCGCAGTTGACGGACTTTGAGCGAGGGCGTATTGTGGGCATGCGGGAGGCCGGGTGGACGTACCGCCGAATTGCTCAACACGTGGGGCGTGAGGTCTCCACAGTACATCGATGTTGTCGCCAGTGGTCGGCGGAAGGTGCACGTGCCCGTCGACCTGGGACCGGACCGCAGCGACGCACGGATGCACGCCAAGACCGTAGGATCCTACGCAGTGCCGTAGGGGACCGCACCCCCACTTCCCAGCAAATTAGGGACACTGTTGCTCCTGGGGTATCGGCGAGGACCATTCGCAACCGTCTCCATGAAGCTGGGCTACGGTCCCGCACACCGTTAGGCCGTCTTCCGCTCACGCCCCAACATCGTGCAGCCCGCCTCCAGTGGTGTCGCGACAGGCGTGAATGGAGGGACGAATGGAGACGTGTCGTCTTCAGCGATGAGGGTCGCTTCTGCCTTGGTGCCAATGATGGTCGTATGCGTGTTTGGCGCCGTGCAGGTGAGCGCCACAATCAGGACTGCATACGACCGAGGCACACAGGGCCAACACCCGGCATCATGGTGTGGGGAGCGATCTCCTACACTGGCCGTACACCACTGGTGATCGTCGAGGGGACACTGAATAGTGCACGGTACATCCAAACCGTCATCGAACCCATCGTTCTACCATTCCTAGACCGGCAAGGGAACTTGCTGTTCCAACAGGACAATGCACGTCCGCATGTATCCCGTGCCACCCAACGTGCTCTAGAAGGTGTAAGTCAACTACCCTGGCCAGCAAGATCTCCGGATCTGTCCCCCATTGAGCATGTTTGGGACTGGATGAAGCGTCGTCTCACGCGGTCTGCACGTCCAGCACGAACGCTGGTCCAACTGAGCCGCCAGGTGGAAATGGCATGGCAAGCCGTTCCACAGGACTACATCCAGCATCTCTACGATCGTCTCCATGGGAGAATAGCAGCCTGCATTGCTGCGAAAGGTGGATATACACTGTACTAGTGCCGACATTGTGCATGCTCTGTTGCCTGTGTCTATGTGCCTGTGGTTCTGTCAGTGTGATCATGTGATGTATCTGACCCCAGGAATGTGTCAATAAAGTTTCCCCTTCCTGGGACAATGAATTCACGGTGTTCTTATTTCAATTTCCAGGAGTGTATTTCCAGTTTCCCTTCTGCTCGCGAAGACATTCCTTCTGCGCTGTTTGTGTACGGAGAGTGAGCGGACCCCCCCCCCCCCACCCCCCCTTCGTCTTTGTGTCCTCCGTTACAGTCTGAGGCGATGCAAAGTCCTCCTGCTCCTTCGTCTTCAGCCGGCGAAAGTTTCCTGAATTTGCCGCCTACAGCAACTCCCGAGGAGAATAAAATTAGCGACCAAGTATCACCTGTTGCATTGGCAGTTCCACAGAATGCTTCCGCCTTACTCACTGGAACTGCATTACATAACACTTGTTCTGAGGGGCAGTTCTAAGAAAAAAGGTTGCGATGGCGGCGATTCTGGTCCCCAGATGTCTTGATTCCTCTGTGGTTTCTGCAATGGACCTTGACTCTCAGCTGTCTACCTAATTCTGCTCGGACTTCCCGTACGTCCCTGTACAGCGGTGACCAGTGACCCAAGCCTACACGTTTCTTTCCTTAAATGTTAATCTTGTGGAATTTCGATTGGCTTCTCTGTGTCAGTTCATTTATGATTCATGTGCGGACATAGTCCTCTTACAGGAGGTGTTATTTAGGCATTTTTCCTCACCTGGTTTTCGTGTGACCTTTAATGTAGGAACCGACTTCTCTACGGGGAGCGCCTTATTTTTTCGTGATTGCATTCTTACTGCTGAGGTGCAAATGTTGGATTCTGGCAGGGCATAAGTTGTCAACTTTTTAATCTTACCTCGGTTCTTTTATCTGCTCCTTCTGGCACTGGTCGCGCAGTGGATCGTTTGTCTTTTTATAAAGAGGATATTGTTTACCTGTAGCGTAAGAGTCCGCCGGATATTCTGTTAGGTGGTGATTTTAACTGTGTCTTGCAGCCTGCAGATCAGTCTCCAAATTTCAATTTCTGTCGTGAATTACATGAACTGGTCCGTTCCTGAAAGACGTCTGGATGTGTAAATACCCGACGTTAGTTAAATTTACCCTCTTTACTGCGACTTCTAGTGGCAGGTTAGATAGGTTTTACTTATCAGACTGACTGCGCGATTGTATTCTTAATGTTGAAGTCATCCCAGCTTGCTTTACGGATCACTGTGTAGTGACTACAACCGTCAATCTGGAACGGTAACCAGTCAAATTGTTTCGCACTCTGTGGATGTTAAATGTCGCTCACCTAGATGATCCCTCTGTCGATCACGTGATGTGAGGCGTGTGGCAGAGTACTCTACGGTTCCATCCTTGACTGGTGGACACATCTAGCAAAACCGAGGCTCAGGCAAACTTTGATACTTTTTTGCGCTGCAAAAGCGCGAGACTTTCCGAGAACTTACGAATGTTACTATTCAGTTCTGCGTGAACTTTATGATGCTGCGTATCACGCCCCTCTGTGAATTGCGGATGTTAGACGACTAAAGGCAAAATTGTTGACCTTGAAAAGAACACAAGTGGAAGGGTTGAAAATGCGATCCACGCCACGTTCATTAGTGACGGTAGAACTGACTTCCTTATTTAATTTGATTCGGTATCAGACCCGTCGCCGACGCGGTTGTATTCATTCTCTCACGACAAATACTGGACGTATAGTATCGGAGCAAGCTTTACACCAATACTATGTAGACATCTACGACATCGATGAGTCCAGTGCAATCTTTTACGACACACTAGTCACCATCTTGGATACGGCACTTACACCTGAACAAAATGAAAAGCTCTTACCTGCGTTTCAGCCTGAGGAAGTTTACAAAGTTATTGTGGGATCGCCTTCTCAAAAGTCTCCAGTTCTTGATGGACTTCACAATGAATTTTACGTGCGCTTTTGGCCGTCGTTGGGTGTTATCTTTACGTCTCTTTTGAATGCAGTGTTACAGGGTAGAGTTATGCGGACGTCGTTCAAAGTGGGAAGACATTTTTTAATCTTGGAACGCCCAGGACCGACTTCCCCTGATATTTTTCACCCTATTACTTTGTTATACTTTGATTATAAGACTGTGGCCAGGGCAGTTAATAGTTGAATTCGGCTGTGAAGGGCACGATGTTTGCAAAGCTGCGTGCCTGGTCGCACCTTTCCTTATCCCTATAATCGAGTGCCGTGACGTGGTTTCGGATGCTACTTTAACGTCCGTCCCTTGTGCCCTTGACTTTGATAAGGCATTTGATCACGACATTTTGCTTCGGATTCTGGTGGTAGTTGGTTTCACTGTTGACACACGGCGAGTGCTCTCAAATCTGTTTACTGGTATTTCAGCTTCGCCCCCGATAAATATCCGTCGGGGAATGCCTCAAGGAAGCCCGCTGTTAAGGACTTTGTTTGTGTTGTCTCTGGAGCCCCTACTTCCGATGTTAGACTCCCAGCTGAAAGACTGGGTGTTTTCCGGAGGGACTATAGCTGTCCGTGCATACACAGATTACGTGACGGTTCTACTCCGCAATTCTGCGGAAATACCTCGACTGAAGGCTGCAATCTATTATTATTGTCGGATTTCAGGTGCACTACTTAATGAAGGTAAATGCAGGCTTCTTAGTTTGCGAGGTTTTCATGACGCCGTTGTTCCGTGGGGTACTACACTGGATCGGCATACGTCTCTCAGTATCATCATTGATTCTAGTCCACTCAAAATGGCAACGCTCAACTGGAAGCCTGTTACGGAACAAAATCAGGGAGTGTTACTAGAACATGAAAGGCGTTCTCCTACTCTGCTCCAGAAAGTCCGAATACTACATACATATGCCTTACGCAAAGCTTGTTACGTGGCTCAAGTTGATCCACTTCTCTCGATGATGGCGAAGAAAATACAGCAATTGTCGGGTCGTTTCTTATGGAAAAGGTACGAGTATATCTTTAGCTTACGGTACGAGATGGTCACGAAGCCTTGTTCCTTTGGCGGGGGTTGCGCTTGGCTGACATACGAAGGAAGACGCAGATGCTATGTGTGCGATGTGCTGTTTTGATGTTGACTCAAGAAACTCACACATTCACGTCTCGTTTACTTCTCTGTGTCCGCCTTGCTAGTCTTGAACCCCCTATTGATGCTGGTCGTGTAAATTATAAGTTAAAACACCTTCGTGACATCTATATTGGGGTGAGCTATTTAGGGCTGACATTTTATGGAGACCCGTCCTCACCATGAATTTCCTAAAGATTCGTTGGGGAGCAGTCCCTTGCCCGAACCTCGTTGAAAGAGGATCGCCGCATATAAACTGGACGACAGTTTGGTGTAACATCAGTCTTCTTATTTTGCCGTTGCACTCAGCATCCTCTTGGTATAAGGTAGTAAATAACTTGATTCCAACGAACGAGCGACTTTACCGTATTGGGTTTGGCGACACGGATTTATGTAGTCCTCGTATCTCTACAGATACGATACGGCGTCGCTTTACTTCTGGAGAACATATGGCAAATCGGTCTTGGATTAGGACGTAATTGGCCTACCTTACTCCATCTTCTGAGACTTTGTACACAACAGGCATCATATTGCGCCGAGATTCTTCCCTCTTTCCACGGTCGAAAAGCCACACCGTTACGTGATTGTTGGGACACTTCGCTCAGTATGTTGTAGAAGGCGAGGGGGAAGATCACAAAAAGTTCATGCAGTACATGATCACGGCCTATTGGACATGCTTGCGAGTGCCTCGATATCGAGACCTCCTCGCCATCATGTTGAATTTTGTTTTCCGTCGGCAAGGTGTTGGGTGGTTCAAACGGCTTGGCTCTGAGCACTATGCGACTTCACTTCTGAGGTCATCAGTCGCCTAGAACTTAGGACTAATTAAACTTAACTAACCTAGGGACATCACACACATCCATGCCCGAGGCAGGATTCGAACCTGCGACCGTAGCGGTCGCGCGGTTCCAGACTGAAGCGCCTAGAACCGCTCGGGCACACTGGCCGGCCAAGGTGTTGGTTAATTTCATTGTTCTGATGAGAGGTGTTTTCTTTGTTAAGTATGTTTCCCATCTGATTTACTTCGACTTGTTCTCTCCTAGTTTACCTGCTCGGTTTATTTTGTGTTTTGACTCAGTATAGCTCCAGTTCTATTGTAACACGGGTATAGAAAGAAGTATATATACACATGAGCGTACGCAATACTTAAAATTAGCTTGGAATTTCTCTTAGTTTGCTATTTCGAATATACTCTTATCTCGTTGTCTTTCTCCTTTTAGATTCTATATAAGACAGTATATATAAAAACTAACAAAAATAAGCTAAATAAATATAAAAAACTGTATAAAATTTTTATACATATAATGGAGATGGTTTTCGGCTTTGTTCTTGGTTTTATATCCTTTCTCCTTTTATTATTGTTTTGTTATCATAATTAATTTTTCCTCCCATTTGCAGCTTATATTACATGATGATTTGACTATTGTCTACTGAGGTTCCATGACAGTACCAAGTCACTCTGATGATAAAAAAGGAGGCGCAGGCTCGGTTCGATAAATTCTACTGCCATGCGTCCAGACTTTTTTCATCGACCTCTGGCTTTCGGTTTTTGGAAAACGAAAGAAGAATACGTTTGACGTCAGAGTCTCTGGTGGGCCGCACGAATTTGCGCGCAACGGCCTGATCGGCTAACTTCAACGCTAATTAGCTTCCAAACGGCGCGCAGCGACGTATCGGATATTTTTCTTAATAATTATTTCTTAGCACATCCTACCCTGCAACACACTTACAAGCGTTTGAGATTGCTTCTGACAACACCAAGAAGGAGTAATGCGAAACTCTCTGTGTTCATATTTTCAGAGTTGGTTGCGGGACTCAGCTGTTCGGTACAGGACGTCAAGTTAACCACCTTTGAGCCGTCTAGTTCGCAGAGTTATTTTATTTGGCTACCAGTTTCGGCGGTTTACTTAGCCATCTTCAGGCCCCTACACGTCGGTCAGGAGCCTGACGACGGCGTCATGCTAAATAAAAGTTGGCAGATGTGTTTCTACAGTTGAGAGATGATGCCTATTCAAATCTGTCGCCACTCGCTGCGAGAAGCAGGATGTTTCTTCTGCGATACTGCAGACAGTTTTGGCTGGAACGTAGCCACTGTACATGACTGTGGTCACGATAATGTACGGTCGCAAGAAGACCGGGCTCTGGACGCCCACGCACACTACCGAGGGGCAAGACTGGCGTTCGGCCTATGGCTGCGGCTCCTCGTACTGCACCTACGGCACCGCGGCAACACAGCAAACTGTTACAAGTCAGTGGATGGCAGTGTGGAGGTCTGTCGTGTTTTCTACTGGAAACTGGTTCTGCCTCAGTGCCAGTGATGACTGTGTGTTTGTTAGAAGGGTGCCAGTTGAGATCCTGCAGCCAACCTGTCAGCATGCTAGACACGTTGGACGTAAACCTCGATTTACGATCTGGGCTGTGATTTTTTACGACAACACTCTCTTGGTTATCCCCCCGTACCCAGGCTCCAAATTTGTACCTCAATCTGATGATCTACGTCTACATCTATACTCCGCAAGCCACCCAACGGTGTGTGGCGGAGTGCACCGTAAGTGCCACTGTCATTACCTCCCTTTCCTGCTCCAGTCGCGCCCCCAGGGGCTCAGCATTCGTTTGCTGGGTACGGGCTTGGCGACCCCGGGGTTCCTGAGCTGGGGACTGGTAAGCGCCGCCAGTCCCCTGTCACCGTAACCTCTAAGCATACTTCAACGACCACCGTGCGGCGCGGCGGTGGAATGTTGTGTGTCTCAGGGAATGGGGATCTTGGCTTGACCGCCCGGATCGCGAGGATGGAATAAACCTCTATAAAAAAACCCTCAATCTCAAGGTGTGCTGCGCGCTGATGAGATGCATGGCTGTTGAGGTGGAACAGTCGGTAGCGGGCAACCTCTGGGGAACCTGCCGCACCTCAGTTGTATCAGGCTTACCTAGGCACGCGGGGCTCTGTCTAGGTGGACTTCTAGTTCCCTAGCTGCTCGTGGGACCGAGATGGATCCTTCGAAATTCTCTTTTCCTCCTCCCAGCGGAAAGGGTGGGCCGCTGGAAGGTTCTAACACCCAGTCTCTTAAGAGGGCCCGTGCAGTCAGTCCCCCTGACTCCGGCGCTTCTTTAAAAAGTCCAGTCTTAGGTAACAGAATGCATTCTGGTAATCCGAATGTGTTTCTCATTGTGAAACGGAAGGAGGGTAGTTTCGAGAAGGTTTCGCCCTTCTATATACAAAAGGGATTGGAGGGAATCTGTGGCTCCTTAAAATCGGTGAAGCGCTTACGTAATGGGACCTTGCTAGTGGAAACTTCCACTTCCCAGCAAGCAACTAACCTCCAATCTGCTAAATGCCTTGGAGAGTATGCCATAGCCACCGAACTGCACAGCACCTTGAACTATAGCAAAGGTGTTGTGACATGCCGGGATCTAGCTGATATTCCCAAGGAAGAACTGCAACGTGAGTGGGCTCCGGAAGGTATCGTTGATGTCCAACACATCATGAAGAGGGTTGATGGCACTCTTGTCAAATCCGACTCCTTTATTCTGACCTTCAGTAGCACAACACTTCCTGAACATGTTAAAGCTGGCTTCCTTCGCCTTAGTGTGAGGCCTTATTTCCCGGCCCCAATGCGCTGTTTCAAATGCCAGCGTTTTGGGCATACCACCTTAGGCTGTAAAGGCGAAGCGACTTGTGGAAACTGTGGTCAGGCTGCTCATGAAGGAGTTGGTTGCTCGTCTCCGGCTAAATGTATTAATTGCTCTGGGAACCACCCTGTTTGGAGTAGGGACTGCCGCATATTTTTAGAGGAACGCAAGGTCCAGGAAATCAAAACAACCAAGCGTATCCCCTATGGTGAGGCCAAGAAGATTTATAAGTCGATGCAACCTCCCACATTTGCTACATCTTTTGCATCCCTGGTACAGAAGCCTACTCCAAAGGTCGATGCCTCAACGCAGACTGAGGTGGTGAGTGTTGGCACTAACACCTGTAGCTGCCAGTGCACTTGCAACGCAGCCAGTGTTCCAGAGCCAGTAGCCCCTACTCGAACGGCAGACAAAGGTACAGTGGCGGACTTGGTCCAGCCCCTCGCGCCTCCAACAGCTGAGGTTGTCCCCAAGCCCAGTGCGCCACTTACCACTCCCACATCCGCTCCCCCAAAGTCCACCAAGCCACAGAAAGCTACTGTGCAGCAGCAACAGCGGGTCAAATCCCGTGGTAAACCATCTGACCATGCGGATGTTGTTTTACGCGAGGCTTCATCTGACTCTTCCCCAGAGTTGATGGAGTACGATGTCTGTGTGGGGCAATCATCTCGTCCCACGCCTGCCCCTCCACCTGCTGCGGTCTCCCCGCCCCGTCGGAGAGACAGGATGAAGGTGCTACCCCCAACATAGATGGCTCCCATACTCCAGTGGAACTTGCAAGGGTTCAGGACGCATGTGGAGGAACTTCGTCTACTTTCTCAGGGTCGACCATTGTGTCTCTGTCTCCAGGAGACGTATTTCCATCCATCATACTCCCCTGAGATACGAGGCTATACACTCCACAAAAAGGACGACCTGCATGGAGAGAGAGCTAGAGGAGGCGTAGGTATTTTCGTCAGGACGGACTACCATTCCTCGCCTCTCTCACTTACGACGACTCTACAGGCCGTCGCTGTGTCCGTGCACGTGCGTCATCCATTGACTGTATGTTCACTTTACTTGCCCCCACATGATGCTCTTGATGAAGCGGCCCTCACCGACCTTCTTACACAGCTCCCCCAGCCATTCATTATTTGTGGTGATTTTAATGCCCACAATGTGCTTTGGGGCTCTGCAATTACCTGCCCCAGGGGTAGAGCAATTGAGAGGCTTCTCCTGTCATCCTGTGCCTACTTGCTCAATGGAGGACAGAGTACTCATTTCTGCACGGCGACTGGGTCGTTCTCTGCCATTGATCTCTCGCTTTGCTCTCCAGCTCTTGCCGCTAGTGCTCACTGGGAAGTGGTCGCTGACTTGCACGGCAGTGATCATTTCCCAATCTGGATTCACCTGCCAGATGGCGTGGGCCCCGACAGGAGACCACCACGATGGGTGCTCAGTGGAGCTGACTGGACACTTTATAGCCAGTTGGCCCAATTCGAACACTGTGCGAATGTTGAGGTGTGGGTGGATCATATTACCAAAACGGTCCTCCATGCCGCTGCGGCATCCATTCCACAGTCCACAGGTCACCGGAAAAGGCCACCTGTGCCTTGGTGGAGTGACGAATGCCGCTCTGCAATCAGGACCAGGCGTGCGGCTCTGCGGCGGTTCAAGTGTCGGCCGACTGCTGAGAATCTTGCAGCCTTTCGGGTGGCGAGGGCGAGATGTCGCCGCATTATTCGTGAGAGCAAGAAGAGGTCGTGGCAAAAGTTCCTGAACACCATTAATCGTTCCACCAAAAGTTCCATTGTGTGGGAGACCATTAGGAGAATTTCTGGCAGAGGAGGGAGGTGCCCCATAGCTGCTGTAATGAATAACGGCACTCTCCACACAGATCCGCGAGACATTGCCCAGACTATGGCAGCATATTTTGCGACAGTTACTGCCACAACCAGTCAGGATCCAGGTTTCCAGCGCCATAGAGCGGTTGCTGAGAGGTGTAGTCTGAACTTCCAGCCCACCTCTCGTGAAGTTTACAACTGCCCTTTTTCTATGTGGGAGCTGGATTCTGCATTGTCTGGAGCTCGTGACACTTCCCCTGGTCACGACAGGATCCATTACAGTATGCTATGGCACCTCACAATGCGCAACAAAGAAATCCTCCTCGCACTTTTTAATGCCATTTGGGCGTCGGGTCACTTTCCTGACGCGTGGCGTGAGGCAGTTTTAATCCCTTTTTTAAAACCTGGGAAAGACCGCTCGAGCCCAAGTAGCTACCGTAGTATTGCCCTCACTAGTTGCATAGGGAAGACCTTGGAGCGGATGGTCAACCGCCGCCTTGTCTGGATGTTAGAATCCCGGCAACTACTTAGTCGCTTTCAGTGTGGGTTCAGGAGGTTTCGTTCCACCTTCGATAACCTTGCCCTCCTGGAGGCGGCTATCCAACAAGCTTTCCTACGCCGTCATCACCTTATAGGTGTATTTTTCGACATCGAGAAGGCCTACGATACCACTTGGCGGCGTCTCATCCTGGAGCAGCTTCACGAATGGGGTTTTCGTGGTTGTCTTCCTCTTTTTATTCAGTCTTTCCTCTCGCCACGATATTTTAGGTACCGAGTTGGTGACGTCCTGTCTGATCGCTTTGAGCAGGAGAACGGTGTCCCTCAGGGTAGCGTTTTAAGTGTGACTCTGTTTGCCATCGCTATTAATAGCATTACGTCCATGGTGAAAAGTCCTGTCCAGTGTTCTTTGTTTGTGGATGATTTCTCTTTGTTCTGCTCTTCTTCAAGCCTTGCAACGACAACTCGTCAGTTGCAACTTACGATTAGGCGTTTGGATGACTGGGCGCTGAAGAGTGGCTTTAAGTTTTCCACCGAGAAGTCTGTATGTGTTCTTTTTAACCGTTCTCGTTCGATTTTACCCTTTCCTGAGTTGCGCTTGAGGGACACTATTCTTTCTTTTAAAGACACGGTGAGATTTCTGGGTCTCATTTTTGACTCGAGGCTCACGTGGTTACCTCATCTTAAAGACCTGAAACGACGGTCGCTTCAGGCTTTAAGCATTTTAAAATGTCTTAGCCACAGTACATGGGGAGCTGACAGGACTTGTCTGCTCCAGTTTTACAGGGCGTTTGTGCGATCTCGGCTCGATTATGGGTGCACGGTGTATGGGTCTGCGAGGCCTTCGTACTTAAAGATTTTGGACGTTGTCCACCATGAAGGGCTGCGGTTGGCCACTGGGGCATTCCGAACTAGCCCCATACCAAGCCTCTGTGCAGAGGCTGGTGAACCGCCACTTCATATGCGACGACGGCTACTTACGGTACGCCAGGCGTATAAAACTTTGTCCACACCGTACACACCTGCATACCATACCGTTGCTAAGCCTCCTCTGGCACGGTTATTTCATAACCGGCAACGTGCGACGCAGCCCTATGGGATTCGCGCACAGGATTGCCTCGCTGCGATGTCTGTGGCTGGTCTTCGTGTTTTACGTCGCGGTTGGAGCCGATCTCCACCTTGGCTCCTCCGGCGTCCCAAATTTATTTTAGATTTGACTCGTTTTAAGAAAGATGGCACACCAGATTTTACGTTCCGATCTCTGTTTTTTAACATTTTAGACGTGCATCACGGTTTCACTGTCGTTTATACTGATGGCTCGAAACAGGAGACTTCTCTAGGCTGTTCTGTGGTGTTCCCTGATCGTGTCACCCGGATTCGCCTCCCTGCTGCATATACCGTTTTCGCAGCGGAGCTCCACGCGATCCTGAAGGCACTGGAGCAGATGCATCATGTTCGGGGCGATCGATTTCTTCTCTGCTCCGATTCTCTTAGTGCCTTACAATCGCTGCAGAGCCTATACCCGACTGAGGAGATGGTCCAGTTGATACATGACCAACTGTACTTGCTCCAACAGCGGGGTAAAGAGGTATCCTTCTGCTGGGTGCCTGGTCATGTCGGCATATGGGGCAATGAACAGGCTGATCGGGCTGCCAAGGAGGCCTGCAGAGAGCAGGATGTGGTCCAGTGTCCTATCCCCTTGCAGTCAGTCATCGCTGCACTCCATAGGAAGTGCATGGAGTTGTGGGAGGCCGAATGGCTGGCGGTGTCGGCCAATAAACTGCGGTCGGTAAAGTCAACCACTCGGCCGTGGCGTTCCTCCTGTCGGTTGCTCAGGCGGGAAGAGGTGGCCCTCACACGTCTGCGGATTGGGCACTGTCCTGTGACGCATAGCTATTTATTACGGCGGGAGGATCCTCCGTTTTGTGCCACTTGTGGTGTGCACATCTCTGTCCGGCACATTTTAATCTACTGTACTTTATACCGTGATGCAAGGGCAGAAGCACAGGTTGTTGGGGATCTCCCTTGTATTTTAGCTGACGATGAGACGTGTGTGGCAAGGGTTTTTAAGTTTTGTGATGTGTCTGGACTCTGGCCTAAACTTTTAGGCTGGAGGTTTTAGTGTGTTGCAGAGTGGCTGACTCCTCCCTTTTTTCCTTGTGGTCAGCCAGCCACTTCCATCTGCTCCAATGTTTTAGCTCTCTCTACCATTTTCTTCCTGTATTGTCCACGTTTTACTGCTGACGCCCTGCATCATCCCACACTTCAGTGTGGGTGAGCCCATTTTTTCGATGATTGTTCCCCGTGTTCTCTGTTCCGTTTTATGTCCCTGTTCTGAGGTTTTCTTTTTTCTTGCCACCCGTCTCACTATGATGCTGCACGGGCGCTGAAGACCTTGCTGTCGTGCGCACACAAACACCTCTACTACTACTACTACTGCTCCAGTCGCGTATGGTTCGCCGGAAGAACGACTGCCGGAAAGCGTTCGTGCGCTCTCGAATCTCTCTAATTTTACATTCGTCATCTCCTCGGGAGGCATAAGTTGGGGGAAGCAATATATTCGATACCTCATCCAGATACGCACCCTCTCGAAACCTGGACAGCAAGCTACACCGCGATGCAGAGCGCCTCTCTTGCAGAGTCTGCCACTTGAGTTTGCTAAACATCTCCGTAACGCTATCACGCTTACCAAATAACCCTGTGACGAAGCGCGCCGCTCTTCTTTGGATCTTCTCTATCTCCTCCGTCAACCCGACCTGGTACGGATCCCACACTGGTGAGCGATACTCAAGTATAGGTCGAACGTGCGTTATGTAAGCCACCTCCTTTGTTGATGGACTACATTTTCTAAGCACTCTCCCAATGAATCTCAATCTGGCACCCGACTTACCAACAATAAATTTTATATGATCATTCCATTTCAAATCGTTCCGTACGCATACTCCCAGATATTTTACAGAAGTAACTGCTACCAGTGTTTGTTCCGCTATCATATAATCATACAATACAGGATCCTTGATTCTATGTATTCGCAATACATTACATTTGTCTCTGTTAAGGGTCAGTTGCCACTCCCTGCACCAAGTGCCTATCCGCTGCAGATCTTCCTACATTTCGCTGCAATTTTCTAATGTTGCAACTTCTCTGTATACTACAGCATCATCCGCGAAAAGCTGCATGGAACTTCCGACACTGTCTACTAGGTCATTTATTATATTGTGAAAAGAAATGGTCCCATAACACTCCCCTGTGGCACGCCAGAGGTTACTTTAACGTCTGTAGACGTCTCTCCATTGAGAACAACATGCTGTCTTCTGTTTGCTAAAAACTCTTCAGTCCAGCCACACAGGTGGTCTGATATTCCGTAGGCTCTTACTTTGTTTATCAGGCGACAGTGCGGAACTGTATCGAACGCCTTCCGGAAGTCAAGGAAAATGGCATCTACCTGGGAGCCTGTATCTAATATTTTCTGGGTCTCATGAACAAATAAAGCGAGTTGGGTCTCACACAATGGCTGTTTCCGGGATCCATGTTGATTCCTACAGAGTAGATTCTGGGTTTCCAGAAATGACATGATACGCGAGCAAAAAACATGTTCTAAATTTCTACAACAGATCGAAGTCAGAGATATAGGCCTATAGTTTAACGCATCTGCTCGACGACCCTTCTTGAAAACTGGGACTACCTGTGCTCTTTTCCAATCATTTGGAACCTTCCGTTCCTCTAGAGACTTGCGGTACACGGCTGTTAGAAAAGGCGCAAGTTCTTTCTCGTATGCTGTGTAGAATCGAATTGGTATCCTGTCAGGTCCAGTGGACTTTCCTCTGTAGAGTGATTTCAGTTGCTTTTCTATTCCTTGGACACTTATTTCGATGTCAGCCATTTTTTCGTTCGTGCGAGGATTTAGAGGAGGTACTGCAGTGCGGTCTTCCTCTGTGAAACAACTTTCGAAAAAGGTGTTTAGTATTTCAGCTTTACGTGTGTCATCTTCTGTTTCAATGCCATTATCATCCCAGAGTGTCTGGACATGCTGTTTTGATCCACTTACTGATATGACGTAACACCAGAACTTCCTAGCATTTTCTGTCAAGTCGATGCGACATGCTGCGCCGCCATTAATGAACAGATTGTCAGGGGATGTTTTCCATGAGGATAACGTTTGTCTACGTGCCACTGTTGCAGCCCACATACTCTACAGAGTGTCGACATATTCCCAGGGCCTACTCGCTAACCATAGAGCACATATAGCCGTTATCGGACGGCAACTCCAGCGCCATCCACAAACAGCATTCACCGTCTCCTTATGACCGAACGGGTATGGCACCCCATCCCACAAACTGACGTGTGGCATCTGTACACTACAGTATAACACCGGTTATTAATGAGTTAGCATTTCACATTTGCAATGACTTAACTCGCACTTACATAAACCTGTGATCTTGGACTGTTTATCACTTAAATTTGTTACCTACACAAATGTCTTCTGCATTGATTATTTTCTGGCGTTGAGATTTTATTTCCGTCAGTTTATTTGTAAAAGCACATTAAACGAGTATAATAGTGGGTAACTCGTTGGTTAGTGATCAACTAGATTTGTGCCTAACTGGCTTAGGTTACACCCACAAACGCATTTTCGCACGTGCCTTAATAACTTAATAATAGCCCATAGTCTTGTATGGAATTACAGAGGGTGCCTTTATTTCTCTATCTTTCTTGTACTGACCGCTACGGACTGCATCGGCTAAACTGTAATCTAGATACTAAGTAATAGGCAGGTGACTGCTATACATTTGATACTACGTCCATCCCCCCTGCGGGTTCGGGGGTAAGAATAGGCCCGCAGTATTCCTGCCTGTCGTAAGAGGCGACTATAAGGAGTCTCAAACGTTTCGGCCTTCTGTGATGGTCCCCTCTTGGGTTTGACCTCCTTTTTTTTCCAAATTTCCGTTGTCAGTGCGTGCCATTTGGGGAAGGACACCTTATGTGGTGTTTTTCTATTGGTCCATCATGCTCCACCATCTTGCATGTTACCTATTATCGTGTGGGGGGGGGGGGGGGACTACGCCCAACATCTTCTGGGTTGTCTCCTTCTCGCCTTGTGCGCACTCTTCTTCTTAGCGCCTAAGACAACTGTGGACCCTTTCAACACCTAAAATCCAGCACGGTAGCCAGTCCGTTGTGGTGGGGTTGTCATGTACCCTCTTGGTGGTAGCCCCCTGACCACGCAGGGATCGCACTACAGATGCCAGAGCTGTTTCCTCCCCATGCATGCCAAGGAGTATGTGCCCATCTTGTCTGGGGCACGGGGACTCCGGGCAACGGGATATCGGCCAGGTACCCGTTGCTTTGGCTGGGTGGCGCCCTTAGGGAGAGCCCTCGTTCGGAGTAGGTGGCATCTGGGCGGATGTGGCGCAATGAAGCGCAATAAATCACACCAAGCTGGTGGTCGCACGGCCACCAGCGTCTCTAAGCGAGGTAGAGTCGACTTCGATGCTGCGCAATATGACCCTCAGACGTTCCCCTCGTTGCTGCGCCATGGGAGGGATGCCGATCTAGTGCCAAGCGGGAGCCTTGCGTACCGCAATACCTTGTCTGCAGCAGGACTGATGGTGACTCCTTTCTTCCGACGAAGCCTATGTTTTTTGTGGAACACCTGGAGGATAAGTTTGGGGAAGTGGCGGGGTTGTCAAAAATGAGGAATGGGTCCATCCTCCTCAAGACGTCCTCCCCAGCCCAGTCACGAGCGTTGCTCTTGTGTGATAAGCTGGGTGACGTCCCTGTTACCGTCACTCCCCACAGTAGCTTAAATATGGTCCAGGGGATTATTTACCATCGTGACCTCTTGTTGCAATCCGATGATGAGCTGAGAGCCGACTTGGAACAACGTGGTGTGCATTTTGTCCGTCGTGTCCATAGAGGTCCCAAGACAAACAGGGTGGCCACCGGTGCCTTTGTCTTGGCATTCGAGGGTGATGTCTTGCCCAAGATGGTCAAGGTGATGGTTTACCGTTGCGACGTCAAGCCATACGTGCCTCTCCCGATGCGGTGCTTCCAGTGCTGGAAGTTTGGGCATATGTCCTCCCGTTGCCCATCCAGCGCTACATGTCGAGATTGCGGACGCCCCTCTCATCCTGATACTCCATATGCGCCTCCGCCTGTATGTGTCAACTGTGGGGAGCACCACTCTCCATGCTCGCCGGATTGCCCCGTTCTTCATAAGGAGCGGAAGATCATGGAATTTAAGACCCTGGACCGGCTTACTTATCGAGAGGCTAAACAGAAATATGAAAGGTTGTATCCTGCTCCCATTCGAACATCTTATGCTGCAGCCACGTTATCGTCGCCCACGCGAGCGACGGTTGTCGCTTCATCTGTGCCGCCTTCAGTGGGCCCTCGGGGCCATGTATCTCTGTCTGCCCCCCTCATGCCTGGGGGCAAGCATTCCTCTGTTGCCCCCTTAGCAGTTGGGGGCAAACCCTCTTCTGTCGCTCCCCCCACGCTTACTTCGGGAGTGACATCTGCTCCACAACCGGGAGGCTCGATCCCTCCCCCTCCTTCTCCGCCGGCGTTGCCTCCGCCGGTTCCTCTCTTGCGGAAGGGGTCCCTCGGGGCTCTCCCTTCCTCCATTTCTTCTCCTACCCAGCCGGATGTCAGCCAGTGGCTGAAGGTTCCACCACCTGCTGGTCGTAGGGCTTCTGCGTCGTCGTCAGCCTCCGACGCTCCTTCAGAGAAGCTCTCCCAGCCCTCTCACCCTAAGGGCCGATGTGAGAAGAAGGAACGGCATGTGTCCAAGAAGAAGGATGTTCCGGCGGTTTCAGCACCGCCTGCTGTACATAGTCCTGGCTCCGGGGATGAGGTGGAGATCCTCGCCTCTGCCGCAGATCTCGCCCTCACGGAACCCTTGGGGGCCTCTCCTATGGACTCAGCTGACTCTCCCCCGGTGGCGGCGGTTGGCTCTGAAGTGCTGTCTGCCTCTTAGTCGCATTCACGCCCTCCCAGTCCCTTCCTGCTTCCATTCTCCAATGGAACTGTGGCGGTTATTTCCGCCACCTGCCTGAGCTCCGGATGCTTCTGAGTGATTCCCCTGTTCTCTGCATTGCTCTGCAGGAAACTTGGTTTCCTGCACTGCGGACCCCCGCCCTTCGTGGTTATCGGGGATACTATAAGCACCGTGCTGCCTGTCAACGAGCGTCAGGTGGGGTTTGCCTCTTTGTTCACCACTCTGTCTGTAGCTCGCCAGTACCCCTTCAGACGCCTTTAGAGGCAGTTGCTGCCAGGGTTGAGCTCTCGCCGGCTATTACTATTTGCTCTGTTTACATTCCTCCGGATGGGGAGCTCCCCCGACATGTTTTGGCTGCGCTGCTGGCTCAACTCCCGCCACCTTTGCTGCTTCTGGGCGATTTCAATGCCCACAACCCTCTATGGGGTGGGACTGTCTCTGATGACCGCGGTCGGGCCGTGGAGCATGTGTTGGCTCAGCTCGACCTTAGCCTCTTGAACACCGGTGCTCCCACGCATTTCAGTGTGGCCCATGGCTCGTTCTCGGCCATCGATCTCTCTATTTGCAGCCCTGGATTTGTCCCATCCCTCCACTGGAGAGTGCATCCTGACCTGTGTGGTAGTGACCATTTTCCCATCTATTTGTCACTGCCCCAGTGTCATTCTTCTGGGCGCTTGCCCCGCTGGGCTCTCCACAGGGCTGACTGGCCAGCTTTTACTTCCGCTGCAACCACTGAGTCTCCCCCACAGGGTGACATTGACGAGGTGGTCCGTGTTTTAACCACGTCCATCATTTCCGCGGCCGAGGCTGCCATCCCCCGGTCTTCTGGCCAACCTCGGAGGAGGGCTGTACCCTGGTGGTCGCCGGAGGTTGCTGAGGCTATTCGCGACCGTCGGCGGGCTCTCCAGCATCATAGGCGGCACCCGTCTTTTGAGACCCTCATCACCTTTAAGAGGCTCCGTGCCTTCGCCTGTTGTCTTATTGCACGGCGTAAGCAGGAGTGCTGGGAGAGGTATGTCTCGTCCTTGGGCTCCCATGTCTCCCCCTCGCTCGTGTGGTCCCGGATCCAGATGGGCTCTCCTTCGACGGCGCTGTCTGCACGGACGCTGCCGCCATTGCTGAACGGCTAGCCGCGCACTTTGCTCAGAGCTCTGCGACTGCATCCTATCCCCCCGCCTTCCGCTCTCTAAAGGAGCGAGCCGAGCGGACGCCGTTCTCCTTCCACACGCGTCATTATGAAACATACAATGCTCCTTTCAGCGAGACCCGGTGCGGACCCACTGGCGGTGGACAGCTACCGTCCCATTACCCTCACCAACGTTTTGTGCAAATTGCTCGAACGTATGGTGGGGCGGCGTTTGTGTTGAGTCCTTGAGTCGCGCGGTCTCCTCACTCCATCCCAGGGTGGCTTCCGTCGGGGCCGGTCTGCAGTGGACAATTTGGTGCGGCTGGAATCTGCTGTCCGTACGGCTTTTGCCCGACGTCAGCATCTCGTTGCTGTATTTTTCGATCTGCGGAAGGCGTATGACACCACATGGAGGCATCACATCCTCGCCATGTTGTATGGGTGGGGTCTTCGTGGTCGGCTCCCGGCTTTTCTTCAAACCTTTCTATTGCACCGCTCTTTCCGGGTGCAAGTCGGTGCCGCCTCTAGTTCTTCTTATACACAGGCAAATGGGGTCCCACAGGGCTCGGTGTTGAGTGTGTCCTTATTTCTAGTGGCCATTAATGGTCTGGCTGCAGCCGTGGGGTCGTCGGTGTCTCCTTCTTTGTATGCCGACGACTTCTGCATCTCATTTAGCTCCACGACTACGGGAGTCGCCGAACGCAGGCTGCAGGTAGCCGTTCGGAAGGCAGCATCATGGGCTCTGACTCACGGTTTTCAGTTCTCTGCAGCCAAGACTCGAGTTATGCACTTCTGCAGACGTCGGACGGTCCACCCTCATCCTGCACTTTACCTCGACGGCCACCTGCTTGAAGTGATGGACACTTGCCGCTTCTTGGGACTCGTGTTTGATGCCCGGCTCACATGGGTTCCTCATATTACTCAGCTGAAGCAAAAATGCTGGCGGCACCTCAATGCCCTCCGCTGCCTTAGCCACACGTCTTGGGGTGCGGATCGCTGCACGCTGCTGCGATTGTACAGAGCCCTTGTGCAGTCTCGGCTTGATTATGGGAGCCTGGCCTATGGGTCTGCGTCACCCTCAGTGTTGAAGTTGTTAGACCCCATACACCACTGTGGGGTACGGCTTGCAACTGGTGCTTTTCGTACGAGCCCCGTGAATAGTCTACTGGTGGAGGCCGGGGTTCCCCCGCTGCGGATTCGCCGCCATCGACTGCTCGCCGACTATGCTGTCCACGTGCATTGCTCGCCAGGCCATCCAAATCGTCGTCTGCTTTTCCCTGCCATGGTCCGCCACCTGCCCGAACGGCGACCTAGGTCTGGGCTTTCCGTCGCTGTCCGCGTTCAGTCCCTGCTGTCGGAATTGGGTTCATTCCCTCTTCCGCCTCCCTTCCGGGTCCGTGCACCTACGTCTCCCTGGTGTTTGTCCCGGCCGTCCATCCGTCTGGACTTGGCGCAGGGACCCAAGGACTCGGTTCCGCCTGTGGCCCTCCGTCGCCGTTTTCTTGCTCTCCTCGCCTCATTTTCGGACTGTGAGACTGTCTACACTGATGGTTCCCTGGTTGATGGTCGCACTGCCTACTCTTTTGCTCATGCAGCCCATGTTGAGCAACGCTCCTTACCGGCTGGCTGCAGTATTTTTACTGCAGAGCTGGTGGCCATATTGCGCGCTCTGGAGCATATGCGTTTCTGCTCAGGTAGGTCCATCGTGACCTGCAGTGACTCCCTGAGCAGCCTCCAGGCCATCGACCGCTGCTATCCCTCCTCTCCTCTGGTGTCCTCCATTCAGGAGTCTGTTTCCGCCATTGCCCGTTCTGGTCGTTCGGTGGTCTTGGTTTGGACGCCCGGTCATGTTGGCATCCCAGGGAACGAACGTGTAGACAGGCTGGCCAAAGGGGCGATCGACGCCCCGGCTTTGGAGATCGGCCTTACGGCTCGCGACCAGCAGCTGGTGTTGCGCCGTAAGCTGATTGGGATGTGGGCTGCTGAGTGGCGTGGGATGACAGCCCTGAATAAACTGCGGGCTGTCAAGGGGACGACCGATGTGTGTCGTTCCTCCCTGCGGGCTTCTCGCAGGGCCTCGGTAGTCCTGTGTCGGCTGCGCATCGGCCATACGTACCTGACGCACGGCCATCTGTTACGTCAGGAGGATCCCTCCTTGTGTCAGTGTGGGTCCCGGCTGACGGTCGGCCACATTTTGCTGGAGTGTCCTCGACTGCGCACACTCCGGCAATCTTTTAATCTCCCGGGCACTTTGGCTTTGGTTTTATCCGACGACGCCTCCATGGCTGATGACGTTTTAAATTTTATCCGTGGTAGTCCGTTTTATGGTTCGATTTAGGGAGGTCCTGCGCCTTTCCCTTTCTGTGTCTTTTGTCCTTGTGTCTGTTGCTGTTCTGGTGTGCCGTGAGATGGTTGACTCTTTCCCATTTTTGTTCTCGTGGTCAGTCAACCAGTCTCCGGCCATCTTCCTTTCTTCTGTTTCTCTCTGTCTGGTGTTCCTCTGTCCTGTTCTTGTTTGTAGTGTTTGTTGCTGCATTTGTGTTCTTTTAGCGCCTGGGGGGACGTCTCCTCCCCCTTCGGTTTTTACATGCTCCGTCGATTTTGGGCTCGCCTGATTTTGGAATGGGGGACTGATGACCTTCGCTGTTTAGTCCCCCTTAAACATACCAACAACCACCAACCAACAACAATCCTCGGTGGATTCCAGTGTGCGGGTGGACCCGTTTGCTGGTCTGCCAAACGAATTTGACTCTTTGCCATGACCGTGCGTGACGGAATTTGTCAAATGTTTAGATGGCCGACACAAGAAAAATAAGTACACCCACGCTTCACTTGTTGTGAGGTGCTGATACAAGCAGTACCTCTGATGGTTCAGAAGGTGACTGGCACAGGTTCTAAGTGGTACACTACTAAAGGACGCAAGTCTCACCGTTTAGGTAGAGACCTGCAGTTCTTTAATAGCGAAGTGCCAGTACAAGACTTCTTCCTTTCTGCTCGCTTCCCCCTCAGCTCGGTACCAAAAGCACATTTTACATTATAGACTCTCCCCTCTTTCGCAAAAGCCGATCATGAGCTGGAGCCCAGCATTCTTAGCTGGGAGAGCGGCCTTTGCCCTTCAAACACCCATTTGACCAATCAGAGATTTTAAAGTTAATTGCGAGAAAAAGGAAAAAAAGATTCAGCTTTGCAGCCACTTTCCCACGCGTTTGCTGTGTCTTTTGCCAACAAAATGCTCAGGACAAAAGCACAGCCCTCCATAAACAGCTTGTTATCTCCCCTGTCGTGTCCATTTCAAAGTTTCCAAAGAACAGCCATAAACTCGCTAAAAGCCTCGTGCTTTCACAAATATGTTTTGAAACAGAGTCTGGACGTCTGGTCGCCAGTCGCCCTGTCCCACGGAAATTCACAGACCGTTCACAGTTCTTTTGTCAGCTTCCTCCCTAACAAGGGCCCATCCTCTGCTTTATTGCCGGTCTACAATGCGCTGGCCAGTGCTGCGGCAACTTCTCGGCGCTAGTCTGCATACCTGGATGCGCCTGCCTCCCATCTAGCGCCAGCTAAATGTGTTTTCACAAACAGACGGTGGAACTCGGCCGTCCGGAAATGTCTCCCCACGTTCCGCAGAAAAAACGCGCTTTGCTCTGTCCGCCATCGCCGCAGCTTTTACTGCAGTCGTTTAAATCGGCACCCTATTCCTTTGAACGCAGGTGAAGCTTACCGTCATTCCTTCCCTAGAGAATGCAAACAATACCATTAACTACTGACCACCATTTCATCATAATGTATGAAGTCAAACTGCAGTAAAGATCATATTCCGTAAGAACATGAAGCGGCATAACACCAAATCAGAAGTGAGAGTTCCCTGCAATCTCTCAATGCAACAGATGGGAGATTTGCAAATAGACCATGTGGCGATATCCTACCCAGTCCAGAAAGTTCACAGATTCAGACCACTACATAATTCGAATAAAAATTAAATTAGAACGAAGAAAAATAATTCGATCAGAAAAGAACACACAAGTTTGACAGGAAATAGGCCAGAGAAGCCAACATAAAGCAGGAGTGAAAGAGAAAGTAAGCAAATACATGGAATAAATTCCATAGAGGGATACCCGTGGTGGGAGTCAGAAAGTAGAAATCTGTCAGAAAGACACAAACAAACCTTCCACCAGCACAACAGATAAAAATCGTTGAAAAACTTTGTGGTTTCAACGAGTCCAAAAAGTAGACAAAACGCATTAGGCAGCAGAAGGGTAACTCCATGAAGGGGCAACTGTACATTATACAGGAAAATTTCCGCAACCACAACTTGAGAGAATTCTACAGGAGCATTGCTAGAAAGCTCTGCAGGTACACACCTCAAAACTTATGCTTTACAAAATGAGATAGAAAATACACAATAACTAATCGAGAGAATTATCAGGAACGTGCAAGTTATTTCTATGATCTGCTTAAGTACCCTGAACCCGAAACAAAATTCCCATCACAGGACTACACCTTCTCTCTCCTAGAATCACTCGTACCACCATGTGAAGAGATCCACAAACATACACCTAAATTAAAAAGCAACAAGACATCCAGCGAAGACGGCGTTATTGCAGAACTAACAAAAAAAACCCAGAACCATAGTCTTCAGAAGAACTTACACAAGTAATCACAACTACCTGGTAAACGAAGAGTACCATCACTCTCTGTCCACTCCTCTGTCCTCTTTGACACGGATCTTATTCGAAGTTTAAGCTGTATCGATGTTCGAAACCGGGACCCAGGTTGGAAGTAAAAATGGTTCATTATTGTAAAAGGTTTACTTATACCTTTGTGTGTGTAAAATTTCATAACTACATTGTGTCATCTCATTTCTAATGGGCGTAACGAATAGGCACAGGGAGACAAAGAAAGGGTGACTATTATGAATTTGAAATGGTGGTAAGTGGAGGATGTAGCCGGATGGATTAACGGAGCAAGCTTCTAATTGGTAGCTTGGGACACGCACGATAGAGGTGCTGAGATTCGTAAAGTGACGACTGTAGTAGGTGAAGTAGTTCATAAGTCTTTGATCCACGTTTTTTATGAGAATTGCTTGAAGTCAACAAGCCGTGCACATTGTTCCTCGAATGAAATATTATCGACCTGAGACCTTTGAAAGTGAATACTACAGCGGTAAGAGCAAAGCTAGCGGCATTTGCCAGTCATTAAAAGTATTCTGGTTTCCACGGTTGGATCCAATGAGTTGTTTGTTTATGCCGACAGTGAGGTATGGTAAGATTTCCACATGGCTGCCATAAGATATTGCTACAAGTAAGAAGTGACTGGAAAAAAACTCAGGCGACTCCCGCATATAAGAAGTGTAAGATAGCGGACCAGGAAACTATAGACCGGTATCCTTAAGATCGGTTTCCTGGAGGCAGAAGAGCTCCTGTCCACTAACCAGCACCGCCAGCGCCCTTTTCTCACGTGGTATCTCGGATGGACGAAGGGTGTTGCGGATTGGCTGGAGAGCCAACCCAGGAATACTAGAGGAAGCCGAAAGGCACGCGTTTTAGCTCATGCAGGCTGGCGTGAGGTCTGGAACAGGACAAGGAAATTAGACTTTACAAAAAACGGACGTAGCTGGTGGAATACTTAACTTTAATCCATTAATGGTGAACGTCGGTCAGACGGTACATGCATCACAAGATCAATAGCAACTGATAATGGCGCCTTGCTAGGTCGTAGCAAATGACGTAGCTGAAGGCTATGCTAACTATCGTCTCGGCAAATGAGAGCGTCTTTTGTCAGTGAACCATCGCTAGCAAAGTCGGCTATACAACTGGGGCGAGTGCTAGGAAGTCTCTCTAGACCTGCCGTGTGGCGGCGCTCGGTCTGCAATCACTGATAGTGGCGACACGCGGGTCCGACGTATACTAACGGACCGCGGCCGATTTAAAGGCTACCACCTAGCAAGTGTGGTGTCTGGCGGTGGCACCACAAAGGGCAACAGGCGGATTTCCATGTTCATACATTTCAAAAACGTGTTGACGCGCTGCTCCACTGCAGACTGTTAACGAAGATGAGAGCTTATGAAAAGGTTTGCAAGGTATGTAAGTGGCTCGAACACTCCTTAAGAAATGGAAACCTGTAGAAACAAAGTAAGATGTTAAATACTTAAAAATCTAGTACATAAGCTAATAATGCCTTATGGATGTACATGTATGATTTGCCTGAAATTTTACAAAAGTCACAGGTCATGTAGAAGTAAAATCAGGTGGCTTTTCAGTCAGTACAAAAATTGCCTTCCAACAACGACCAGTGCCTCTATCGGACGATTTTCAGGGTTTATTGATAAAAAACGTTACACAGGTAAAGAAAACCATTAAACACACTATTATATCGACAAAAATCACTAAATTCAATAACCATTGTTCATTTATTGTAATACTCACAAATAAAACACAATATAATTTCTTGGTCTACACAAGCAATACTTGCCCACTCTTTGCATTTGGAGCATTGAACCCATTATTCTTCAAATGATTGACAGCTTATTACATATATTATGCTCTCGTCCGTTGTTAGAGTATCCCCATCAAATTCCAGCTTCTTTTGATGCCTCCTATATGTTGCGTCACTATTTCAATTACTTACGTCTTTGCTTCTGTTAGATGCATCTGACATTTTTCTGTTGAGAGCTTGATCTGACTTGACGTCTCTGACTTCCTTTTCTCTGCTCTTTATCTTTTATTCGATCACTTAAATTGCACCTTGGGACATGAAAAGATTCAGGTGCCTGTTTTGCTCTGATTGTCCGCCATATTGCTTCATTTGCTGCCACCCTCATATTCTCTTAAGTCTATTTTCCTTTATTCTCAGCCATTTCACTCTGGAAAGTGAAGAGAGTTATTATTAGTTTTTCCTCTGGAAGATACTGGCCGGCCGTAAGACGATCACGCAATAAAAACGGTACCGATTGCGTACTGACTTGAAAGTTTTACGGTCACAATATTCTTAAACATTACAGTTAAAATAAATGTAAAAGTAGATTCAATTATTCACCTCATAAACGCGTATCGCAGTCATGAAACTAACTTTTTGCGCGGTCCTGTCACACGAAGAGCATTAAACGCTCACAACTCACGAAACATCTGAACTCTGGACGAAATGCCCAACGTACGATGACTAGAATCCTGGCGTCTTTCATCTCATCCCTTGTACGCGCTGCCACCTAGTGCTAGAAATGAGAACTGGCGATGGCGTGTGCCGTAACACTGTCGGTGTAGTGGGACTCTGCCCTACGTTCTCCTCTGTTCCGCAGAGACGAGGCTACCGTCAGGAGTGGCCTCTCTTATTTTCTAAATGCGTAAATGATCTGACGGACGGGGTGAACAGGTCAGGCGATGACGTAGCGGTGTTCGCGAAGACTCGGTCGTTGAGTCATTGTGGTGTGACTTACACAAAATTTCTAGTTGGTGTGATGAACGGCAGCTAGTTCTAAATGTAGAAAAATATAAGTTAAGGGGGATGATTAGGAAAAAGAAATCCACAATTTTCCAACACATCATTAGTAGTGACCTGCTGTGCACAGTCAACCGCAGAGCGATATGAAGGGGTTGGCTTCTTTCTATTCGGAGTATTTGAGGGAAGTATGGTTCACGTCCATCGATGAACAGGTACAAAACACAATTGTGACTCATGCTTGAGTACTGTCAGAATGTTTGAGATCCCCACCAGGTCGCATTACAGAAAGACATAGAAGCAATTCAGAGGCAAGCTGCTACACTTGTTAGCCGTAGCTTAGACCAACACGCAAGTGTAACGGACATGCTTCGTGAACTCGAGTGGGAATCCCCAGAGGGAAGACGGCGTGTTTCTCGTGGAAAATGATTGACAAATTTTAGAGAAGCGGCATTTGAAGGTGAGTGCAGAACGATTCTGCTGCCACCAACGTACATTTTGTGTAAGGATCACGAAAATAAGATAAGGTAGGAGAAATTATGGCTCATACTGTGGCGTATAGGCAGTAGCTTTTTCATCGCTCTATTTGCGCATGAAACAGGAAGGAAACGAATAGTAGCAGCGCAGGTTAGCTTCCGCCACTCACCATACAATGGCTTGCTGAGCATGTGTGTGCCGGCCATTGTGGCTGAGCGGTTCTAGGCGCTTCAGTCTGGAACCACACGACCGCTACGGCGCAGGTTCGAATCCTGCCTCGGGCATGGATGTGTGTGACGTTCTTAGGTTAATTAGGTTTTAGTAGTTCTAAGTTCTAGGGGACTGATGACCTCAGATGTTAAGTCCCATAGTTCTCAGAGCCATTTGAACCATTTTTTTTTTTTTTTTTTTTTTTTTTTTTTGTGCATGTGTGTAAATATAGATGTGGAAATGGTACAGGAGGCAATGCAGACGTCACACCACCTCGCCCGTGAGAACTTTAACTTGGCTGTGATCTCGTAATCACTTAATGGGATTTCGGGGCTCGCGCCCTTATTTTTTTATGCTCGCACTCAACATTTTTTTCTCCAAAAATTTTTTTCATACATTTATTTATCAACAAATAAAATTAAATAACTTAAATAGTACGCAAATAATTTTCGCCGGTAAATTGATGAGCGTATGTAGCACAAAGTGGCGGCCAAAAGACCTCTGCATGGAGTGCGCAACCAAACAGTCCGGGCGACTGAAGGTGAAGTACAGATTTACAATTCAACATATGTGGGTTATCGGAATTAAAATCTCTATGGCGTGAAACTCGTAAATCAAACTTCCTGAAGTGCATTTCAAAATGGCGGTGACTTGTAAACGTAGGTACTGAAAATCGAGCTACATTGTTGCCTTTAAACGTAAATAAATACGAAACATATAGAAATATATTGTTTTTGAGGTTCACGCCTAAATTACAAGTGTTTGTTTTTATAAATCCAAATCGGCATCCACTTTAACCGAGCGGTTTTGTTTTTCTTAAATCATGCGAACCGGTTTAACAAATGTGGTGTCAAGAAATACGCACTTTAAGATTTGAGTTCCAGTTTTGTTTAGGTAAGTTTAAATGTTTTCAACTTACCGTTCATCTGCTGTTCCTGGGCCGCAGAGTACTCACTCGTAACCCTTCCTCTCGTTCCAACATCTCTCTCTCTCTCTCTCGCTCCCGCTCCCTGGCCGCAGTTCTAGCCTCGGACGCTGCTCTGTGACGACCACGACCACGACCACGACCACGGCAGCCGGAACGCTCGCGGCACCTCTCGTCGCTTTTCGTGCCGAACGAGCGACCCGTGCTGCCGGTGACGACTCCCATGCTTCTCATCTTACGCGGGACACCCTTACACCTGTCGTTAAAAATTACACCTCGCCGATTGGGACGACTTTTACACTCGGAAACATATGTTCTGGAGCATAAATCCAAACTAAGGCATTCAGGGCGTCAGTGTTGTTCTGCGTACAGGTTCCAAGGAATTTCTCCATTAAATTGTCGTCAGTCAGAAGTTTGCACATATCAGCAATAGCTTCAGTAACTTCAGTCAAGTGATGGCTTATGATGAGAAATAACCAGTGTCCCGTTCGTCTCAGCTTGCTTCCATTTACACCAACTTTCAGAACAGTAACTGAGCTGCGGATTCTCATTCGTTGAATTCCTGTCATAAAATGTCGCCTTAACCGCTTTTTTCATGTCACTCTTGTCGAGAGCGTGCACTTGAGACATCAGGTGGAAACGTACAACAGCTATATCGATTGTAGTATCACCAATTGAGTTTGCTTTGATGCAAAACACCGTGTTATTTATTTATTTCTTTATTATCCCGAACTAGTTTCGGCGACAAATGTCACCATCATCAGTGGGTTTTTTAAAATCTAAAACATGCAGAAAACTTCGTATGTCTTTGAGTATTTGTTTACTAACAGCCGCTCAAGTGGTTGCAGATGGCATGATGTTCGCTAAGTAATAAAGACGGCAACAGAAAAAAGAGCACAGAAAATATGTCACAAACAGCGCCAATAATACCTTAAAACATGCTGTAGCATACAATAAATGAGGTAGTAATAAAGTACCAATATAAAACTATATTTCAAAAGACGATTTGTAAAAATGTAATAACGTTTTACTGTGTTTGTACAACCATAACATTTTCTACATGTTTTAGATTTAAAAAAAACCACTGATGATGATGATATTTGCCGCCGAAACTAGTTTGGGATAATAAAGAAATAAACAAATAACACGGTGTTTTGCATCAATGCGGACAGTATTTCTATCCAAACACGGACCTAATGGAGGAGTCCCAAGATAATATTATTGTAGCTTCATCGATATTTCGTTCGACCTGGGATGTTACAAAGAGATATCGATCGGAATCGCGGACGACCCAAGCGCCGACAGCAACCAGATTGGGCACAAGGCCGCGCGCCTTGAGACGTAATTTCCAGGTATAAAAAATAATTCCCCGACAAAATCCTATCCATCACACATTCTTAAGTCTATAAGGCGTCAGAATGTGAACAAAATTGATACTTTGAGACCGGAAAACCCCCTTCAGAGTTGCGCCGTAATGACTGTTAATTCCGCCAGCTGCAGACGTTTGTTCCGCTCGGGAATGTAGAACGGATCACCGCTCGCTGGCGACGGCTGGCCAACCCCCTCCGGACCGCCGGCTTTTTTAAATTTGTTTTCATGCAGGCGGGCCGCCTATACGCCTGTCGCCGTCCATTTACACGCAATAACGGACGTCGGCCGTGTCCGAGTTTCACTGTAGCAGCCGGCAGGCAAACAGTTTCCAATACTGCGCGCACCGATGTCACCGGCCTTTGTCACGGAACCCCCAGCGAGCTGCATCCGTGGCCGGGGCGGGCTTTTACACCGTGGAATGCAGCTAGTTGCCACTCTTCCTGTGACACGGAAGCACCGCGCACACCGTTCAGCGGAAACGACGACTGGGAGCGACACGCGTGCTGCATCTGTCGTGTCAGTACTGTTTCCGTTTATGTTACCCGACTGCGTCGCCTACGCCTGCACGTGGAGCGTTGCGAAATAGACCGTGCGCGGTGCATTTCTCTGTTCAATGCTGCCTAATCAGAAAGAGATGCAGTCTGTTATGAGTCGACCACGCTTCTACGGTACATGAGAGGCACGCGTGGACTGACGGATCGTACGTGAAATTATCAACTGCGTGCGTAGCAGGGTGAGTTCCGAATAACGCACCACTATGTCGAAAATACGCATGCATGCCGTAAACCAGGGTTACTTGCACCTAGTTTTTACATGCGAGTGTTTCTGATACATGTTCTTGTACAGCCATAATAATAAAGGACTGCCACTGTATTGTTCTTTATCTCAAACTTCCATACTTTGTCACGCTTGTTGCCTTTTTTTCCTTTTACGATTTTCAAAGAATAAAACAAAATTGGTTTCAAGTAGCCCTTAAGTTGAATTACTTGAACCCATCTTCTATTTTCCCCTGCCAGTGCATTATAAACATGTGTTCACGTAAGACGTAGGATCTTTAAACAATAAGTAGATGTGTGTTTACAAAATAATTTTATTCGGAAAATTCTTTCAACAGCACAATAAAATAATGAAAATAGAAGAGTTGTGAAGCAAATTATAGAACCCTAATTCACACTTAACTTTGATTGATGGATATAGCGTCCCCAGTGAAATAATACGAAAAGACTTAAAAAACGGTATTTGTATAGAAGAGACATTTAAAACTTGAATAATATAAACTTTTTATCATGTACCCATACTACAATAATTTCTCTGTGTAAGTTTCAAGTGCAAAGAAATATAACAAAATGATCTAAAGAGACGACAAGATACGCTCTTTTGTTAATTTTTTAGTCGTCTTCACTTCTTCTCTTGTCTTGATTGCGTGTAGATGGACATCTTGCGTGTGCTGGCAAATGTAAGCACATTTGTACTAATTAATCAGATAATTATTGATTCAATATCATTGTTCACTTTTAATTTGTAAGAGGTGATCCCGATTTCATGTCCGCCTTCCTTTGAATTAACCTACACTCGAGTAATTTACAGTTCAACAGTCGCAGCGGCCGATGCAGCCAACGACGCCATTACGTGGCGATATTAACTTATGAGAAATTAGCGGAAGCGAAAAACTCGCCCGCTATTAACATAATATACATTTTTCTCCACAGCTGCCCGAAGTTGCAGAAAATACTTAGCTTTAAGATTCTTATTTTCAGTACCATAGCCGAGAGCCAGAGCCAGGACTCCGACTATAATGCAATGGTTAACGGAGGTAAGAAGAAATACTCTCGCGCGCGTGTGGGCCGCAATTGTAATTAATAACTAAAGGATTTTGGCTTTAAAGTAAACTGACTAGCCGAGGAAATTGATATGAAAATGTTATCCCATTGTTCAACTTATATGCTTATGTTTTAAGATTCAGTGAGTCTAACGTTCATCAACGTAACAAATAATTTATACGGAAGATTCATATTGTTAAAAAAAAGGGAGAACTTCACAAAAGCATTTAATCATAAATCAAAATTCAATGAAATATCATTTTATTAAGGCCCACCACGTAAGTCGGCAACAATCAAAATAATAATAAGCGCCTTTTGGAAAGTCTTCGAAGCTTAATCTGCGCCTTAATATCGCACCGTTTATAATCTACAATGCCTTTTTGTTCAGATTACTTACAGAGTTTTTTGTTTGCTGCATACACTTGACAACAGCTCTGTTTGTTGTCTACACTTGATCCAATTCCAGGAAAGTCAATATTCTGCCACAAAACGTTCGTAAAGTTGTCCTCTTCCAGTGTCTGTTTAACACTACCCTCTTTTCAACCACTGTCTTCATTTTTCTTCTCTTTGCATTGCCCGTCTTAGCTTGTTCCTCTTGCATCTACATGTACATCTACATGGATACTCTGCAAATCACATTTAAATATGTGGCAGAGGGTTCATCGATCCACCTTCACAACAATTCTCTATTATCCCAATATGGTACAGTTCGCGGAAAAAAACTAACACCTGTATCTTCCCGTGCGAGCTGTGATTTCCCTTATTTTATTATGATGATCGTTTCTCCCTATATAGGCGTCAACAAAATATTTTCACATTCGGAAGACACAACTGGTGACTGCCACAACGAAAAACGCCTTTGTTTTAATGGTGTCCATTCCAAATCCTGTGTCATTTCAGTGACTTCCTGTCCCCTATTTCGTGATAATACGAAACGAGCTGCCCTTGTTTGAATTTTCTCGATGTACCCTGTCAATCCTATCTGGTAAGGGTCCCACACCTCCCAGCAGTATTCTAAAAGACGACGGAAAAGCGTAGTGTACGCACTTTCCTTAGTAGATCTGTTAAATTTTGTGAGTGTCCCTCCAATAAAAACAGTCTTTGGTTAGCCTTCGCCACAACATTTTCTATGTGTTCCTTCCAATTCCCAGGCATTTAGTTGAATTTACGAACTTTAGGTTTGACTGATTTCTGCTGAAACCGTAGTATAACGGGTTCTTTTCAATACTCATGCGGATAACCTCACACTTTTCGTAATTTAGGTTCAATTACCATTTTCTGCACCAAACAGATATCTTTTCTAAATCGTTTTGCAATATGTGTTGACCTTCTGGTCACTTTACTGTCGATAAAGGACGGCATCATCTACACACAACCTAAGACGGCCGCTCATATTGTCACCCGAATCAAATGGCTCTGAGCACTATGGGACTCAACTGCTGAGGTCATTGGTCCCGCCCCCAGGGGCTCAGCATTCATTTGCTGAGTACAGGCTTGGCGACCCCGGGGTCCTGAGCTGGGGACTGGTCGGCGCCGCCAGTCTCCTGTCACCGTAACCCCCGGACATGCTTCAGCGACCATCGTATGGCGCGGCGGTGGAATGTTGTGTGCTGCGGGGAATGGTAATCTTGGCTTGACCGCCTGGATTGCGAGGAAGGCCGACCTCTCTAAAAACCCCTCAATCTTCCGGTGTGCTCCGCGCCTATAAGATGCATGGCTGTTGGGGTGGAACAGTCGCAAGGGGGCAACCTCTGGGGCACCTGCTGCAACCCCAGTTGTATTAGGCTTACTCAGGCATGCGGGGCCCTGTCTGAGCGGACCTTTAGTTCCCTAGCTGCTCGTGGGACCGCAATGGACCCTTCGACCTCTATATTTCCCCCTACCAGTGGCTTGGGTGGGCCACTGGTAGGAAAACACACCCCATCGAAGAAGCGACTTCGTGCTGCGAGTCCTCCAGCGCCTAGTGTTGATCGAGATTTGTCAGACTGTCGTAACAGAGCACATGCTGATAATCAGAATGTGTTTTTGATTATTAAACGGAAGGAGGGTAGCTTTGAGAGGGTTTCTCCCTTTTACATCCACAAGGGTCTTGAGGGAATAGCAGGAACACTTAAATCTGTGAAGCGACTGCGCAATGGGACGCTATTAGTTGAGACATCTAGTTCCCGTCAAGTCGCTTCTCTTCGGAAAGCAACCTGTCTCGGTGAGTACGCTATCGAGACCGAGCTCCACTCCACTCTGAATTACAGTAAGGGTGTTGTGACATGTAGGGACTTGGTGGGTATCCCCATAGACGAGTTAAAACCTGAATGGGCTGATGAAGGTATTGTTGACGTGCAACATATTATGAAACGAGTCGATGGGAACCTAGTCAAATCCGACTCGTTTATTCTCACGTCCAGTTGCCCACGACTCCCAGAGCATGTTAAAGCGGGGTTCTTACGTTTGCCAGTACGGCCATATTTCCCCAACCCAATGTGCTGCTTTAAATGTCAGCGCTTTGGGCATACTACGTTGGGGTGCAATGGGATAGCCACTTGTGCTAAATGTGGTCAGCCTGCCCATGAAGGAGCTGATTGTTCATCGCCTGTGAAGTGCGTGAATTGCTCTGGGAGTCACCCTGTCTGGAGCCGGGTCTGCCCCATCTATCTCGACGAAAGGAAGATACAGGAGATTAAAACATCTAAGCGCATCCCCTATGGTGAGGCCAAGAAGCTCTTTAAGGCCATGCAACCTCCTGTGTTTACTACATCTTTCGCTTCCGTTCTGAAAAAACCGGTACAAATGGCCACTGTTGCTACGCAAACGGAGGTTGCTAGTGTTAGCACTAATACCCGCGTTTGCCAGTGCACTCGTGCTGCTGCGGTTGTTTTGCAACCTGCGGCTCTCCCCGCCACGTCGGACAAGGCTGTGGTTGCTGACATTGGGGTACTTCCTCCCTCTCCCCATATGGGGCCTTCTGCCCAGGCGAGTAATCCTCCACCTTTTGACAGGGCTCTGCATTCTAAGCCCCCCAAGACAAAGACGCCGAAGCTGAAGGTTTTGCCACCTGCGGAGACTAGTCAGGGTCGGCCCGATGACGAGGCCATCGTACTGTCTGACGTCTCCCGTGGGTCGTCATCGGAGCTGATGGACATTGACGTCGACCGGGGGCGATCTTCTCGCCCCAGGAATAAATCTCCGGCCAGTACGGGCTCTCCTCCAAAGCACAGAGGCAGGGTGAGAGTTCAGCCCCCCTGATCACTGGCTCCCATATTACAGTGGAACCTGAATGGGTTCAGGACGCATGTGGCCGAATTACAGCTCCTTGTACGAGAGTGCCCTTTGTGCTTATGTCTCCAAGAGACACATTTTCGGGCCACTGATGCTCCTTCTTGGGGGCTATACCGTCTATCGGAAAGATGATCTGACGGGGGAAAGGGCAAAGGGTGGTGTTGCGGTTTTTGTCCGTGACATGCACCCCTCATCTGAGCTCCCTCTCGTTACAGACTTGCAAGCAGTTGCAGTTGACCTTGTTGTGGGTCGGAGGCTCACAGTCTGTTCACTTTACTTACCACCTCAGGATGCGATGGACTCTGAGGCTCTCGCAGACCTTATTAGCCAACTCCCCCGCCCATTTCTTCTTCTGGGGGACTTCAATTCTCATAATGTCTTATGGGGCTCTTCGACTACTTGCCCCAGGGGTCGCATTCTGGAAAGCCTCATGATGTCTGAAGAACTGTGCATCCTCAACTGTGGTGCTCCCACTCATTTCTGTACTGCTTCTGGGTCGTCAACAGCTATTGACCTTTCCTTTTGCTCTCCAGCACTAGCGGATTCTGCTGTGTGGGAGGTTGCTGCTGACCTCCATTCTAGTGACCACTTCCCCTTTTGGATTCGCCTCCTGGATGAGGCTATGGCATTACCAGTGCCGCCCCGGTGGCACCTCTGCCGAGCTGACTGGACACTTTTCGGCCAACTGGCTGTTTTGGAACACCGTGCCAGCGTCCACGAATGGGTAGACCATGTTACAGCCGTGATCTCCCATGCTGCTGAATTGTCAATCCCACGGTCATCCGGTCATCCCAAGAGGCGTCCTGTCCCTTGGTGGACCACTGAGTGCCGCTCAGCCATCCAAGCCCGCCGTGCAGCTCTGCGCCGCTTCAAGTGCCGTCCCTCAGCTGACAATCTTGCGGCCTTTCGGGTGGCAAGGGCCAAAGCGCGGCGCGTGATTAAAGAGAGCAAACGACGGTCATGGCATTCGTTCTTGAACTCCATCTCCCGCTCCACTAATTCTACGAAAGTATGGGAAGCCATCAGGAGGATTTCCGGGAAACGCAGCCAACTACCCGTCACGGCATTGCTGCATCAGGGAAGTCTTCTCACGGCGCCGAGAGACATTGCCCAGACACTGCCCATGCATTTTGCGGCATCTACCGCCACTATTACCTGTGATCCAGATTTCTGCCGCTACCGCACTGCCATCGGGAGGGGTCCCTTCGACTTCCGGTCTCCAAATTCTGAGCCCTACAACTGCCCCTTCACAATGTGGGAACTGGATTCGGCACTGTCTGTGGCTCATGATACTGTGCCTGGTCATGATCAAATCCGGTACAGCATGCTGCAGCACTTGTTACTGCCTTCCAAGGAAGTTCTCCTGAATTGTTTTAATATGTTATGGTTATCTGGCACGTACCCTGACTCGTGGCGGGAGGCGATTTTGATCCCCCTCCTCAAACCGGGGAAGGACCGAACACATCCCAGTAGTTATCGAAGTATCGCCTTGACGAGCTGTGTCGGGAAGACGTTGGAACGCATGGTCAACCGTCGCCTGGTTTGGCTGCTCGAGACCAGGCAGCTCCTTAGCCACTCTCAGTGTGGCTTTCGGAGATGTCGTTCAACTATAGACAACTTGACCCTGCTTGAGGCGGCCATCCAACAGGCGTTCCTGCGTAACCAGCATTGTCTAGGTGTATTCTTTGACATTCATAAGGCATATGACACTACTTGGCGCCGCCATATCCTCAATCAACTCCATGAGTGGGGCTTTCGTGGCCGTCTCCCCATCTTCATTCGGTCCTTTCTTTCCCACCACCTCTTTCGATATAGGGTTGGTAATGTGCTATCTGATTTGTATGTGCAGGAGAATGGTGTTCTTCAGGGAAGCGTTTTAAGTGTCACCCTCTTTGCCGTCGCCATTAACAGTATCATGTCCACTATCCGGAGTCCTGCCCAATGCTCCTTGTTTGTGGACGATTTTGCTGTTTTCTGTTCTTCCTCCAGTCTTGTCACTGCTAGTCGGCAGTTGCAGCTTACGATACAGCGATTAGAGGCATGGACTGCGAAGACGGGTTTTACCTTTTCTGCCAACAAATGTGTGTGTGTTCATTTTAATCGTTCTCGACGTCTTTTTACCTCCCCTGAATTGCGTCTGAGGGACACCATTCTTCCTTTTAGCGACACTGTGCGGTTCCTGGGCCTCACTTTTGATTCAAAGTTGTCGTGGTTGCCTCACCTTAAAGGCCTCATGGTGCGGGCCCTGAAGGCACTGAATATTTTGAAGTGTCTGAGCCATCGGTCCTGGGGAGCAGATCGGGCGCGTCTGCTGCAGTTTTATAGGGCTTTCGTCCGGTCGCGTCTTGACTATGGTTGCACCGTGTATGGGTCAGCAAGGCCTTCGTATCTGAAGATCCTTTCCCCCTGCGGGTTCGGGGGTAAGAATAGGCCCGCGGTATTCCTGCCTGTCGTAAGAGGCGACTAAAAGGAGTCTCAAACGTTTCGGCCTTATGTGATGGTCCCCTCTCGGGTTTGACCTCTATCTATCTAAATTATTCCGAAGAGCGAGCCAATTGGGGAAGGGCACCTTACATGGTGCACTGTATCCTTCGTGCAATTAGACCTATAGCCGTCTTTCTCGTCGTTGCAATGGTGTCCCGCTCGTTTTCGATCTCTTGGGCGATTACCACGCTGCACTCTGCAGTGTTTCTTTTAACTGTGACGACGACCTTGGCCATTTTTGCACCTAAGATCCAGCACGGTAGCCAGTCCGTTGTGGTGGGGTCGCCATGTACCCTCTTGGTTGTAGCCCCCTGACAACACAGGGATCGCTCTACTGATGCCTGCGCCGTTCACTCCCCACGTATGCCAAGGAGTAGATGCCCATCTCCCTGGGGCATCAGGACTCCCGGCAATGGCCATCCTGCCAGGTGGCCTTTGCTGTGGCTGGGTGGCGCCCGTGGGGAGGGCCCTTGGTCGGAGTAGGTGGCATCAGGGCGGATGACCCGCAATGAAGCGTGGTACATCATCTGTCGCTGGCGGCCAGCCGTCAGCAGTCTCTAAGCGTTCGAGAGCCCATTTTAAAGGTAACGTTTATGACCCCAAATCGTTCCCCTCCCTCGCCACACCATGGGAGGAACGACAGGCATTGCGTGACACTGAGACGTATTCGCCCAGATATCTTGTCTGTACCAGAGCTGATGGGGAATCTTTTCTATCCGTGAAGCCTCAGTTCTTTGTAGAGCATTTAGAGGACAAGTTCGGTGAGGTGGAGGGCTTGTCCAAGATGCGGTCTGGATCGGTGTTGATAAAAACGGCATCCTCTGCCCAGTCACGGAGGTTGCTCAATTGTGACAAGTTGGGGGATGTTTCCGTTAGCATCACGCCGCATAAGAGTCTGAACATGGTACAGGGTATTATATTCCACCGGGATCTTCTTCTGCAGTCCGACGATGAATTACGCGCCAACCTCGAACGACGAGGTGTTCACTTCGTCCGGCGCGTCCATCGGGGTCCGAGGGATAATCAGGTAGCCACCGGTGCCTTCATCTTGGCCTTTGAGGGTGATGTCTTACCCGAAAAGGTTAAGGTGATGGTTTACCGTTGTGATGTGAAACCATATATCCCTCCTCCGATGGGGTGTTTTAAATGCTGGAAGTTCGGGCACATGTCATTTCGCTGTACTTCCAGCATGACGTGTCGGGATTGCGGACGTCCTTCGCATCCCGATACTCCATGTGCCCCGCCTCCTATCTGTGTTAACTGCGGAGAACACCATTCCCCCTGCTCGCCGGACTGTAGGATATTGCAGAAAGAACAGAAGATAATGGAATATAAGACCTTGGACCGGCTGATCTACCCCGAGGCTAGACGGAAATATGAGAGGCTCCATCCTGTGGCAATGCCATCCACCTACGCCGCTGCTGCAACGACGGTTCTCCCGTCGTCACGAATCGGCTCTAAGATCGGTCAGCATCCACCGGCCCCCTTGCTTGTGGGGGGCACTTCACACCCTGTTGCTCCTGCTCCATCTTCTTCAGGAGCAACACCCTCCCAACCTTCGGGGACATCAGCTCCCCCTTCCCAGCCGGAGAAGCGTAAGACTTCTTCGGCTGCTCTCGCCAGGAAGGGATCCCTTGGGGACCTCCCTTCGCAAGTTCCGACCAGCGGAAAAGCGGACGCCCGCAAGTGGTTGAAACAACCGCCAGTCCCTGGTCGTCGGGCCTCGCGGTCGTCGTCTGTCCCTGAGACTGACCCAGTGAAGCCCATGCAGCCTGAAGCGCCGAAGGCACAGCGTGACAAGCACAAAAAGAAGAAAGTCCCCAAGACCAACTGTAATGCGGTGGCACCGATCCCGCCGCTTCCTACAAGCTCTGCCTCTGAGGACGAGGTGGAGATTCTGGCGTCCGCTGAGGACCTCGCTCTTGCCGGTCCCGCGGACGCAATGGATGGCATTTGCACGGATGCTCCATCGGAGGCAGCAGGTGACCCAGTGGCGTAATCTGCCTTCCCAGTCCCGTCACGCCTTTCCCAGCCATGGACAACACCATCCTCCAGTGGAACTGCAGCGGTTTCTTCCACCATCTAGCTGAGCTCCGTCAACTTATCAGCCTTCACCCTTTCTTTTGCATTGCTCTCCAGGAAACTTGGTTTCCAGCAATGCGAACCCCCGCCCTCCGTGGCTATCGGGGTTATTATAAGAACCGAGCAGCTTATGAAAGGGTGTCTGGTGGCGTCTGCATATATGTCCTTCACACTCTGCACAGCGAGTCTGTCCCTCTCCAGACGCCTTTAGAGGCTGTCGCTGTGCGCGTGTGGACGCCACAGGTTGTTACCTTCTGCAGTCTTTACATTCCACCGGATGGTGATGTCTCGCAGCATGTCCTGGCTGCACTGGTCGCCCAATTGCCGCCACCTTTCTTGCTAATGGGCGACTTCAACGCTCATAACCCTCTGTGGGGTGGGTCAGTGGCAACAGGTCGAGGCACCATCGTTGAGCATTTATTGTCGCAGCTCGATCTCTCGCTGTTAAATGATGGTGCCTTCACACACTTCAGTGTGGCGCATGGCACCTACTCCGCCATTGACCTTTCAATCTGTAGCCATAGCCTCTTACCGTCTGTCCAATGGAGTGTGCATGACGACCTGTGTGGTAGTGACCATTTTCCGATCATTTTGTCACTACCACAGCGCCACTCTTCTGGGCGCCCTAGCAGATGGGCTCTGAATAAGGCTGACTGGGACTTGTTCTCCTCCACTGCCGCTTTTGAGCCTCTCTCTACCGATGACATTGATGCGGTGGTTCAATCGGTCACCACCGGCATCGTTACTGCCGCCGAATCTGCCATTCCCCATTCCTGTGGGTCCCCTCGGCGGAAGGCTGTGCCTTGGTGGTCGCCTGAGATCGCTGAAGCGATTAAAGATCGCCGGCGGGCGCTCCAGCGTCACAAGCGACATCCCTCCCTCGACCACCTTATCGCCTTCAAACGGCTGCGTGCGCGGGCCCGCCTCCTTATCCGCCAAGGCAAGAAGGAGTGCTGGGAGCGGTATGTGTCCACCATTGGCCTCCATGTCACTCCATCGCAGGTCTGGGGCAGGATTCGACGCGTCTACGGCTATCGGCCACCTGTCAGCGTCCCTGCGCTCTCACTGAATGGAGCAGTTTGTACTGACTCCGACGTCATTGCAAATCGCTTAGCAGAGCATTTTGCTCTGAGTTCCGCTTCTGCGAATTACCCCCAGGCCTTCCGCTCCATTAAAGAGCGGATGGAACGTCGGAGCCTTTCGTTTCGCACCAACCACCCGGAATCTTACAATGCTCCATTTAGTGAGTGGGAATTTCGCAGTGCCCTCGCTGCTTGCCCTGATACCGCTCCTGGGCCAGATGGCATCCACTGTCAGATGCTGAAACACCTTTCAGTGGACTGCCAGCGGCGCCTTCTCGATCTTTACAACCGTCTTTGGGTCGAGGGGGAGTTTCCGTCGCAATGGCGGGAAGGCATTGTCATCCCCGTTTTGAAGCCTGGAAAGAACCCTCTGGAGGTGGACAGCTACCGTCCCATTAGCCTCACCAACGTTCTTTGCAAGTTGCTTGAACGGATGGTGAGCCGGCGCTTGAATTGGGTACTGGAGTCTCGGGGCCTTCTGGCTCCATCTCAGGGTGGGTTCCGTAAAGGCCGCTCCGCCGCCGACAATCTGGTGAGCCTGGAGTCGGCCATCCGTACTGCCTTTTCCCGCCGTCAGCACCTGGTCGCTGTCTTTTTCGACATGCAGAAGGCGTACGATACAACATGGCGTCATCACATCCTTTCTACGCTTCATGGATGGGGTCTTCGGGGTCCTCTGCCGATTTTTATCCGCAATTTTCTGTCGTGTCGTACCTTCCGCGTGCAAGTCGCGGCCTCGTATAGTTCCTCCCACGTCCAGGAGAACGGTGTGCCACAGGGTTCCGTTTTAAGTGTCTGTCTGTTTTTAATAGCCATTAACAGGCTTGCTGCGGCCGTGGGAAATTCTGTCTCCGCTTCCCTGTATGCTGACGACTTCTGCCTTTATTACAGCTCTCCCGGCATTGCAGCTGTTGAACGTCAGCTACAGGGCGCTATCCGTAGGGCACAGTCTTGGGCTGTAGCGCATGGGTTTCAGTTTTCGGCAGCCAAGACCTGCGTTATGCATTTCTGCCGGCGACGTACTGTCCACCCGGAGCCGAAGCTTTCTCTTAACGGCGAACTTCTTTCGGTGGTGGAATCGCACAGGTTTTTGGGGGTGGTTTTCGATGCCCGGTTGACTTGGCTGCCTCATATCCGGCAGCTCAAACAGACGTGTTGGCGGCATCTCAATGCACTGCGATGTTTGAGCCACACCCGCTGGGGAGCCGACCGCTCTACCCTGTTACGGCTCTACCAGGCGTTAATCCAGTCCCGTCTGGATTATGGGTGCCTGGCATATGGCTCAGCATCCCCGTCTGCGTTGCGGGTGCTGGACCCAAATCTCCACAGCGGAATACGCCTTGCCACTGGTGCTTTCCGCACCAGCCCTGTGGACAGCTTACTCGTGGAGGCAGGTGTCCCTCCACTGCGGTTCCGACGCCAACGTTTGCTAGCCGCTTATGCTGCCCATGTACTAAGCTCGCCCGGGCATCCAAACTATCGCCTCCTGTTCCCGCGGTCGGTCGTCCGTATGCCAGAACGTCGGCCGCGGTCTGGTTGTACAATAGCGGTCCGCGTCAAAGAGCTTCTCTCTGGGCTCCAGGGTTTCACTGTTCCACCTCCTTTCCGGGCTACTTTGCCTACACCCCCATGGTGTGTTCGTCGCCCTAGCCTTCGGCTCGACTTGGCACAGGGCCCTAAGGACTCAGTCCCTCCTGAGGCCTTCCGCCGCCGCTTTTATTCCATCCTGGCCACGTATCAGGGCTCTGGTGTTGTTTACACTGACGGTTCGATGGTTGCTGGTCGTGTCGGATATGCGCTCACTCTAGGGGACCATTCCGAACAACGTTCCTTGCCGGATGGCTGCAGCGTTTACACTGCTGAACTGGTCGCCATCCTTCGTGCCCTAGAGTATATCCGCTCCTGCTCAGGTGAGTCCTTCGTTATCTGTAGCGATTCCCTGAGCGGTTTACGAGCTCTCGACCAGTGTTTCCCTCGTTCTCGTCTGGTGATGGCTATCCACGAGTCTCTGCATACTCTCGCCTGTTGCGGCCGCTCTGTGGTCTTTGTGTGGACCCCCGGTCATGTCGGTATCCCGGGTAACGAACATGTTGACCGCCTGGCGAAAGAGGCCACCAGCAAGCCATCTCTGGACGTTGGCCTCCCAGAGACTGATTTGCGGGCAGTCTTCCGCCGCAAAATCTTGGCGCTATGGGACGCTGAATGGCGGGAACTGACAATGCGCAATAACCTCCGTGCTGTCAAGGAGACGACGGCTGTGTGGCGGTCATCCCTACGAGCCACTCGCAGGGACTCAGTAGTTCTTTGCCGGCTCCGCATTGGCCACTCCCGGCTGACACACAGTTATCTACTGCGCCGGGAGGACCCTCCTCTATGTCGCTGTGGGGCAGCTTTGACAGTGGCCCACATTTTGCTGGCCTGCCCCCTTTTAGCTGTGGTCAGGCAGACATTTGCGCTGCCTGCTACGCTCCCTGCCCTTTTAGCAGACGACTCCACTATGGCTGACTCAGTTTTACGTTTTATTCGGGCAGGGGGATTTTATCATTTACTCTGAGTGTTTCTGTTTTCTTTTAATGATTTGTGTTGATTCTGGCCTTTGGCCTATGGTTTTACACTGATTTTTTAATGTGTTTCTCAGTGGTTGGCCTTTCCTTTTTATGTCTATGGTCGGCCCACCACCGTCACACTCTGTGTGGTTTTAGTTTGTTTTGTCTTGTCTTTGTCTCAGTATCTCTTGTTCTGTGTCGTCTGTGATCTCTTCTGTTCCTTGTTTTTATTCTCTGTGGGTGTTCTTTGTCTTTGGAAAAAGGGACCGATGACCATGGCAGTCTGGTCCCTTTAATCCCCCAAACCAACCAATCCTCGTTCCCGTCTGGTTATGGCTATCCAGGAGTCCCTGCATACTCTTGCGCGTTGCGGCCGCTCTGCGGTCTTCGTGTGGACCACAGGCCATGTTGGGATCCCCGGCAACGAGAATGTTGACCGGCTGGCGAAAGAGGCGACTAGTGCACCATCTCTGGACGTTGGCCTCCCGGAGACAGATTTGCGAGCGTTCCTACGCCGCAAAATTCTGGACCTTTGGGACACTGAATGGCGCGCCCTGCCTTCACGCAACAAACTTCGGGCCATCAAGGGGGCTACCGGTGTGTGGCGCTCCTCCTTGCGGTTCTCTCGCAAGGAGTCTGTTGTCCTCTGCCGGCTGCGCATTGGGCACACTCGGCTTACGCACGGCCACTTATTGCGCCGTGAGGACGCGCCTCTATGTCGCTGCGGCTCCGTTTTATCCGTAGTTCATGTTTTATTGGAGTGTCCGTTTTTAGCCGCGCTCAGGCAGTCGTTCGCACTGCCTGACTCGCTCCCTGCCCTTTTAACAGATGACTCGACTATGGCTGACTTAGTTTTACGTTTTATTCGGGCAGGGGGTTTTTATTCTTTAATCTGAGTGTTTCTGTTTTTCTCTTATTGTTTTGTGTTGATTCTGGCCTTTGGCCTCCGGTTTTAAATTGTTTTTTTTAATGTGCTTCTAGTGGTTGGCTTTTCCTTTTTTATTTCTCTGGTCGGCCAACCACCGTCACACTCTGTGTGCTTTTAGTTCGTTTTGTCTGGTCTTTGTCTCAGTTTCTCTTGTTACGTGTCGTCTGTGCTCTATTCTGTCACTCGTTTTTATTCTCTGTGGGTGTTTTTTGTCTTTGGAAAAAGGGACCGATGACCCTAGCAGTCTGGTCCCTTTAAATCCCCCAAACCAACCAACCAATCTGAAGATACTTGACGCAGTACACCATGAGGGTATCAGGCTGGCCACTGGTGCCTTCCGTACCAGTCCCATCCCCAGCCTGTGTGCTGAGGCAGGGGAACCGCCGCTCGCCATCCGGCGGAAACTCCTCATGGTGCGACGGGTGTGTCAATTCCTTGCCTGTCCTACCTCCCCTGCGTACCGTACCGTTGCCCGACCGCCTATGGAACGTCTCTTTTCCAGTCGTCCCAGGGCAACGAGACCATTTGGGATTCGTGCCAAGCATTTGCTTGAGTCCCTTGGTGTGGAGCGTGTGGCCCCCCAACGACAAGGTTTTACTCGCCTGCCTCCCTGGTTGCTCCAGCGGCCCAGCGTCCTTTTAGACTTGTCGGAGTACCGGAGGAGCTGCACTCCTGCGTTTGTTTTCACCTCCTTATTTTATGATATTTTAAACCAGCATCCCGACCATGTACCAGTATTTACGGATGGCTCTAAACAGGGGGACTCTGTTGGGTGTGCTGTTGTTTTCCCTGATCGACTCGTCAAGTTACGGCTTCATGCGGCGTTTACCATCTTTTATGCCGAATTGTTTGCGATCTTGCGGGCATTGGAGCAGATGAGATGTGTTCCCAGTCGTAAGTTCCTCATCTGATCTGACTCCCTGAGTGCCCTTCAGACCATGCAACACTTGTACCCAGCGGATACGGTCGTCCAGAACATCCATGATGCCCCACTCCACCTGCAGCGTCAGGGGAAGGAGGTTTCCTTCTGCTGGGTGCCGGGGCACGTGGGTATTAGGGGAAACGAACTGGCGGATGTGGCTGCCAAAGATGCATGTTCCCTCCCTGACGTTGTTGAATGTGCCGTCCCCCTCCATGCTGTTACCTCCCTCCTGCGTTTTCGCGTTATGCGTCACTGGGAAGAGGAGTGGCTGGCCGTCGGTGAAAATAAGCTGCGTCTGGTCAAGGCCACCACGCGGCCATGGCGTACGTCCTACCAGTCATGCAGGCGGGATGAGGTTCTCCTCACTCGCCTCCGCATCGGGCACAGTCCCTTCACACATGGTTTTTTACTCCGGCGGGAGGATCCCCCAATCTGCAGTGCTTGTGGCGTCCAGATTACTGTCCGCCACATTTTACTCGACTGTCTTTTATTCTCTGACCAGAGGGCGGTGCTTTCCTTGCCACCGGATTTGCCCTCTATTTTGAAAGACGACGCAACGTCTGTGGTTAAGGTTTTACGGTTTTGTGTCCTGTCCAATTTGTTGCCACGGATTTTAGGGAGAGGGTTTTAATGTGCTGCTGGATGACTGGCTCACCCAGATTTTAGGTAAGAGGTCCGCCGGTCACGAATACCTCCTTCTTTCCCTTCGGTTTCTGTCCTCCCTTCCTTGTGTTTCCTTTCCTTTTTTAGTGCACTCCTTCTCCTCTTGTTTTGCCTCTGTATGTGAGGATTTTAGCTGTTCCCCTTGTTCGCTGTTCGTCTTAGTCCCTTCACTGCCTGTGTTCCTGTTTTTATGCGTTTGGGCGCTGATGACCCCGCATTTTAGCGCCCGTAAACCTCAACCACACGCACACTCATTAGTCCCCTAGAACTTAGAACTAGTTAAACCTAACTAACCTAAGAACATCACAAACATCCATGCCCGAGGCAGGTGTCACCCGAATCGTTTATATAGATAAGGAACAGCAGTGGGCCTAGAACACTACCTTGGTAAACGCCAGAAATCACATCTGTTTTACTCCATGATTTTCCGTCAATTTACTACGAATTTCTCTCACAGGAAATCACGAATCCAATCACATAACTGAGACGATATTCCATAAGCACGCAATTTCACTACAAGCCGCTTGTGTGGTACAGTGCCAAAAGCCTTCTGGAAATATAGAAATACGCAATCAATTTGAAATCCGTTGATAGCACTCACCACTTCATGCGAGTAAAGAGCTAGTCGTGTCTAACAAGAATGATGTTTCCTAAATCCATGTTGACTGCTTGTGAACAGAGTGCTCTCTTCGAGGTAATTCATTACGTTCGAACGCAATATATGTTCCAAAAATTCTGCTGCGTATCGATGTTAATGATATGGGCTTGTAATTTAGTGGCTTGCTGCTACTAGCTTTCTTGTATATTGGTGCTACATGTGCAATTTTCCAGTCTTTTGGTACAGATCTTTCTTCGAGTGGAGGATTGTATGTGAGTTTTAAGTATGGACTTTTATATCAGCATACTCTAAAAGGAACATAACTGGTATAAGGTCTGGAGCGGAAGACTTGCTTTTGTTAAGTGATTCAAGTTGCTTCACTACTCCGAGGACATCTACGTTACTCATGTTGGCAGCTGTTCTTGATTCGAATTCTTCAATATTTACTTCATCTTCTTTCGTGTAGGAATTTCAGAAGGCTGTGTTTAGTAACTCCGCTTTGGCAGCACTGTCGTCGATAGTATTTCCATTGCTCAAAAACGGTTCAAATGGCTCTGAGCACAATGGGACTTAACATATATGGTCATCAGTCCGCTAGAACTTAGAACTACTTAAATCTAACTAACCTAAGGACATCAGACAACACCCCGCCATCACGAGGCAGAGAAAATCCCTGACCCCTCCGGGAATCGAACCCGGGAACCAGAGCGCGGGAAGCGAGAACGCTACCGCACGACCACGAGCTGCGGACATTTCCAGTGCTATCGCACAGACAAGGAATTGACTGTGTGTTGCCGCTAGCATACTTCACCTACGAGCAGAATCTCTTTGGATTTTCTGCCAGGTTTCGAGACAAAGTTTCGTTGTGGAAACTGTTATAAGCATCTCGCGTTGAAGTCCGTACTTAATTTCGAGCTTCTGTAAAAGATCGCCAAACTTGGAGATTTTACGTCCTTTTAAATTTGCATGTTTTTTTTTTTTTTTTTTTTTTTTCGTTGAGTCTGCAACGCTGTTCTAACCAGTTTTGTGTACCAAGGAGGGTCAGCTCTGTCGTTTGTTAATTTATTTGGTATAAATCTCTCGAGTGTTTCCTATACTACTTCTTTTATTTCAAGTCGCATTGGTCCACACTTACATTGCTAATTTTGAAGGAGTGCAGATTGTCTCTCAGGAAGTGAATTTTTATCTGCTTTTTTGAATAGGTATATTTTTCGTTTACTTTTGGAGGATTTGGGGGTTCTCGCTACGACAACTCTGTGTTCACTAATCCCTATATCCGTTTTGATGCTTGTTATTAGCTCGGGATTATCTGTTGCTATGAGTTCTAGTGTGCTTTCACAACTGTTTCCATTCGCGTGGGCTCATGAGCTAACTGCTCGAAATAATAATCAGCGAATGCATTCAGCGCAATTTCAGAAGAGATTTTATGCGTACCTCCGGATTTAAACATGTATTTTCACCAACATATCGAGGGTAAATTAAAGTCACCACCAACTATAACTGCATGAGTCGGGTACATATTTGAAATCAAACTCAAGTTTTCTTTGAACCTTTCAGCAACTGTATCATCTGAACTGGGAGGTCGGTAAAAAGATCCAATTATTATTTTATTCCGGTTGCCAGCAATGACCTCTGCCCATACTAACTCACAGGAAGTGTCTACTTGAATTTAGCGACAAGTTAAAGTACTTCTGACAGCAACAAGCACGCCACCGCCAACCGTCTTTAGCCTATCCTTTCGGAATACCGTTAGGTTTTTCGCGAAAATTTCAGCTGAGCTTATCTCCGGCTTTAGCCAGCTTTCAGTGCCTATAACGATTTGAGCATCAGTGCTTTCTATTAGTGCTTGGAGCTGTGGTACTTTCCCAACACAGCTACGACAGTTTATAACTGTTATACCGATGGTTCCTGTATCTACGTCCTTCCTGCGTTCGGCCTGCACCCTGTGAGACTGAAGCCGTTTTTGTCTGTTCCCGAGACCCTCTAACTTTAAAAAATCGCGTAGTCCAAGCCACACAGCCGCTTGTACCCGTGTAGCCGCTTCTTGCATGTTGTGGACTCCTGACCTGTTCAGCGGAACCCAAAACCCAATCACCCTATGCGCAAGTCGAGGAATCTGCAGCCTACATGGTCGCAGAACTGTCTCTCTGATTCAGACCCTCCACTCGGCTCTGAACCAATCGCTCCTGTCGACTATGCTGCTTACTTAGACGCAAGCCAGTCGTCGGTCCCAGTAGCCATTCTTTTTTTATTACCAGTACGCCAGCATCTCGCAAGCAAGAATGGCAACCTTTAGCATTTGCGTTAGCTTCTCGAAACCAGAGACAATCTCTTCCGATCCGAAGCGACACACATCATTGCTGGCGACGTGAGCCACCATCTGCAGTTGGCTGCACCCTGTGCTAGAGAAGGGCAAACTCGTTCATCCTTGGGAACCAGTTCTCTGGCGATCGCTCTTTTTAGGGAATCGTTCATTTTTACTGGTTCACCGTTCATTTCTGCTTAGTTTATGGTTGTTATAAAAAACTGAAAATTAGTGGCGTAGGTGACTGAAGATGAAAGGCTCCAAGAGGGAGCACTAGCCTCCCCCCCTGGAGTACAGAGTTTTTATTCATAACAGAATTCTCACACACTTGTAATTTTCGAGATTCTGCAAAACCTCTCATTTATCCAACTGCAGCGTTATGTGGCTGATCGCAGTGAAGTAATATGAGGTGGCGCACGAAAAACCGGCCCCGAGTACAGACTGCTCGCCAGTTACGCACGATTTGTTGACCGCTACGAGCAAAATAGATAAACATGTAATAATTAGGCAGTGAAGAAATAACAAATAAGCTAATGCTAACAACAACTTAGAAACAATAGATGACGATTGGTGGGCGACGTGAGCAGTCTAGTACTCGGGGCCGATTTTTCGTGCGCCTCCCTGTACCACTGAAATGATAATCAAAATATCCACGGGTGTACTGCCGGTCTACAGTGTCCAACGGGCACAATATTTCGGCGATCATACATGTCGCCATCATCAGGTGAACTGACGGACTGAGCTCTTGTGAACGTGCCGGCACGGAGGTCCGTACGCTATGGCTGCTCAGAGGGAACTGGGTTCGGCCGCGGCGGCGGCCGATTTAAATACCCTCCGCCCGCGGCGCGCTCCCTCCGCTGTCCGCGCCCCGCGCCACGGTCGCGCGGTGGAACAGATTGCGACGGCGTCTGAGATGACGTCGAAGTGACGTCTCAGTCCGCCGTGGTCGTCACAACTATACGTTTGCTCGATTTACTCTTGATTAACCGCGCGACCGTGGCACGGGGCGCGGACAGCGGAGGGAGCGCGCCGCGGGCGGAGGGTATTTAAATCGGCCGCCGCCGCGACCGGACCCAGTTCCCTCTGAGCAGCCATAGCGTACGGACCTCCGTGCCGGCACGTTCACAGGAGCTCAGTCCGTCAGTTCACCTGATGATGGCGACATGTATGATCGCCGAAATATTGTGCCCGTTGGACACTGTAGACCGGCAGTGGTGGTGGTGGTTGTTGGTATGTTTAAGGGGGACTAAACAGCGAAGGTCATCAGTCCCCCATTCCAAAATCAGGCGAGTCGAAAATCTACGAAGCAGATAAAAACCAAAGGGGGAGGAGACGTCCCCCCAGGCGCTAAAAGCACACAAATGCAGCAACAAACACTACAGACAAGAACAGGACAGAGGAACACCAGACAGAAAGAAACAGAAGAAAGGAAGATGGCCGGAGACTGGTTGACTGACCACGAGATCAAAAATGGGAAAGAGTCAACCATCTGACGGCACACCAGAACAGCAACAGACACAAGGACAATAGACACAGAAAGGGAAAGGCGCAGGACCTCCCTAAATCGAACCATAAAACGGACTACCACGGATAAAATTTAAAACGGTATCAGCCATGGAGGCATCGTCTGATAAAACCAAAGCCAAAGTGCCCGGGAGATTAAAAGATTGCCGGAGTGTGCGCAGTCGAGGACACTCCAGCAAAATGTGGCCGACCGTCAGCCGGGACCCACACTGACACAAGGGGGGGATCCTCCTGACGTAACAGATGGCCGTGCGTCAGGTAGGTATGGCCGCTGCGCAACCGACACAGGACTACCGAGTCCCTGCGAGAAGCTCGCAGGGAGGAACGCCACACATCGGTCGTCCCCTTGACAGCCCGTAGTATATTCGGGGCTGTCACGCCACGCCACTCAGCAGCCCACATCCCAAGTACCTTACGGCGCAACACCAGCTGCTGGTCGCGAGCCGTAAGGCCGATCTCCAAAGCTGGGGCGTCTATCGCCCCTTTGGCCAGCCTGTTCCCTGGGATGCCAACGTGACCTGGCGTCCAAACAAAAACCACCGAACGACCAGAGTGGGTAATGGTGGAAACAGACTCCCGAATAGAGGACACCAGAGGAGAAGAGGGATAGCAGCGGTCGATGGCCTGGAGGCTGCTCAGGGAGTCACTGCAGATGACGATGAACGCATCTGAGCAGGAACGCATATGCTCAAGAGCTCGCAAGATGGCCATCAGCTCTGCAGTAAAAATACTGCAGCCAGCCGGCAAGGAGCGTTGCTCAACATGGGCAGCGTGAGCAAAAGCGTAGGCAGTGCGACCATCAACCAGGGAACCATCAGTGTAGACAGGCTCACAGCCCGGAAATGAGTCGAGGAGCGCAAGAAAACGGCGACGGAGGGCCACAGGCGGAACCGAGTCCTTAGGGCCCTGTGCCAAATCCAGACGGACAGACGGCCGGGACAAACACCAGGGAGGCGTAGGTGTACGGACCCGAAAGGGAGGCAGAAGAGGGAATGACCCCAGTTCTGACAGCAGGGACTGGACACGGACAGCTACGGAAAGCCCAGACCTAGGTCGCCGTTCGGGCAGATGGAGGACCATGGCAGGGAAAAGCAGGCGACGATTGGGATGGCCTGGCGAGCAATGGACGTGGACAGCATAGTCGGCGAGCAGACGATGGCGGCGAATCCGCAGCGGGGGTACCCCGGCCTCCACCAGTAGACTATCCACGGGACTAGTGCGAAAAGCGCCAGTTGCAAGCTGAACCCCACAGTGGTGTATGGGGTCTAACAACTTCAACACTGAGGGTGACGCAGACCCATAGGCCAGGCTCCCATAATCAAGCCGGGACTGCACAAGGGCTCTGTACAATCGCAGCAGCGTGCAGCGATCCGCACCCCAAGATGTGTGGCTAAGGCAGCGGAGGGCGTTGAGGTGCCGCCAGCATTTTTGCTTCAGCTGAGTAACATGAGGAACCCATGTGAGCCGGGCATCAAACACGAGTCCCAAGAAGCGGCAAGTGTCCACCACGTCAAGCAGGTGGCCGTCGAGGTAAAGTGCAGGATGAGGGTGGACCGTCCGACGCCTGCAGAAGTGCATAACCCGAGTCTTGGCAGCAGAGAACTGAAAACCATGAGCCAGAGCCCATGATGCTGCCTTGCGAACGGCGACTTGCAGCCTGCGTTCGGCGACTCCCGTAGTCGTGGAGCTAAATGAGATGCAGAAGTCGTCGGCATACAAAGAAGGAGACACCGACGACCCCACTGCTGCAGCCAGACCATTAATGGCCACTAGAAATAACGAGACGCTCAACACCGAGCCCTGCGGGACCCCATTTTCCTGTATATAAGAGGAACTAGAGGTGGCACCGACTTGCACCCGGAAAGAGCGGGGCAATAAAAAGCTTTGAAGAAAAGCCGGGAGCCGACCACGAAGACCCCACCCATGCAACGTGGCGAGGATGTGATGCCTCCATGTGGTGTCATACGCCTTCCGCAGATCGAAAAATACAGCAACAATGTGCTGACGTCGGGCAAAAGCCGTACGGACAGCAGATTCCAGCCGCACCAAATTGTCCACTGCAGACCGGCCCCTACGGAAGCCACCCTGAGATGGAGCGAGGAGACCGCGCGACTCAAGGACCCAACACAAACGCCGCCCCACCATACGTTCGAGCAATTTGCACAAAACGTTGGTGAGGGTAATGGGACGATAGCTGTCCACTGCCAGTGGGTCCGCACCGGGCTTCACGATGGGGACAATAAGACCCTCTCGCCATTGCGACGGGAACACGCCCTCGCTCCAAATGCGGTTAAAGATGGTGAGGATGTGTCTCTGGCAGGCCCTGGAGAGATGCTTCAGCATCTGCGCGTGGATGCAGTCCGGTCCTGGTGCAGTATCAGGGCAATCGGCGAGGGCAGCGCGGCTCGCTCCTTTAGAGAGCGAAAGGCGGGGGGATAGGAAGCAGTCACAGAGCTCTGAGCAAAGTGCGCGGCTAGCCGTTCAGCAATGGCGGCAGCGTCCGTGCAGACAGCGCCGTCCAAGGAGAGCCCAGGGACACCCACAGGGGTCTGGGAGCCATAAATCCGCCGGATCCGGGACCACACGTGGGAGGACGAGACACGGGAGCCCAGGGAGGAGACGTACCTCTCCCAGCACTCCTGCTTACGCCGTGCAATAAGACGACGGGCGAAGGCACGGAGCCTCTTAAAGGCGATGAGGGTCTCCAGAGACGGGTGCCGCCTATGACGCTGGAGAGCCCGCCTACGGTCGCGAATAGCCTCAGCAATCTCCGGCGACCACCAGGGGACAGCCTTCCGCCGAGGGAGTCCAGAGGAACGGGGGATGGTAGCCTCGGCCGCTGAAATGATGGACGTGGTGAAAACACGGACCACCTCGTCAATGTCACCCTGTGGGGGAGACGCAATGGTTACAGCGGAAGTAAAAGCTGGCCAGTCAGCCCTGTGGAGAGCCCAGCGGGGCAAGCGCCCAGAAGAATGACACTGTGGCAGTGACAAATAGATGGGAAAATGGTCACTACCACACAGGTCAGGATGCACCCTCCAGTGGAGGGATGGGACAAGTCCAGGGCTGCAAATAGAGAGATCGATGGCCGAGAACGAGCCATGGGCCACACTGAAATGCGTGGGAGCACCGGTGTTTAAGAGGCTAAGGTCGAGCTGAGCCAACACATGCTCCACGGCCCGACCACGATCATCGAAGACAGTCCCACCCCATAGAAGGTTGTGGGCATTGAAATCGCCCAGCAGCAAAAAAGGTGGCGGCAGTTGTGCTATCAGAGCAGCCAGGACATGCTGCGCGACAGTACCATCAGGTGGAAGGTAAATACTGCAGACGGTAATGGCCTGGGGCGTCCACACCCGAACAGCAACAGCCTCTAAGGCTGTTTGTAGAGGTACAAACTCGCTGTGAATAGAGTTCAGGACATATATGCAGACGCCACCAGACACCCTTGCATAAGCTGCCCGGTTCTTAAAATAACCCCGATAGCCACGGAGGGCGGGGGTTCGCATTGCTGGAAACCAAGTTTCCTGCAGAGCAATGCAAAGGAAAGGATGACGGCTGATAAGGTGGCTGAGCTCAGCTAGATGGTGGAAGAAACCGCTGCAGTTCCACTGGAGGATGTAATTAGCCATGGATGGGAAAGGCGTGAAGGGACTGGGGAGGCAGATTACGCCTCCGGGGCCCCTGCTGCTACTGAGTCACCACCTGGACAACAGCCATCTACTGCATCCGAGGGACTGGCGAGATCCATGTCCTCAGCGGACGCCAGAATCTCCACCTCATCCTCAGACGCAGAGCTTGTGGGAAGCGGTGGAATGGGTGCCACCGCAATGTCGGTAGCCTTGGGGAGTTTCTTCTTCTTCTGCTTTTCACGCTGTGTCTTTGGTGGCGCAGGCTGGGAGGGCGCAACTGGGTCGGTCTCAGGGACAGACGACGACCGTGTGTCCCTACGACCAGGGACCGGCGGTTGTTTAAGCCACTTGCGGCTGTCGGCCTTTGTACCGGACGGAACTTGGGAAGGGAGGTCCCCAAGGGACCCCTTCCTTACGAGAGTAGCCGAAGAAGTCTTACGCTTCTCCGGCTGGGAAGGGGGGACTGATGTCCCCGATGGTTGGGGGGGTGTTGCTCCTGAAGTAGATGGAGCAGGAGCAACAGGAGGTTTAGTGCCCCCCACCATCAAGGGGGCAGGTGTGGGACTTCGACTCGGAGAGCTGACTGGAGCGGTTGGAATTGTAGAAGGAGTGACAGTTGCGGCATAGGAAGCTGTCATGCGCACCGGATGAAGCCGATCAAATTTCCGCTTCGCCTCAGTGTACGTCAGGCGGTCGAGAGTCTTTATTTCCATGATCTTCCGCTCCTTCTGCAGAATCGGACAGTCTGGCGAGCAAGGCGGATGGTGCGCACCACAGTTCACACAGATTGGAGGCGGCGCACAGGGATGATCAGGATGGGAAGGTCGACCGCAATCGCGACAGACGAGGTCGGACGCACAGCGTGAAGACATGTGGCCGAACTTCCAACACTTGAAGCACCGCATCGGGGGAGGGATATACGGCTTGACATCACAACGGTACACCATCACCTTGACCTTCTCAGGTAACGTGTCACCCTCGAAGGCCAAGATCAAGGCACCGGTGGCAACTTGACGATCCCTCGGACCCCGGTGGACGCGCCGGACGAAATGGACACCTCGGCGCTCCAAGTTGGCGCGCAGCTCGTCGTCGGACTGTAAAAGGAGATCCCTGTGAAAGATAATGCCCTGGACCATGTTCAGACTCTTATGCGGCGTGATAGTGACAGAGACATCCCCCAGCTTAGTACAAGCGAGCAAGGCCCGCGACTGGGCGGAGGATGCCGTTTTTATCAACACCGATCCGGACCGCATCTTGGACAAGCCCTCCACCTCCCCAAACTTGTCCTCTAAATGCTCTACAAAGAACTGAGGCTTCACGGGCATAAAAGATTCCCCGTCAGCTCTGGTACAGACGAGATACCGGGGCGAGTATCTTTCGCTCTCAGTCATAGCCCTTCGTTCCTCCCATGGTGTGGCCAGGGAGGGGAACGATTTGGGGTCAGACACATTAGCCTTGAAGTGAGCCTTGGAACGCTTAGAGACTGCTGACGGCTGGCCGCCAGCGAGAGATGATGTACCACGCTTCATTGCGGGTCATCCGCCCTGATGCCACCTACTCCGACCAAGGGCCCTCCCCACGGGCGCCACCCAGCCACAGCAAAGGCCACCTGGCAGGATGGCCATTGCCGGGAGTCCCGATGCCCCAGGGCGATGGGCATCTACTCCTTGGCATACGTGGGGAGTTAACGGCGCAGGCATCAGTAGAGCGATCCCTGTGTTGTCAGGGGGCTACAACCAAGAGGGTACATGGCGGCCCCACCACAACGGACTGGCTACCGTGCTGGATGTTAGGTGACATGTGGTCCATGGGCCTCGTCAGTGCAGAAAATGGCCCTGCACAGTGCTTGGCAGAAAGTGCACGCAGGGGCGCATCGATGCCCAAGAGATGGAGAGCGGGCAAGACTGCAATGCAACGACGAATAAGATGGCGAAAGTTCTCAACACAACACGGACACAATGCACCAAGTAAGGCGCCCTTCCCCAATCGGCTCGCTCTTCGGAAAAATTTTGTGATATGGAGGTCAAACCCGACATGGGACCATCACATAAGGCCGAAACGTTTGAGACTCCTTTTAGTCGCCTCTTACGACAGGCAGGAATACCGCGGGCCTATTCTTACCCCCGAACCCGCAGGGGGGAGACCGGCAGTACACCCGTGGATATTTTGATTAGCAAATACGCCGGGAGAAACTCAAGAATCACATTGATATGATATTGTAGACGTTATCATATTCTCTTTACAAAATGTGACGCCAGACACTCGATTATGGAGCGCGGGTTTCATTACGTTGTAAGTCGGTCTGCCTTCCATAACAATGAACATGCCCTTTTACCTTGGATCAAAAGAAAGACGGAAAACGGCCACTCGTGTGTGCCGTGCCGACTTCCTTTGCATGTGTGATAGCAAAAAAAAACTTGCCTTTTTACAAGTATTTCTTTTGCTGTTTATCGAAATAGTGAAGTAAGCTGATATGCCGTTTTGTTACCTGAAAAGATGTATGTATTACATACCACGTAATTTTTATCTAATTTACATAACTATAAAATATATTTTAATTACCCGTTGTGGACGCTGAATAGAATACGAAAAGAACCAGAAGTTTAGAGTTCAGAAAAGTTTTGAAGCACCTAGAACGTGCGTGCCCAGTTAACGAAACGAATAACAATTCGATACTGAACTATGAGCTGTCGGCAGTGGAATTGCGGCGAGTGGCCACGCGAAGAAGGAAGAGTCCGGCCGAGCGAGACCGAGACCGAAACAGAGGGAAACGGGACCGAGGCTGGAACGAGACCGGCCGACGTGCCGTTGTGGGAACGGGACCGACCGTTTCCCGTTCCCGGGAACTACAAGTAGAAATCCGCGACCAAAGTGAACTACGAGGGACCGTTCCTTAGAATTCGTTCCTCGCTCGTTCCGTTCGTCTTGGTGAACCGTTCCTTTGGACCCATTAGTTCGCGAACGACCCATCTCCACCCTGTGCTCTTCATGGTACCGAAAGGATCCGTTCCACGTGTGGAATGACTCCACCCGATATGCACACAGAGTGCACACTGGCTTTCTTCCCCTTCTTGGCAGTCGGACCGTCTGGTACACGACACATCAAGGCCCCGCAGATCACACGTGTCATCCTCGCTTGGTCAAACTGAAATCGCTCTCTCTTCCGATGACTGCATGATGAAGTCAGGCGCATCTACACGTGCTGACTTGATGTCAACTTATTGTGGTGCTTTCATTGTTTTCGTGGTATTCTTCTTTCATTTTTCTTCGATTGCTTTGTCTGACATTTTTAAAGTCTCATGTTAGCGGTTAGACATTTTCCAGTTGTTCGTGGGCAAATTCATTGTACTTGCGGCTCCCAGGCAATCTTCTATGTTGAGAAGGCATAGTGAGCCTTAAAACTGTAAAGGAAAAAAAGTTTCACAGGGAAAAAGTTTCAAACATATTATTAGGCACGAATGGAAAATAATTTGTCATGGTCTGTAAAAGGTGTTCTATTTTGATGTAAATGTAGAATATAACTTAGACCCAAGCCAGTCGTGGGTCCCAGTAGCCATTCTATTTTGTTACCAGTACACCAGCATATACACTACTGGCCATTAAAATTGCTACACCAAGAAGAAATGTAGATGACAAACGGGTATTCATTGGACAAATATATTATACTACAACTGACATGTGATTACATTTTCACGCTGTTTGGGTGCATAGATCCTGAGAAATGAGTACCCATAACAACCACCTCTGGCCGTAATAACGGCCTTGATACGCCTGGGCATTGAGTCAAACAGAGCTCGGATGGCGTGTTCAGGTACACCAGCCTCAACACGATACCACAGTTTATCAAGAGTAGTGACTGGCGTATTGTGACGAGCCAGTTGCTCGGCCACCATTGACCAGCCGTTTTCAGTTGGTGAGAGATCTGGAGAATGTGCTGACCAGGGCAGCAGTCGAACATTTTCTGTATCCAGAAAGGCCCGTAGAGGACCTGCAACATGCGGTCGTGCATTATCCTGCTGAAATCTAGGTTTTCGCAGGGATCGAATGAAGGGTAGAGCCACGGGTCGTAACACATCTGAAATGTGACGTCCACTGTTCAAAGTCCCGTCAATGCGAACAAGAGGTGACCGAGACGTGTAACCAATGCCAACCCATACCATCACGCCGGGTGATACGCCAGTATGGCAATGACGAATAGATGCTTCCAATGTGTGTTCACCGCGATGTCGCCAAACACGGATGCGACCATCATCATACTGTAAACAGAACCTGGATTCATCCGAAAAAATGATGTTTTGCCATTCGAGCACCCAGGTTCGTCGTTGAGTGCACCATCGCAGGCGCTCCTGTCTGTGATGCAGCGTCAAGGGTAACCGCAGCCGTGGTCTCCGAGCTGATAGTCCATGCTGCTGCAAACGTCGTCGAACTGTTCGTGCAGATGGTTGTTGTCTTGCAAACGTCCCCATCTGTTGACTCAGGGATCGAGACGTGGCTGCACGATCCGTTACAGCCATGCGGATAAGATGACTGTCATCTCGACTGCTAGTGATACGAGGCTGTTGGGATCCATGACGGCGTTCCGTATTACCCTCCTTGAACCCACCGATTCCATATTCTGCTAACAGTCATTGGATCTCGACCAACGCGAGCAGCAATGTCGCGATAAGATAAACCGCAATCGCGATAGGCTACAATCCGGCCTTTATCAAAGTCGGAAACTTGATGGTACGCATTTCTCCTCCTTACATGAGGCATCAGAACAACGTTTCACCAGGCAACGCCGGTCAATTGCTGTTTGTGTATGAGAAATCGGTTGGAAACTTTCCTCATGTCAGCAAGTTGTAGGTGTCGCCACCGGCGCCAACCTTGTGTGAATGCTCTGAAAAGCTAATCATTTGCATATCACAGCATCTTCTTCCTGTCGGTTAAATTTCGCTTCTGTAGCACGTCATCTTCGTGGTGTAGCAATTTTAATGGCCAGTAGTGTATTTGGTTGATAACATGTTAAAGGTAGAAATTACGTAAAGTGCTGTTTAAGTAATAAAACTGTGCCCATAGTGCATTCAAAATGTCGATTCTTGTTGGACAAGGAAGTTGTAAGACGAGAAAAACAGTATCTGGGTTAGACCACTAACATAAACTCCACTAAACTCTAGCTGCAAGTCGTGGAAATTCGTGGAATGTGCCACAACCTGCTTAGTGCCACCTCCTCGGGGAAGAACTAACAACTACGTCGAATATTTCAATAAACAGATACCAGTAACGGCTTTAAATCCGTTTAATGTTTTGGGCTGAAGTAATCCCCTAGGGTCCAAGTAAGACTAATTTACTGTAGATTCCAAGAATCCTATATTCTGAAAATAGTAAATTGCATTTTACATTTCGTATCGGTTAACAACAGGTGTGTGACCAGACCAGAGCTAGTACTTGGTTGTTCATTATTGTATGAGAAGTTTGTTTATGCGACATGTTAGTGTCGGTTAACAGATTTATACACAATAACCACTGCTCACTGTACTAATGTTACTGAAGTTTCGTAATTATACACTCGTCAATATCTTCGTAATAAACCACGTTCGCATGTACATCAACCTGCCATCAAAGACCATTTTCCATTATTACCGTATTTACAGTACATTTTTATAAAAATACTTTCAATCGGTTCTTGACAATGTTCGAACGACATTGCATGTAAGTCGATTTGCATTCCGATACGCTCCTGTCTCGCTGCTCACGCCGACTGTCTCGTGTCGTTGCCGGCTGCAGCGACAGTGCCTCAAATCGTATGAGAAGTACCGGCGCACCGCTTAAATGTTCTAAGGTGGGATGCCAGTGCGCTCACGCGATGGTATTAACTATCTCGATGGACACGAGCGTGTTTTATCACTGAGTGTTGGGATATCGCGTCATGGAACAGTAGTGGATATATATATATATATACACTCCTGGAAATGGAAAAAAAGAACACATTGACACCGGTGTGTCAGACCCACCATACTTGCTCCGGACACTGCGAGAGGGCTGTTCAAGCAATGATCACACGCACGGCACAGCGGACACACCAGGAACCGCGGTGTTGGCCGTCGAATGGCGCTAGCTGCGCAGCATTTGTGCACCGCCGCCGTCAGTGTCAGCCAGTTTGCCGCGGCATACGGAGCTCCATCGCAGTCTTTAACACTGGTAGCATGCCGCGACAGCGTGGACGTGAACCGTATGTGCAGTTGACGGACTTTGAGCGAGGGCGTATAGTGGGCATGCGGGAGGCCGGGTGGACGTACCGCCGAATTGCTCAACACGTGGGGCTGGGGCGTGAGGTCTCCACAGTACATCGATGTTGTCGCCAGTGGTCGGCGGAAGGTGCACGTGCCCGTCGACCTGTGACCGGACCGCAGCGACGCACGGATGCACGCCAAGACCGTAGGATCCTACGCAGTGCCGTAGGGGACCGCACCGCCACTTCCCAGCAAATTAGGGACACTGTTGCTCCTGGGGTATCGGCGAGGACCATTCGCAACCGTCTCCATGAAGCTGGGCTACGGCCCCGCACACCGTTAGGCCGTCTTCCGCTCACGCCCCAACATCGTGCAGCCCGCCTCCAGTGGTGTCGCGACAGGCGTGAATGGAGGGACGAATGGAGACGTGTCGTCTTCAGCGATGAGAGTCGCTTCTGCCTTGGTGCCAATGATGGTCGTATGCGTGTTTGGCGCCGTGCAGGTGAGCGCCGCAATCAGGACTGCATACGATCGAGGCACACAGGGCCAACAACCGGCATCATGGTGTGGGGAGCGATCTCCTACACTGGCTGTACACCACTGGTGATCGTCGAGGGGACACTGAATAGTGCACGGTACATCCAAACCGTCATCGAACCCATCGTTCTACCATTCCTAGACCGGCAAGGGAACTTGCTGTTCCAACAGGACAATGCACGTCCGCATGTATCCCGTCCCACCCAACGTGCTCTAGAAGGTGTAAGTCAACTACCCTGGCCAGCAAGATCTCCGGATCTGTCCCCCATTGAGCATGTTTGGGACTGGATGAAGCGTCGTCTCACGCGGTCTGCACGTCCAGCACGAACGCTGGTCCAACTGAGGCGCCAGGTGGAAATGGCATGGCAAGCCGTTCCACAGGACTACATCCAGCATCTCTACGATCGTCTCCATGGGAGAATAGCAGCCTGCATTGCTGCGAAAGGTGGATATACACTGTACTAGTGCCGACATTGTGCATGCTCTGTTGCCTGTGTGTATGTGCCTGTGGTTCTGTCAGTGTGATCATGTGATGTATCTGACCCCAGGAATGGTCAATAAAGTTTCCCCTTCCTGGGACAATGAATTCACGGTGTTCTTATTTCAATTTCCAGGAGTGTATATATATATATATTCTTGAGGTACACTGAGGCGTGGGTAACTCCTGATATCGTGTTGGACCTCCTCTTGCCTGGAGTAGTGCAGCAGCTGTTTGTGGCACGGCCTAACAAGTCACTGGAAGTCCCCTGCAGAAACACTGAGCCACAACTCCTCTATAGCCGACCATAATTGCTAAAGTATTGCCAGCGCAGGATTCAGTGCACGAATTGACCTCTGATTGTATCTCATAAATGTTTGATGGTATTCCTCTGGGGTAGTATGGTTTGTCAAATCATTCGCTCGAACTGCCCATCTTTTTCTTTAAACCAGTCGCGAACAATTCTGGTCCAGTGACAAGCCGCATTGTGATCCATAAATATTCCATCGTCGTTTGAGAACATGAAGGCAATAAATGGCTACAGATGATCTCTAACTAGTCCATCCTAACCATTTCCAGCAGAGGACCAGACTATCCCGTGTCAACACAGCCCACAAAATTGTGGAGTTGCCACCATCTTCTACAGTACCCTGCTTACAACTTGGGTCCGTGGCTCCGTGGGATCGGCGCGTCACTCGAATCTCAGCACAACTCTTACCAACTGAAATCGGACTCATTCGACCAGGCCACGATTTTCCAGTGGCCTGGGGTCCAGCCGATACGGTCACGTGCCTAGGAGAGGCGGTGTAGGTGATATCGTGCTGTTAGCAAAGGCACTCGCCTAGGTTGTCTGTACCATAGAAAAAAATGGTTCAGTTGGCTCGAATCACTGTGTGGCTTAACATCTGAGGTCATCAGCCCCCTAGACTTAGAACTACTTAAACCTAACTAACCTAAGGACGTCACACACATCCATGCCCGAGGCAGGATTCGAACCTGCGACCATAGCAGCAGCGCGGTTCCGGACTAAAGCGCCTAGAACCGCTCGGCCACAGCGGCCGGCCGTTTCCATTGTCCATTAACGCGAAATTTTGTCACAGTCCCAGCGCATACGTTCGTAGTACTTCACACTTTGATTTCTGTGTTTATTTCACGCAGTGCTGCTTGCCTGCTATCACTAACAACCCGAAGCGAACGCCGCTGCTTTCGGTCGTGTGAAGGCTGTCGGCAACTGAGTTGTCCGCGGTGTGACGTAATGCCTGCAATTTGGTATTCTAGGCAGACTTTTGACATTTTGGATGGAATATGAAATTTCCTATTGATTTGCGAAATAGAATGTCCCATGCGTCTAGTTGCAGTTAGCATTCCGCGTTCAAAATCTGTTAATTCCGGTCGTGCGACGGAAACATTTCCACACCAATAACCTGAGCACAAATGAGAGCTCCTTTAATGTACTGCCCTTTTATACCTTGCGTTCACGACACTACCGCCATCTGTGTAACTTTAAATAGCTGCCCTATGACGTTGTCACCCCAGTGTACGTCTCTGTAAAAATCAGATGGAAATCTAGTTAGAGAGACTAGAACAGGCGACGGGTTCTTGTTATATTAATTACGCATTTGTCGTTTATGCGTTCCCTTTAGCATAGCAGTTTTGACAGTCACTCAATCTGAAAAATAAATAAAAAGAACATAACTGAAATTTGTCGGTGTACATTACTTGGAGGAAGGAATTTTGCTGTCTTGGCCACAGCGTTGGTTCATACAGGAATCAAGCGGCACGGATCAATAGAACGAACTGCTCTTGGTCCATAAAACAGCGGGGATCCAGCCGTACTCAGACTTCTGCTAACATTCCGGCTGTAACCCGTTCAGGAGTCTTGGAGACTGACGACAAAGCTTTTTCTTCTTTATTGTTATCTCACTTCCCCGCGATTGGGCAAGCTGGCAGCAGATAAATCATTCTTCGGTCAAACGTTTTCGTATTTAATGGGATTTAAAAAAATATAAAACAATAAGAAAATAAATAATGTATTTTGAAAATATATTACCAACAGTTTCTACGAATTTTTAAAATCTGTTGAGTATTTTATATCACAGTTAAAACACACTGTGCCAGGAGAAACTGTCAATATTCACGGATATGACAGGAACCATCATTCGAAGTAAAAATGTCCAGTAAACATGGTTCTGAAATGAACGCCGTAAGAACTATGTGTACTTCTTCACCTTCGATAGTGTTTAACAAATCTCTTCTACTGCATCACTTTGATTTTCATATTTGGGGAGATCGTACTACGGACCAAAACAAGAAAAAAAAATGTCCTGTAAGCATGGAATCTAAAGTGCATTTCTTAACAGCTATGAGCACTTGTTCAGTAGACAAGGTGAGTTTCGCGGTAATGAAGATGAAAAAACTGTCATAGCTCCTAAGGAATGCATTTCAGAGCCGCAAGTTTACTAGACTTTTGACTTCGAATTATGGTTCCTGTTGTCATTCTCTGAATATTTACCGTTCTGGGGTGTTATTTCACGTAATTTTCAAACTATTTGCAGCTGTTTACCAGCGTGTTTAGATTAATAGAAATTATTTAGCGGTTGGTGTAGATAGACACGAATTCGGCACTGGTTTTGTAATACGCAACAAAGCAGCAAATTCGGTTCAAGAATTCAAAATTGTTTACAAGAGAATATCCTACATAGTACTTGGAAACCAAGTGTAACACATAACATTCATCAATGCCCCGACTGAAGATAAAACAGATGAAGGAAAAGTTCTATGACCAACTAGAACAAGCAGTTGAGAGCACGCCAACTAGAAATATTAGGATAGTACTGGGGGATTTTAATGGTAAAGCAGGAAAAGAAGAATTCTACATACCAGCTATAGAAAGGCACAGTATGCATGGTGAGACCAACGAGAATGGTCAGAGGGTGATCAGCTTAGAGCCTGAGAGTAAGTTCGACTTACTTCGAACACAATACACAAGGGAACATGGTGCTCACCGGAATATTCAGAACATCACTTTGATGTAACTGAGCATAAACTTTTCCCCCATGTTCCATACCTTTGTCAAGAGCAGAAGTACAGGAAGAAATAAACAGAATGATGGACTGGGGGGGAGGGGGGGGGCAGTCCGAAGAAGTAAGAGCCCATGCAACAGCCTGCTGACAGTTGTTGTAAGGAAATATGGTGGTGCACGAAGTGTTACAGATGATCATACATTGAGTAAAATAGTAAAACGGGATACTGACTGACAGGAAAATTTAGACCAAAGTCTTCAAAAATTTAATGATGCAAAATTTATGACGAGTCTCGATCTGACAGCCAAGTACAGGAAGTCATACCTGGCATGAGAATGAGAAAATTTACAGCGTTTCTATTTTCAGGAAAACATTGTTAGAATAAAGTAGTGCCTTTTTGTTCAAATACTTCAGTTTCTGAATTTATACAAGCATTGAATAAAGTGTTAGGAAAAGAGCTGGGTTCACACTTAACCGTGTGTGTAGGCGATTTGCTGATACCACAAAAACCTGGGAAGAGCATTTAGAAATCTTGGGCAATGTCTTTAAACCACTAATTAACGGAGGAATCGCATTAAAACTGAAAAATTGGGCTTTGTCAGGAAAAAGATTAAGTTTTTACGCCATATTGTTTTGTACAAAGGGATTCAATGGGTCATATGAACAGAAACATGTCAATCTACATTTGAAAAAATAAGGTAATGCCTGTCTCGGGAAAAAATGTTATGCCATCCACATTTGAATAAACCTTCTCATTTTGAATCGGACAGTTCCAGTTATGGGTTTGGAATGGTTTTATTTCGAGAATATGTTGATCCAGCAACTGATTATAGCCTCTGAAAGTTGAACATCAGACAAATATGAGAGCATTCATACAATCTCGAAAAAGATAGTATTGGCTATAGTTGGGGGGTTCAAAAAATTCAGGAAGTACCTATGGGGGCATAAAACCATAATATGTGCAGACCACCAAGCACTAACATATTTTGAAGGACTTTAATTACTTCATGGCCGTTTAACATGTAGGGCATTATCTTTACAACGACTGAATATTATAATTACATATGTAAAGGGCACTGACAGCTGTGTCAGAGATTGTCTTAGTCCACTAGAAGTGGAAGATAACTGATTGATCAGTGATGAAAATGAAGGTCAGCCTCAGGCGGACTATGTAGATTCCATACAAATGAAAAGGAAATGAACAGATATTTGTAAAAGCATTATTCGAAACAGGGTGAACGCATAAAATAGTAAAAATTAAGTATGACAAGAAATCTCAACAACAAAAAATTACAGAATTCGTAACAATAAACTTTATGAACGCAAATGTGAAGATTCAGAAAACTGGCGATTATGTTGGCCTGTGGAATATGTTTATGAGGTAACTAACAATTTCCACCCCCCTGCGGGTTCGGGGGTAAGAATAGGCCCGCGGTATTCCTGCCTGTCGTAAGAGGCGACTAAAAGGAGTCTCAAACGTTTTGGCCTTAATGTGATGGTCCCCATTAGGGTTTGACCTCCATTTTTCCAAATTCCACAGAAGTACGAGCCTTTTGGGGAAGGACACCTTACGTGGTGCACCATCAGTCCTCTGTGCCCTACGACCTTGGCACTCTTGATCGTCTTTGCGTCGTACCTGCACCCTCCATCCCTCATTTTGGGCATAGACACCTGATGTATTGTGTAAGTACCGCCCTTAGTGCGTCACCACCAGCACCTACGATCACTATGGACTACCCATGGCACCCAAAATCCAGCACGGTAGCCAGCCCGTTGTGGTGGGGTCGTCATGTACCCTCTAGGTTGTAGCCCCCTGACAACACAGGGATCGTACTGCCGATGCCTGAGCTGACACCTCCCCACGTAAGCCAAGGAGTAGATGCTCGTCTCTCTGGGGCATCGGGACTCCCGGCAACGGCCATCCTGCCAGGTGGCCTTTGCTGTGGCTGGGTGGCGCCCGTGGGGAGGGCCCCTGGTCGGAGTGGGTGGCATCGGGGCGGATGCCCCGCAATGAAGCGGGTGAAATCTCAATCTGGTGGTCGTCCGACCGCCAATGTCTCTAAGCGTGGTAAGGTGGAATTTAACGCTGTGACATATAACCCGAAGTCGTTCCCTTCCCTAGCCACGCCATGGGAGGAACGTAGGGCTGCAGACAGACAGGAGCCGTATTCGCCACGATACCTTGTATGCAGCAGAACTGATGGGGATTCGTTTTTGGGGACTAAGCCTCTTTTCTTCGTGCACAATCTCGAAGATAAGTTTGGGGAAGTGGCATCTCTTTCCAAAATGAGGAGCGGGGCCATTTTGATACAAGCAGCTTCATCTGCGCAGTCCCAGGCATTACTCGCCTGTGAGAAGCTCGGTGACATCCCCGTCACTGTCACTCCCCATAAGTCCTTAAATTTGGTCCAGGGGATTATTTTTCATAAAGATCTTCTGCTACAGTCTGATGACGAGCTACGTGAGAACCTGGCACGACGAGGTGTACACTTTGTCCGTCGTGTCTTTCGGGGGCCGAAGGATAATAGGGTCGCTACCGGTGCTTTCATCCTGGCCTTTGAGGGCGACTGCTTGCCTGAGAAAGTCAAGGTCATGATATACCGGTGCGATGTCAAGCCCTATGTCCCGCCCCCTATGCGATGCTTCCAGTGCTGGAAATTCGGACACATGTCCTCCAGGTGCACTTCCAGCCCCACGTGTCGTGATTGTGGACGACCTCCACATCCTAATGCTCCATGTGCTCCGCCTCCCACCTGTGTTAACTGTGGGGAGCATCATTCTCCCTGCTCACCAGACTGTGCAGTCTATCAACGAGAGCGGAAGATACAAGAAATTAAGACCTTGGACCGTTTAAGTTACCAAGAGGCAAAGAAGAAATTAGAACGGCTCAACCCCACACCTATGTTGAGGAGTTATGCTACTGTCACACTGCCGCCACCAGCTCCTGCACAGACTCCCTTCTCTGTTGGCCCACAGAGAAATCAGGTAACGTCTGCCCCACCGCTGGGACAGGCCGCTCTCTCTTCCACTGCTCCCAAAACACCGAGTTTGGGAGCAGTGCGCCCCAAGCAACCGGGGACGTTGGTCCCCACCTCTCAGCCGGGGCGGCGACAGCCCTCTCCGGCTCCTCAGCCGGGGAAGCGACAGCTCCCTCCGGCTGCTCAGCCGGGGACGCAACAGCCTCCTCCGGCCTCACTTGTTCGGAAGGGATCCCTTGGGGGCGTCCCTTCCAAGGACTTCCCCAGTGTCTCACAAGACACTAGCCAGTGGCTGAAGAAGCCACCAGCTGCTGGTCGAAGGGCTTCACGCTCTTCCTCTGTTCCTGATGATGCGTCAGGAAAGCCCTCCCAGCATGACAACCCTCCTCCCAAAGACAAGAGAGAGAAAAGGAAGCTCTCCAAGAAGAATAAGGACCCAGTGGTTCCCGCACCAACGCTCCCTGTCAGCTCAGCCTCTGAGGACGAGGTCGAGCTCTTTGCGTCCCCTGATGACCTGGATCTCGCCGTCTCCTCAGAAACGATGGCCGTAGTGACGTCCGTCGCTCAGTCGGTGGCAGCATGTGACCCTGCCAAGTAATTTGTCTTTTCCGTGCCTGCATGCCCCTACCGGACACGCTTTGTACAATCCTCCAGTGGAATTGTGGCGGTTTTTTTAGCCATCTCCCTGAGCTACGACAGCTCCTAAGCCTGACACCTGCTTTCTGCATTGCCCTCCAAGAAACCTGGTTCCCGGCAATGCGGACCCCTGTTCTTCGTGGATACAGGGGCTATTACTGCAACCGTAGCACTTACAATTGTGTGTCAGGTGGAGCCTGCGTGTATGTCCTTACCTCTGTATATAGTGCTCCTGTGCCCCTTCAAACATCATTGGAAGCTGTGGCTGTCCGTGTAAGGACTACCCAGGACATAACCGTCTGCAGTGTCTATCTCCCTCCAGGTGGTACAGTCTCCCTGACCGCAATGGCTGCGCTTGTCGCCCAACTCCCCACGCCTTTTCTTCTCCTGGGGGATTTTAACGCCCACAATCCCCTGTGGGGTGGAACGAAGGTTACTGGCCGAGGCAGGGAGGTCGAGAATCTCATCTCCCAACTCGACCTCTGCCTCTTAAACTCTGGCGCCGCCACACATTTCAGTGTGGCGCATGGCACGTTCTCGGCCATCGATCTGTCGTTGTGCAGCCCAGGGCTTGTACCATCGGTCCACTGGAGAGTCCATGAGGACTTGTGTGGTAGTGACCATTTTCCGATCTTCCTTTCACTACCACAGCGTCACTCCTTTGCGCGCTCGCCTAGATGGGCATTTAGCAAGGCGAACTGGGACACGTTCTGCTCTGCTGCCACTGTTGACTCTCTCCCCCATGGTACCATCGATGTGGCGGTTGAGACACTGACTGCAGCGATTGTTTCCGCTGCGGAACGTACCATTCCTCGTTCATTCGGGTGCCCCCGGCGAAAGTCGGTGCCTTGGTGGTCTCCAGAGGTCGCTGCCGCCATTAAAGAACGTCGGCGGGCTCTTCAGCGACATAAGCGGCACCCGTCTTTGGAGAACCTCATTTTATTCAAACGTCTCCGTGCTCAGGTACGGAGGCTTATCAAACGGCGGAAACAGGAGTGTTGGGAGAGGTACGTTTCCAAGATTGGTTCCCGTACTTCCCCCTCCCAGGTGTGGCTGAAGATTCGGCGCATCTTTGGATTGCAGTACTCTACAGGTGTCCCAGGGCTTACCATCAACGGGGCAGTATCCACCGATGCCGATGCAATCGCCGAGCATTTCGCTCAGCACTATGTTCGGGCCTCTGCGTCGGGGAATTACCCGCCTGCGTTTCGCGCGCTCAAACGCCGGGAGGAAGGCAAACGGCTTTCTTTCGCTTCTCGCCACCCTGAGGCGTATAACGCCCCATTTAGTTTGTGGGAACTCCAGAGCGCCCTGGCACAGTGCCCCGATACAGCCTCTGGGCCAGATGGCGTCCACAATCAGATGCTACAACACCTGTCCCCGGACTGTCAGCGATGTGTTCTTGCCATCTTCAACCGCCTATGGGGTGATGGTGTCTTTCCGTCGCAATGGCGAGAAAGTACCATCATTCCAGTGCTGAAGCCTGGTAAGGACCCGCTTACTGTGGATAGTTATCGGCCCATTAGCTTAACCAATACTCTGTGCAAGCTGCTGGAACGCATGGTGAGTCGACGGCTGTGTTGGCTGCTCGAGTCTCGGGGTCTCCTGGCTCCATGCCAGAGCGGCTTCCGTCAGGGCCGTTCCACCGCCGATACTTTGGTCCTCCTTGAGTCTGCAATCCGCACTGCTTTTTCCAGGCGCCAACACCTCGTCTCCGTCTTTTTTGACCTCTCCAGAGCATATGACACGACGTGGCGCCACCATATTCTCGCCACGTTGCACGGGTGGGGTCTCCGGGGCTCTCTCCCCATTTTTATTCAGAATTTTTTATCTGTTCGGACATTCCGCGTTTTAATTGGCACATCCCATAGTTCCCTTCATATCCAGGAGAACGGCGTTCCACAGGGCTCTGTATTGAGCGTGCCCCTTTTCCTTGTGGCCATTAATGGCCTTGCAGCAGCAGTAGGGTCCTCTGTCTCGCCCACGTTATATGCTGACGATTTCTGCATCTTTTTCAGCTCCTCCACCATTGGCGTTGCCGAACGTCGGTTGCAGGGAGCCATACGCAAGGCACAGGCGTGGGCCCTAGCCCATGGGTTTCAGTTTTCTCCTGCGAAGACTTTTGTCGGCGTCGCACTGTCCATCCCCACCCTGAGCTTTATCTTCAGGAAGCTAAGCTCAGGGTTGTTGACACTTACCGTTTTCTGGGATTGCTGTTCGATGCCCGGCTTACTTGGCTTCCACATATTCGTGAGCTCAAGCGTCAGTGCTGGCAGCATCTGAATGCCCTCCGCTGCCTCAGCAACACGACTTGGGGTGCAGACCGTAACACGCTGCTGCAGCTCTACAAAGCCCTTGTGCTGTCCCGACTGGATTATGGGAGTGTGGCGTATGGCTCAGCGTCGCACTCAGCGTTGCAACTGCTGGACCCCATTCACCACTGTGGGGTTCGACAGGCGACAGGAGCATTCCGCACCAGTCCTGTTAATAGCCTACTTGCTGAGGCTGGGGTTCCTCCGCTCTACATTCGGCGTCAACAACTCTTAGCCAACTATGCTGCCCACGTCCGTTGTTCTCCCCGTCACCCTAACTACCGTCTCCTTTTCACCGATGCGGCAGTCCATCTTCCACGCCGGCGGCCGCGATCAGGCCATGCAATTGGGATCCGTGTTCAGTCCCTGCTTAGTGAACTCGAGTCTTTGCCTCTTCCATCTGCTTTTCAGGTCCGCCCACATACACCACCTTGGTGTATCCGTCGGCCGCAGCTTCAGCTGGACCTCTCCCAATGGCAAAAGGATTCAGTTCCTCCTGCAGTCTTGCGCCGCCAATTTCTTGCTCTCCTCGACGAATCCCGTGACTCGGAGGTTATCTATACCGATGGCTCGATGGTTGATGGCCGTGTGGGGTACGCTTATGTTCATGCGGACTATGTCGACCAACGCTCCTTGCCGGACGGCTGCAGTGTTTACACTGCAGAGCTAACAGCTATTTTTCGTGCCCTTGAGCGTGTTCGTACCAGCACTGGCGAGTCTTTTGTCATTTGCAGTGACTCTCTCAGTAGTCTCCAGGCTCTTGACCAGTGCTACCCACGCCATCCCATTGTTGTTGCCATCCAGGAGTCCGTTCATGCTCTTGCACAACGTGGCCGTTCAGTGGTGTTCATATGGACCCCGGGACACGTTGGGATAGCGGGCAACGAACACGCCGACAAGTTAGCTAAAGAAGCCACCCGCAAACTGCCGTTGGAGATCGGCCTCCCGGCCACTGATCTCCGATCGGTGTTACGCCGTCGGGTCTTTGGGATGTGGGCCGACGAATGGCGCACCCTGTCTGTGCCCAACAAGCTGCGGCGTGTAAAGGAGACAACGACTGTGTGGGGTTCCTCCATGCGGGCCTCTCGGAGGGACTCTGTGGTTCTCTGTAGGCTCCGCATTGGTCACTCTTGGCTGACGCATGGTCATCTGCTGCGTCGAGAGGACCCCCCTCATTGTCGCTGTGGTGTGCTTATGACGGTGGCCCATATATTGTTGGACTGTCCTCTTTTAACCGCCCTCAGGCGGACTTTTAATCTCCAGGGTGCTTTATCATCTCTCTTAGGTGACAATGTCTCTATGGCAGATCGGGTTTTAAGTTTTATTCGCGCAAGCGGCTTTTATAGGTCCATTTAAATTTTTTTTAACATCACCCTCTTTTGAGCTCTCTCTTTTACTTAGTTTTGTGTTGTGATTCGACTCCGCCCTAAACGTTTAGGCTGGAGGTTTTAACGTGTTGCAGAGTGGCTGGCTCATCCTATTCTTTTCGTGATCAGCCAGCCACAGTTCTCTGCTGTGCAGTTTTAATTCCATCTGCCTTTGTTCTCTATGTTGTTTTTGTTGCTGTGCTCTGTTTTCCATGTTGTCTTACAATGGACCATGGGGCTTTTCTTCCCCTGGAGTTTTTCTTTTAGTGCTTCGCTTGACTGGTGGCTAGTTCCCCTGTGCTCTGTGTTTTTATGAAATAAGGGACCGATGACCTTTGTAGTTTGGTCCCTTTAATCTTTAACCCAACCAACCAACCAACCAACAATTTCCACTTAGCTTATGGCCGTCATGGTGCTTGGTGGTATGTAGACAACATTTCAGTGGTACTTTTCTTTTTTTAACAATTTGACCAGGAAAGTGACAGGATGTGTGAGGGTGTGCTACTTGTCTCAACGTAGTTAACAAAGGTCCCATGCAATCTACCAAACCTATAGACACCCTACAAACAATTACAGACGACTTGTACAGCGCGCTGCTCCAAAGCACTGGGAGATGTACATGTAATTTAGTGGTCCTTCAGGTCTTTCCAGAGTCCGTCAAATTGCATCTGTTGATAAAAAATTGTCAGAAACCAAAAGAAAGATTGAAATTAGTAAAGCTAGCGTTAGCCACGAAATATCTCTACATTCAAAATAAGAGAAAAATCAGAATAATCACAAAATGAGATATAAGAATTTTAAAACCCCTTGTTATGATGATATAAAAACAGAATCTTAAGAATAAAGCGGAAGGGAAAAACGATTAATGGCAGGCAAACTGCTGATAAAAAAAATTTGTTTGACTGGATTATTACGACTTCAGGAAATTTCTCAATTCTTCCTCAATGATTTACGGACAACATGGTTGTGGGGAGAAGCAGCGATTATTATGATTAATCAATAATTCAAGACCAGTCCTAATCGCATTTATTTATTGTTATAATACCGCCAACCGGTTTCAACCCGACGTAGGTGTCATCTTCTGGGCGTTTACACTATTGGTCGACTGCTGGTGGTGTCACTCGTGTCTACAGAATGGCAGGTTGAAACCGGTTGGCGGTATTATAACAATAATAAATGCGATTAAGACTGTTCTTGAATTATTGATCTCCCTCAATGTCTTCCAGTTTAGCCTGAATCACGCTGTGTTGTCTTTAGAGTTTCGTTCTACTCTAGACGCTGCAAGGTGGCAGCATTTTCAACCATAGTGATTTTACTTTCACTACTTGCCGCGTGATTAGTCGGAGATTAGTAAATATTTGACAGGTTCTTCATGGTTTATGAGGACCTCTGAATGTGACTGACATCATCAGGTATACTTTTCCACTAAATCCCAATGTCCACTGCGTGACGGTCTTACCATCAGTGACTTTGAGCTCAGTGGGATAAGGGACAGCAACGGCACACACAGTAAGCAGGTGACGGCGCGAATGCGGGGAGCCTTCAGCGGCAGCTGGTGTGGGGGATGCAGCGGCACGGCGTTTTCGCAGTCCCACAGGGGACCCACGGTCCTTTCATGTTAGAGCGGTCAGCGACGTCACGGACTGAACTGCGGAGTGCACCTGAGGTTAGTCGACGCCTTGCAGTCGCGTTTGGAAATCCTGTTGAACAGTACAAAGTGTGGAATGTCCTATGCGACTCGGCGGCGCCAGCAGCCGCTAGCTCGGCGGTCACGTGCGCCAGGCTGCTTTCCGCGAATTTTTCACTGAGTGGTCTCCGGTCGGTGGAACTTTGTTCGGACAGCAACGTGGGGATAAATCCTAGAAGTTTCGAGGCCAGAAACCAAACTGAAGTCGGTGGTTGTTTGGCGGATGGCAGAATGAGCAGGGAGGGAGAGTGTACAAGCAATTCTATGATCACGATTCGTTGCCTGGACAGGAAGTCAGAGGGCAGGAAGTCAGAGGTTTGCTGGAGAGCAAGCAGTTTTGAGACAACGTCTTCCGTCGGGACGGACTTGAGAAACTAGCGTCTTCCGTGTCAGACGACGAACGGATTTCTTGTCTTTTTACTCTCAGGCGAGCTTGTATTTTTAGCGAGTACTTGTAAACTTGGACGATTCTGAACTCACACTGAGACGTTTTTGATCTTCACCGTTCTGCCTGGGAGTTTACACCTCTAGTGTGCAGAGAAGCCGTAAGACATTTTTCAGTTTAGTGGTTTGTGGTGCACAGTCCGCTGCGCAATGTCCTGTATTTTAGCTTTCAGAAAATTCTGCAGGGCGGCAGCTTTGCCGACGGCGCAGATTTCTTCGAGAGTCGTCACCCCGCTTCGCCACCACGCTACTTTCGTGGCGATACTGCGATTCGCTCCGGTACTGTAGGACTGTAAATGTAATTGCTGTGATCACTGTTCTCGTAATTTTTATGTCCACTGCCGTTTTATTCCGATTGTTTCGGATTAGTCTCTTCTAGAGTTTCGTGCTGAGGTGATGTCAGTTATTCTGCGGTTTAGTTCGCAAATTCAATGAAGAAAAACACTACAGAACTAGGAAGTCGATTGCTAGTACCACTTTGGAATGACTTTATTTTGTTTTACGTCCGTTGGTCGATTTACGTCATTGTTCCATCTTCATTTAAATGGATTCTGACTTACAATAAAATTTGTATAATGCAGAATTGCACTCAGTTCTTCCAGCAGAGATTAGTTTCACTTGATCATTGATTTTTTGGATGAGCTTTGGGACGAAAATAAAGTGTGAATATCCCAGAAAATCACTGAACAATACATATGATATGCTCTACTTGTGGGATATTCATTGTGATGCAACTATCTGATCTTTTCGGTTAGGTTCCAAGATGCTGCTCCAGGTGGGAGTAAAATGAACGTGCGCAACGGAAAATACAGAATGCCAAAATAAAGCTTTGGCCCTGTCTGACTACCCCCTGAAGCAGATCTTAGGATCCCTTAATAGTGATGTTGTATCCTTCTTCCTCTTTAACTATATAACATAACTGAATGATTAAGAGAACTAGTAACTACACAATGTAAATGCTGTTTCTGCTTATACGTTTATTGTAGATTGAAACCCCTTTATATATAACAAATGTTTATATATCAGTGTCTAATGGACTTAAAGAGATACAAACTGATTTCCTAAGTAATTTCATTGATCAGTTGCCCAAATCCACCCCTTTGTATGGCTACGCGATCTAATATAAATAACGCGAGATGACTGACATCACCTACCGTACCAAACACTAGAAGATACTACTTTCAAAGATGATCTACAGCGGTGTGCAACCTCTGTGGAAATAAAATTTACGTGATCACAGCTGTTTAGCTGTATAGCCCTAATAAGCTGAAGCAATTCACCATGTGTACAGCGTCCGGTGCGTCTAACTGATGGTTCTCGTACACGTCTGCGACGATGAAAGAACTCCAGCCACAAAATATTAAAAAAAAAAATTCCTCATGCAAACACTAGCACGGCAGAAGACGGTTCTCTCACTAGTATAATCTGTCTTCTCCTCTCTGTGTTCTACAGACGAGAAACGCGAACTCCCAGCCAAAAGGATATTCACATAACGTCTCAACATGAGTATATCAGTCGACATAAAAGTTTTCTGGGTTTGGTACCGCGTCATAATGTAAAAACTACTGCTGCTATAGAAAAGCCAACGTTTCGGCCACGATTGCAGCGGCCTTCTTCTGGGTCTAATGGTGCGTTCTAGCTATGCAGTGTCCTTTATATTTTGTTGTTAGTGTTCACTGCGCATGCCATTACGTCATAATTTTAAAAAGGTAGTTGGTTTATTGGTCACTTAAGGAAGAAGGAGAGGGAACTTTATTTTAATAGGTTATTGCGGTGGAGGGAGAACATGACCTCTGTTGTCCATTGGCTCTTGTGTTATGTGCCATGATTGGTGGCCACCGTCGAATGAGAAGTTTGCTGTGTGTTTACCAGCTGCTGGACGTCGGCCGCGCGGCAGCAGTTACTCGCCGGTAGTGCTCGTGCCTCGTGTTGACAGTGCGGGCTGTTGGGCTCTGATTGCTGGCAGCCAAGATGGGGCAAGCCTGAGTCCATCCTCCCTGTTCATGTTGTTAGGGTGTTTGAGAATTTCGATGGCCTCTCTGATTTTGCGTTTCGTCTTAGTTGGCTGCTTGGCCAACACACAGGCTTCGCTGAATTTTATTTCTTTTCCGCAGTCAAGGTGATGTTCTGCCACTGCGGATTTATTGTGTTGCCCTAGACGAATGTAACGCTCGTGCTCCCGAATGCGCGTTGCTATTGGCCTACCAGTCTCGCCGATGTATGCCTCTCCACATTCGCATTCCACCTTGTAAACACCTGCAGTGTGTAATGCATCCACCTTGTCCTTGGTGGAGCCTAGCACGTCCTGGATCCTACGACCACTATAGAAGACAGGCTGCACTCCAGCGCGGCGAAGGTGTTTGCCTATTCGGTCAGTCCCTCTCCTTCTTCCTTAAGTGACCAATAAACCAACTACCTTTTTAAAATTATGACGTAATGGCATGCGCAGTGAACACTAACAACAAAATATAAAGGACACTGCATAGCTAGAACGCACCATTAGACCCAGAAGAAGGCCGCTGCAATCGTGGCCGAAACGTTGGCTTTTCTATAGCAGCAGTAGTTTTTACATTATGACGCGGTACCAAACCCAGAAAACTTTTATGTCGACTGACTCTGGCCGCGGAAGCCTACGCAATTATATGAGTATATCACTGAACGCTGCGTACTCAATGACAACTCACCACCGCGCGGAATTAGCCGAGCGGTGTAAGGCGCTGCAGTCATGGCCTATGCGGCTGGTCCCGGCGTAGGTTCGAGTCCTCCCTCGGGCATGGGTGTGTATGTTTGTCCTTAGGATAATTTAGTTTAAGTAGTGTGTAAGCTTAGGGACTAATGACCTTAGCAGTTAAGTCCCATAAGATTTCACACACATTTGAACATTTGACAACTTCCTGCCCGGAGGTGAAGTCCAGAATCGTATAAGCTCGCAACAGTGCAGTGCCTAACCGTTCTAACTATAAAAATCTTCTGAGAGCAAAGACTGCAAGTCCGTCTGTAGCAACAAACCTGATACTGAGTGACCGTCAAACACGGGCGCTCAAAACGGAAGACTACTTTTTCTCTACCGCTGGGTTCCGAGCAAAGCTCGGATCCCCTACCTCGTAACTGCAGAAAGCGAATCACATTCTCGAAACCACGGAATACTCTCCCTCTCCACAGATTCTTCTGAACGCCGACCAACCATATTTTAGTCTTTTGTCGTCCAACACGGAACGTTTGAGAGGAAACACCTATCCCCGTTAAGTAGGAATACATACAATGGTGCGCTTCTCAGAATAAAAATCCTCAGAAATAACCCAGCCTGCGTGATTTCCGAGGTAACGCTTCCTCGTTCCTCTCTGCTGCGTCCACGATTTTCAGAGTTTCCGAAGTATTATCCGGCTATCCTTCCAGCCCTGATACAGCACCGGCCAGCCGCCGCTGTACTGTGCTGCAGCGCTCATGTGCCCCGGCCGTCCCTCTTGGCTACTTCCTGTGTCAAGCAGGATCAACACACCTGCAAGGGCTTTTCCACCCAGGGTTTGAGTTACGCCTGCCGCTTCATTTCCACTGGCGTTCCAACCTCTGCTAGTATAGGCAATCATTCATTACGCCGTTTTGATCATAAAGACAGTCCGTCACATTTCATGTAATAAGCGTTAACACCTATTTACAAGGTGTACGTGACAATGTCAGTCTTCTTCAGATATTGACATGTACGATATAAAACCTATCAAATTATACGTAATTCTGGTTGTAAATCACGGCAAAGTTAGTAGACGAGTGCTTGTAAGGTGCGAAATTATAGCCACGTTACAAGGTGTTGTCTCTCATATAAACTCCAGGGGGTTGTTATAAGTGACAGGACCACTCATTTTACCACTCATTATATTGCGTTTGTGAAATACGTTGCGCTACTTTACACACATGCAGATGCCCTTGGTTTGTCTGCCTCCATACTCCCAGAGTGAAAAGTGTATAAGAACACACACACACACACACACACACACACACACACACAGAGAGAGAGAGAGAGAGAGAGAGAGAGAGAGGGAGAGAGAGAGAGCGACAGAGCTTACAAACTAGGAGGGGTGTTAGAAGCTGTTATTAAGAAGGTTACATTTTTCCTTCGAAACTGGCTTTTTCTGAGGAACTGGCGATGGAGTTTATGATTGTAACTCTCAATAGTATCACTGTTTAACTTAGCAGTCTGAATGACCTTAATACTTAATTGATCAATAACTCCTGCAGATTTTAGTCTTTCAGTCAATGCGTCATTTATTCCATAATGCCACCATTAATCTGTCAGCAGTACCATGTGATATTGGCAGTACCTGGGCCAGGTGCGGCAGTCGCGAGGCCAGACGAATATTAGTGTAGTCCACCCTTTGGAGCAGGTCGTGGGTACGGAGTGAATTGTTGCGAATGTGCAGTCGGACGTGCTGGAGCAGACGTCGGCAGCTCGCCGCCGCTGATTGCCGTAGCGATCGGGTGAAAAATACACCTAAGTATCGCAAGATGTCCACCGTCGTAAAAGGACTGTGCAAAGCGTCCAGACCTCTTACGATGTGCATTACCTTGGTTTTATACATGTTGACCCTGCTTCCCGTTGCTACTCCGTGCGTAGTGAGAAGGGTAACCACCGTACGTACTTCGTTCTCCGACCGGACGAGTATCATCAAGTCGTCGGCATATGCGCGACACGTGAAGGAGCTCGCACGGAGTCGGACGCCTGTAGGACTCCGTGCGTAAGATTCTGCAAAGTCCGAAGTAAGAGTGATTTCAGGTGTGCCGCAGGGGAGTGTCGTACGACCGTTGCTATTCACAATATACATAAATGACCTTGTAGATGACATCGGAAGTTCACTGAGGCTTTTTGCGGATGATGTTGTGGTATATCGAGAGGTTGTAACAAAGAGAAATTGTACTGAAATGCAGGAGGATCTGCAGCAAATTGACGCATGGTGCAGGGAATGGCAATTCAATCACAATGTAGACAAGTGTAATGTGCTGCGAATACATAGAAAGAAAGATCCCTTATCATTTAGCTACAATATAGCAGGTCAGGAACTGGAAGCAGTTAATTCCATAAATTATCTGGGAGTACGCATTAGGAGTGATTTAAAATGGAATGATCATATAAAGTTGATCGTTGGTAAAGCAGATGCCAGACTGAGATTCATTGGAAGAATCCTAAGGAAATGCAATACAAAAACAAAGGAAGTGGGTTACAGTACGCTTGTTCGCCCACTGCTTGAATACTGCTCAGCAGTGTGGGATCCGTACCAGATAGGGTTGATGGAAGAGATAGAGAAGATCCAACGGAGAGTAGCGCGCTTCGTTACAGGATTATTTAGTAATCGCGAAAGCGTCACGGAGATGATAGATAAAATCCAGTGGAAGACTCTGCAGGAGAGACGCTCAGTAGCTCGGTACGGGCTTTTGTTGAAGTTTCGAGAACATACCTTCACCGAAGAGTCAACCAGTATATTGCTCCCTCCTACGTATATCTCGCGAAGAGACCATGAGGATAAGATCAGAGAGATTGGAGCCCACACAGAAGCATACCGACAATCGTTCTTTCCACGAACAATACGAGACTGGAATAGAGGGGAGAACCGATAGAGGTACTCAAGGTACCCTCCGCCACACACCGTCAGGTGGCTTGCGGTGTATGGATGTAGATGTAGACAATGGTTGGAGCGCTGTTGCAAGCAGCACCGTCGACAAGGGACATCCTAGCCTAACTGAGCTGCAAACAGGAATCGTTCCTATCTCCATGCCATTGATTCTCACCGTCGAAGGAACTCCGCGAAGGAGGCGCATGAGGTCGGTAATAAAATCCTGAGGTATCGCAATGTGTCGTATGGTCGAGTCAAGGAAATCATGGTTGATCCTGTCAAAGGCACGATCAAAATCCGTTGATACGAACGCCACTCGCATGCGACAAGCTTCCGTCAAGGAAATTATGTCACGGTATTCGCCTAGTATAGAATGGACGTTGCTCTGAACCCCTAGACAAGCCTGGTCTGGAAGTAACACTTTGGATATTACAGTCTTGAGCCTTGCAGCCAATATTCGCGTAAAGATCTTACAGTCAGAATTGAACATTATGAGCGGTCTAAATTGATGCGCGCTGACACTCGCTGCCGATTTCAGTATTGGTGTAAGCAGACCCGCCATGATGTGCGACGTAACGTCGGTGTCAGTGCTCAATAACTCATTATACGTCAACACCAATTGGGACATCATTAAATCCGCAAATGCGCGGTAAAATTGGAGTGTCAACCCATCTGGCCCACGGGATTTATGCACCGCACCCTTCTTGAGTGCCCACCGTATGTCATCTTTCGTTAGGGGTTACAATAATGGCTCTGCACCCGGACCATCCACCTCCGTTTGCATCTGTAGCAAAATTTCTTCTTCTATCCGACTGTCCGTCGACGTCCCAGTGAAAAGGAGGCGTTCATGCTCCAGAAGCCCAGCAGCAATGTCCTGTTGTGACGTCGGGGGGCGACCATCATCATCATGGAGCACTGTGATCGAGGATAGGCCATTACGCGCATGTCCCTCAGACACATGGTGCATGCTAATACGTTCTCCATCGACGTTGTGCAAGCACCGAGCACGGATCGGAAGTCCCTCCAGTCGACGTCTCGTGATCGATAAAATGCAGCCCTGAATGCGATGGACTTCCGCTCGACTCTCGGGCGATGCGGCACTGGAGGCCAGGTCACGGAGCACCATGTAGTAATACTCATCTCGGAGCCATTTCGTTTTTTCCGTGCCATACGTCATGAGAGATCTTCGAATTGCCGGTTTTGCACATTGGAGCCACCATGAAAGAACCGTGTGGTGCATCGGCAGACGGTGCCTTTATGTCTGCCATGTTTTTCGTTCCGCTGGCGACATTCGAGATCCACCAATAAGGACAAATTAAGTTTCAACGAACTACGGCTCCGCCAGACCCGCTGCCGTGGGAGAGTTAACGTGCATAAATATGCAGGATGAACCGTAAAAGCTGCGGGCCAACGTTCAGCAGACAACACGTGATCTCTTAATCCGTCAGAAACATAAATCCGATCCAACCCGCTCGCCGAGTGGCTAGTAAGAAACGTGTAGCCCTCTCGCTGCCCATGGATCTTTCCCACGTGTCCAACAGTGACATGTCTCGGCAGATCGTGTGCAATGCGTAGCAGGAGCTGAAATTAGCGGTTTGATGCTTCGGTGTGAGAACACAGCTAAAATCCGCTCCTACCAAGATGTGGTCATATCTCCCATGGAATTGGGGGGCAATTTCCTCCTAGCAGAATCGTGCTCCCACCCGTCGGATGTCAGATCTGGAGGGTGCATAGATGTTGACGATACGAATGCCGTTCACGGTCATAGTCAAACCCCGAGCCGAAGGGAGGTAATCGAGGTCACTCATCGGAATCCCTTCCCGCACTAATATCGCTGTGCCACGTCCTCCATCTGGAGTCGGCGCTAGGTAAGTGTTGCATCCATGCACGTCGGGAAAGGGATCACTGCAGGTTTCCTGTACCAGCAGAATATCCACGCCTGTGGCGTAAATCATGCCCCGGAAAAGTTGTATGTTTACAAGCGAACTTGCGGTGTTAATGTTCACTGTTCCCGCCTTATATGCGTGGTCCGTTGTCTTTGTCATGCCCCTGTCATGTCACCGTGAACTCCAAGGGCTTTAGTCCACTATTCGTGCTCAGAGGGGTCCCCGCCAACGGGCTGCCCTCCTTTGTTGTCGTTCCGTGGTGTGCATCCTGTAGGTGAGTGGTCATCATTTGGGGGTGGCAATTCCTGTATGTGTTCGACTGGTTCCGCCCAGTCGCAGTGGTCATCAATCCCAGGAAGGTCCTCTGATGTATTTCTGTGTGGCTGCCGGGACACTGCCACTGACTCCTCCGTCGGCAGCGCTGGGTCAGTCGGTGTCAATGAAGAGGGACCGTCTGAAAGGCAGGATATCCGGTCACCATCTGAAGGAATCCTGTCAGCGTCCTCTACAGGCACGTGTTCCGTGTCAGACAGTTCTTCGGCTGGAATAACTTCCGCGTCCCCTAGACTAGGGGAGGACGTGTCACCCGAACTATGGCGACGCTGTTTGCATCGCTTCGGCGATCGCTGTTTGCGTGCCCTGCCCTCTGCTGCCTCACTGTGTTCGTCGACCGTTAGTTGGTCCGTTGCCGGCTCCACTGTCTCGACCTCTACTGGGTCTAGGGGCATTATCAGTGTCAGCTCCGTCCTCGCCTGACTCGGTCTGCTCTTGCGTCAACACGTCCTTGTCACGCTCCGAACTGGGAAACACCTCCCGGCGGGCCACCGACACGTACGTCATCGGCAGACGCTTCTCCACCCTGGACCGACCCAGACTTCCATACATCACAGATCTGGTTCTTCTCACAGGTTATTAACGCATTTACACTGACTCGCTCACCTCGTGATTGCTGTGTAGGTTTTAAATAAAGATAACGAGAAATCATAAATAATAATTTTCATCAAGTATAGATATGCATAAGGCGAAGATGGGCCTGTCGTGAAAATGACAACGACAATCTGTGACTTCTCGTTGTCTTGATTCTAAAACCTGCACGGAAATCACGAGATGTGCGAGTGTGGATAAATGAATTAATAATCTACGTGGAGAAGTAGGTAGGTATGTGGCATATGGAGGTTTCGGTCAGTCCGGGGAATGTGCTCTGATAGAACCTATGGGGGAAACTGACCGCTCGCAATAAACAGAAAACCCAGGTTACAGCCCCTGTCCGGTACAACGTTTCGTTTACATCATAAACCACAGATGTGTTCTGCAATTTTTCGAGTGCTCATATAAACCACTCTGACAATCGCATACTTTTCTGATGCATAATGCATTTATTGTTCCTTCCACACAGACTTTCTGGAATGATTTGCAGCACGCCAAGTCAGTGTAGTAAATATTCTATCGAGTGTTTCGAAAGAGTGTCATTTAGCGCGAAAGTCTTTTAGCTTTCAGCAGGTAAACGTTTTATTTTCCACTAACATGATAATGGTCGAAGTAGAGAAGATATAAAATGTAGACTGGCAATGGCAAGGAAAGTGTTTCTGAAGAAGAGAAATTTGTTAACATCGAGTATAGACTTAAGTGTCAGCAAGTCGTTTCTGAAAGTATTTGTATGGAATGTAGCTTTTTATGTATGTGAAACATGGACTATGAATAGTTTAAACAAGAAGAGAATAGAAGCTTTCGAAATGTGGTGCTACAGAAGAATGCTGAAGATTAGATGGATAGATCGCATAACTAATGAGGAGGTATTGAATAGAATTGGGAAGAAGAGGAGTTTGTGGCGCAAGTTGACTAGAAGAAGGGATCGGTTGGTAGGACATGTTCTGAGGCATCAAGGGATCACCAATTTAGTATTGGAGGGCAGCGTGGGGTGTAAAAATCGTAGAGGGAGACCAAGAGATGAATACACTAAGCAGATTCAGAAGAATGTGGGTTGCAGTAGGTACTGGGAGATGAAGAAGCTTGCACAGGGTAGAGTAGCATGGAGAGCTGCATCAAACCAGTCTCAGGACTGAAGACCACAACAACAAACATGGGTTTTTGTTCAAATGGTTCAAATGGCTCTGAGCACTATGGGACTTAACAGCGGAGGTCATCAGTCCCCTAGAACTTAGAACTACTTAAACCTCACTAACCTAAGGACATCACACACGTCCATGCTCGAGGCAGGATTCGAACCTGCGACCGTAGCGGTCACGCGGTTCCAGACTGAAGCGTCTGGAACCGCTCGGCCACTCCGGCCGGCGGCTTTTTGTTGAACTTATATGAAACCTAGTTTCCGAATAACGCCAAAGGGTCGTTTCACACCTGCCATGAAAACGCTGCTCTTCAGTCTTCAACTTTTCCAGGACCTCTGCTACTGTTAGTAACTGCTTTTCCATATAGAGGTCGTGGATTTCCCTTCTTATGACTCCCTGTGTAAATTCGCCGAATCCAAACTTCTGACACCTGCAAGAACTCTTGTTTTCAAGGTTACAGGACACGAAGTTTGTCTATATTCTCTCGAAATTCACTGCACTTTCAATAATATCGAGACATTCAGAAGTCGTCTTTATTAGCTGTGATACGTAGCTGCTTTCGCCCTGCTCTTCTTCGGTCTCAAAACAAGCACGCTCTTCGATCAACATTTATTTTTCATTATATAAATGATTGGTGTTTTCACATAAGTGCAGGTCAATTAATTATGTTACGAGGACTTTCTCACACGAGTACACAAATACGATTGTTTCCTATCCGGCGGGACGCATAAAGAGGCAAAAGACGTGATTTTAGCGCTTTTTCTACACTCATGCTCATAAATTAAGGATAATTGCAGAATGTGGTGCCACACAACGTGGCACTACACAGAACTGGCGCTAATAGGATAGGCACGTAGGGAACACACACGACACAGATCTATGAGTCCACGCTATTGGTGATAAGTTGAGAAAACCATTCTGAAACACATGGACTACAAAACGCCACTGTTTCCTGCGCATGCACCCCGACGTCAATGTTGGATATGATCACCATGCACACGTACACAGGCCGCACAACGGGTTGGCATACTCTGGATCAGGTGGTCGAGCAACTGCTGGGGTATTGCCTCCCATTCTTGCACCACTGCCTGTCGGAGGTCCTGAAGTGTCGTAGGGGTTTGAAGACGTGCAACGATACGTCGACCGAGAGCATCCCAGAGGTGCTCGATGGGGTTTAGGTCTGGAGAACAGGCAGGCCACTCCATTCGCCTGATATCTTCTGTTTCAAGCTACTCCTCCACGATGGCAGCTCGGTGGGGCCGTGCGTTATCATCCATCAGGAGGAAGGTGGGACCCACTGCACCCCTGAAAAGCCCGACATACTGGTGCAAAATAACGTCCCGATACACCTGACCTGTTACAGTTCCTCTGTCAAAGACATGCACGTGTGTACGTGCACCAATCATAATGCCACCCTACACCATCAAACCACGACCTCCATACAGGTCCCTTTCAAGGACATTAATGGGTTGGTATCTAGTTCCTGGTTCACGCCAGATGAAAACCCGGCGAGAATCAGACTATACCTGGACTCTTCGATGAACATAACTTCAGACCACTGTTCCAATGACCATGTACTGTGTTCTTGACACCAGGCTTTACAGGCTCTCCTGTGACCAGGGGTCAGTGGAATGCACCTTGCAGGTCCGGGCGAATAAACCATGTCTGTTCAGTCATCTGTAGACTGTGTGTCTGGAGGCAACTGTTCCAATGGCTGCGATAAGGTCCCGAGCAAGGCTAACTGCAGTACTCCATGGTCGACTGTGGGCACTGATGGTGAGATATCGGTCTTCTTGTGGTGTTTTACACTATGGACGTCCCGTACTGTAGCACCTGGACACGTTTCCGTCTGCTGGAATCGTTGCCATAATCTTCAGACCACACTTTGTGGCACACGGAGGGCCCGTGCTACGACGTGCTGTGTTTGACCAGCCTCCAGTCGCCCTAGTATTCTACCCCCCATATCGTCATCAATTTGTGTTCTTTGAGCCATTTTCAACACACAATCACCATTATTACGACTGAAAGCACACTTACTCGCTGCACCGTACTCTGACATGCACCAACACACCTCTGAGTATATCGATGTGGCGGTTGAGACACTGACTGCAGCGATTGTTTCCGCTGCGGAACGTACCATTCCTCGTTCGTTAGGGTGCCCCCGGCGAAAGTCGGTGCCTTGGTGGTCTCCAGAGGTCGCTGACACCATTAAAGAACGTCGGCGGGCTCTTCAGCGACATAAGCGGCACCCGTCTTTGAAGAACCTCATTTTATTCAAACGTCTCCGTGCTCAGGTACGGAGGCTTATCAAACGGCGGAAACAGGAGTGTTGGGAGAGGTACGTTTCCAACATTGGTTCCCGTACTTCCCCCTCCCAGGTGTGGCTGAAGATTCGGCGCATCTTTGGATTGCAGTACTCTACAGGTGTCGCAGGGCTTACCATCAACAGGGCAGTATCCACCGATGCCGATGCAATCGCCGAGCATTTCGCACAGCACTATGTTCGGGCCTCTGCGTCGGGGAATTACCCGCCTGCGTTTCGCGCGCTCAAACGCCGGGAGGAAGGCAAACGGCTTTCTTTCGTTTCTCGCCACCCTGAGGCGTATAACGCCCCATTTAGTTTGTGGGAACTCCAGAGCGTCCTGGCACAGTGCCCCGATACAGCCTCTGGGCCAGATGGCATCCACAATCAGATGCTCAAACACCTGTCCCCAGACTGTCAGCGATGTGTTCTTGCCATCTTCAACCGCCTATGGGGCGATGGTGTCTTTCCGTCGCAGTGGCGAGAAAGTACCATCATTCCGGTGCTGAAGCCTGGTAAGGACCCGCTTACTGTGGATAGCTATCGGCCCATCAGCTTGACAAATACTCTGTGTAAGCTCTTGGAACGCATGGTGAGTCGACGGCTGTGTTGGCTGCTCGAGTCTCGGGGTCTTCTGGCTCCATGCCAGAGCGGCTTCCGTCAGGGCCGTTCCACCGCCGATACTTTGGTCCTCCTTGAGTCTGCAATCCGCACTGCTTTTTCCAGGCGCCAACACCTCGTCTCCATCTTTTTCGACCTCTCCAGAGCATATGACACGACGTGGCGGCACCATATTCTCGCCACGTTGCACGGGTGGGGTCTCCGGGGCTCTCTCCCCATTTTTATTCAGAATTTTTTATCTGTTCGGACATTCCGCGTTTTAATTGGCACGTCCCATAGTTCACTTCATATCCAGGAGAACGGCGTTCCACAGGGCTCTGTATTGAGCGTGCCCCTTTTCCTTGTGGCCATTAATGGCCTTGCAGCAGCAGTAGGGTCGTCTGTCTCACCCACGTTATATGCTGACGGTTTCTGCATCTTTTTCAGCTCCTCCACCATTGGTGTTGCAGAACGTCGGTTGCAGGGAGCCATACGCAAGGCGCAGGCGTGGGCCCTAGCCCATGGGTTTCGGTTTTCTCCTGCGAAGACTTGTGTTATGCACTTTTGTCGGCGTCCCACTGTCCATCCCCACCCTGAGCTCTATCTTCAGGATGCCATGCTCAGGGTTGTTGACACTTACCGTTTTCTGGGATTGCTGTTCGATGCCTGGCTTACTTGGCTTCCACATATTCGTGAGCTCAAGCGTCAGTGCTGGCAGCATCTGAATGCCCTCCGCTGCCTAAGCAACACAACTTGGGGTGCAGACCGTAACACGCTGCTGCAGCTCTACAAAGCCCTTGTGCTGTCCCGACTGGATTATGGGAGTGTGGCGTATGGTTCAGCGTCGCCCTCAGCGTTGCAACTGCTGGACCCCGTTCACCACTGTGGGGTTCGACAGGCGACAGGAGCATTCCGCACCAGTCCTGTTAATAGCCTACTTGCTGAGGCTGGGGTTCCTCCGCTCCACATTCGGCGTCAACAACTCTTAGCCAACTATGCTGCCCACGTCCGTTGTTCTCCCCGTCACCCTAACTACCGTCTCCTTTTCACCGATGCGGCAGTCCATCTTCCACGCCGGCGGCCGCGATCAGGCCATGCAATTGGGATCCGTGTTCGGTCACTCCTTAGTGAACTCGAGTCTTTGCCTCTTCCATCTGCTTTTCAGGTCCGCCCACATACACCACCTTGGTGTATCCGTCGGCCGCAGCTTCAGCTGGACCTCTCCCAATGGCAAAAGGATTCAGTTCCTCCTGCAGTCTTGCGCCGCCAATTTCTTGCTCTCCTTGACGCATCCCGTGACTCGGAGGTTATCTATACCGATGGCTCGATGGTTGATGGCCGTGTGGGGTACGCTTACGCTCATGCGGACTATGTCGACCAGCGCTCCTTGCCGGACGGCTGCAGTGTTTACACCGCAGAGCTAACAGCTATTTTTCGTGCCCTTGAGCGTGTTCGTACCAGCACTGGCGAGTCTTTTGTCATTTGCAGTGACTCTCTCAGTAGTCTACAGGCTCTTGACCAGTGCTACCCACGCCATCCCATTGTTGTTGCCATCCAGGAGTCCGTTCATGCTCTTGAACAACGTGGCCATTCAGTGGTGTTCATATGGACCCCGGGACACGTTGGGATAGCGGGAAACGAACACGCCGACAAGTTAGCTAAAGAAGCCACCCGCAAACTGCCGTTGGAGATCGGCCTCCCGGCAACTGATCTCCGATCGGTGTTACGCCGTCGGGTCTTTGGGATGTGGGCAGACGAATGGCGCACCCTGTCTGTACCCAACAAGCTGCGGCAGGTAAAGGAGACAACGACTGTGTGGGGTTCCTCCATGCGGGCCTCTCGCAGGGATTCTGTGGTTCTCTGTAGGCTCCGCATTGGTCACTCTTGGCTGACGCATGGTCATCTGCTGCCCCTCATTGTCGCTGTGGTGCGATTATGACGGTGGCCCATATATTGTTGGACTGTCCTCTTTTAATCGCCCTCAGGCGAACTTTTAATCTCCTGGGTGATTTATCATCTCTTTTAGGTGACAATGTCTCTATGGCAGATCGGGTTTTAAGTTTTATTCGCGCAAGCGGCTTTTATAGGTCCATTTACATTTTTTTTTTTTTTAACATCACCCTCTTTTGAGCTCTCTCTTTTAATTAGTTTTGTGTTGTGATTCGACTCCGTCCTAAACTTTTAGGCTGGAGGTTTTAACGTGTTGCAGAGTGGCTGGCTCATCCTATTATTTTCGTGATCAGCCAGCCACAGTCCTCTGCTGTGCAGTTTTAATTCCTTCTGCCTTTGTTCTCTCTGTTGTTTTTGTTGCTGTGCTCTGTTTTCCGTGTTTTCTTACAATGGGCTATGGGGCTTTTCTTCCCCCGGAATTTTTCTTTTCGTGCTTCGCCTGACTGGTGGATAGTTTCACTGTGCTCTGTGTTTTTATGAAACAAGGGACTGATGACCTTTGTAGTTTGGTCCCTTTAATCTTTAACCCAACCAACCAACCTTTGAGTATGTGGACTGCTACCAGCGCCACCGTGGAACGACCACAGGTCAGATGCACCGCATGGTCATACCCCGAGGTGATTTAAACCCGAAAACCGCCCACCACAGCTTTGTTTCAACATGTATCAGCATTATCCTTAATTTATGAACCTGGATGTAGATCATAAAAGCATAACACCGTTAGGTGAATTGTGCCAATCTTCCTTCGCCATTTTTATGACAAAACGACTACTCGGAAAGCTATAAAACTTCTCCTTTGATTAGAGAATGGTTGTAGCTTTAAGCTGTCAAAATGGAAATTGTTAATGTAATTAAAGTCTGGCTTCTATGACTCTTCAAAATTGTCACTCGCCAAAAAGTTTTTGACAAAACTAGCTACGTCTTAAACATTATCGCGTATGAAACTTCCTGGCAGATTAAAACTGTGTGCCCGACCGAGACTCGAACTCGTGACCTTGCCGTTCGAGTCTCGGTCGGGCACACAGTTTTAATGTGCCAGGAAGTTTCATATCAGCGCACACTCCGCTGCAGAGTGAAAATCTCATTCTGGAATTATCGCGTATGTCGCCTCCTTTTCAGCTGAAATGAAATATTCACACACTAAACATTTCCTCTACGTCCATAAAGTACATCACATCGACGTTCGCCACCCGACATATTTATAATACGAGCTCAAATGCAAATGGATAAAGTTGGCGCGAAACATTTGGCTTGGTGGCCATTCGTTGCATGGCCGAGGACGCGCGGCTTGATTCGTCTCTTCTTAGGGAATCAACTGGTTATCCAAAATTAAGTATAAAATGATGTTCTAGTAATACAGAAGTGACAGGAATTTTCCCATACCATTTTGGACTGTATAAGAAGATAAATTTAGTTACTATAAGTAAATGAAAGCGAGAAGTTTCGCGTACAGATTTCATTAAAGCAGACAATCACAACACAAGTAGTTTCCTTTGGTGCAAATCCACACGAGTGCTGCATACAGGTAACAGCACCTGTCGTGCTTACCTCATCCCACTTTGTGACGTCATAAATGTACTGTTACAGCCTCGCTTAGCCCAGATGTAATCTGGTTCCTGGCCCTCATCCCATATGTGCATTGGCCCGGCGTGTTAATTACGGGATTTGGAACGTTAGGGATAGAGTGCGACTGGATGATCTCGCTGTTGCCAGCCTACATCCTCCTTCCCTGCTAGACGCACGCAGGTATTATCCCACGTGAACGTGTGCGAGTGTTTCCGAAATGTTTGAGGATCGTATAACGAAGGCAGGACACGGGCGGCAGTCCAATATTCACCTAGTCGGACTGAGAAACGGCCGGAAGTTAAGTTGTAACACGCTTGGATGTCCGCGCGGGCCGAACTGAAAAGAAACATTACCATAACATGTAAGCTTTCACGGCCGGCGTCTTCATTATTCAAAACTTCCGGGCTGAATTGCCGTGGTCCATATATAAAACTTCTTCTCCTTCCTGCTGCGGGCAACATCTTCTGAGGTGAGTCGGCGACTGGCTGCTAGGCGCTGGAGGTCACGCTTATATAGAGTGCTTACATGGCGCCACCACTCGTCACGTGCTTTAAACTTTAAAACTATCTCTGGCTAGTGCCATCTCTCTCGATTATAGGTAATCGATAGTCACTTCGTTGGTACAGAGTCGACCGCCATATCTTGTCTAGTTTTAATCCTTCTTTTTTATTAAAATTATTTTCGTGCTAGTAAATCTCTATAACATCTCTATACATGCGGGTATAATAATGTGAGGTCCTAGCTATCACTAAATTTTATTTCGTGATCACCGTCTTTGAAAACGTGTTCCGCTACAGCTGATTTGTCAATTTGTCCCAATCTGCAGTTCCTTTTGTGTTCCGTTAGTCGGGTATTAACACTCCTTTTAGTTGTTCCAATATAAACCATGCCACACCTACACGGAATTTTATACACACCTGGGGTAGATAAGGGGTGTTGTGCGTCTTTCACCGATCTTAAATTTTCACTAATTTTCTTGGTAGGTCGAAATATTGTCTCCACTTGAAACTTGGCCAAAACTTTCCCAATACGGTCCGTGATGTTATGAAAGAAAAACTTTTCCAGCCGACGGTTGTTGTTGTCGTGTATTTTCAGATACTTTTCTTCTAGGGTGGAGTGCTCGATCTATTTCGTTGTCGGTGCACCCATTTCTCTTGAAAGCCGTTCGCAAATGGCTTAATTCATCTTGCAAATAAATTGGCTCACAGATGTTATTAGCCCTGTCCACTAAAGTTTTTATGACTCCTCTCTTCTGCCTAGGATGATGATTCGAATCCTTATTTATGTAACGATCGGTGTGTGTGTCTTTCCTATATACCTTGAGCCCTAAAGTTCCATCTGCCCGTTTAATAACCAATACATCCAAAAAATTTGAGCTGTCCATTACTCTCTTTCTCCATGGTGAATTGTATCTTTGGGTTGAAACTGTTTATGTGCGCCAAAAACTCACTCAGTTCCTCTTCAGCATGACTCTGTATCACAAAGGTGTCATCCACGTCACCAAATTTTGCTATCACTCGATCACAGATTCCCAAGGAAGATATTGTTGCCAATATAGAAGCAGGGATTCGTCTGTTATCACCGCATTCTGCCGATGAGATCAGGATGGAAACAGCCAGGATATTACATAAAGCCAATCCACCCAGCAGTAATTTATCCCTAGGAGAAAGGAAGGCGTTACGGGAGATCAATGAGGACAGGAATTTTATTGTACTTACTGCTGATAAGAGTAATGCTACTGTCGTGCTGAAGAGTGAGGATTATCATAGAAAGATCAGTGACGTCTTGGATCCTACCACCTATAAAAAAGTGAAAAAGGACCGTACAACGAAAGTGTTAAGTGCTACCTCAGAAGATGTTGCCCGCAGTAGACAACGAAACGTCAGGAAGGAGAAGCAGTTTTATATATGGACCACGGCCATTCAGCCCGAAAGTTTGAATTAATGAGAAACATTACCAACTTGACCTCTTACTTTATGGAGGAAAGAAAAACTCCTGCTACATATCAGCCTTAGCAATCGATTCCGCGGGACAATTTGGGCCGTAGCTCTGACAGTACCCAGTGACATCCCGCTGAACGTACAGCCTTTAAACCTGGTGCGCACCTCTTATTTGTCACTCGCTCTGCCCTACTGCAGCCGCCTGCTGCCCGAGTGCGAAGTACTGTACAGCGGAGATGAGAGAGAGGCACGTGTTCATAACGTCGCTGAGCCGTAAGCGATAGAACGGCCCTGCAGGAGCGGTGCGCAATGGCGGCCAACCTGCAACTCTGAACGTCAAAGTACGTGAACGTCGTGGCCGGTGAGCATCATTGTATGAGGCTATTCGACTAAAGCGGCCAACTTTACAAAACCTCAATGCGGCACGTTTTGTGGATGTGGGCGGGGGTGAGGGTAAGTGACTGAGTGTCTCGGTTGCGCAGAAATTACAAATGAAACGTAGGTTACTAATGAATTCATTTACTTTTAAATTCATATTTCTGATAGGAGTGATATTTTTCCATAAATTATGGGTTTTGAAATAGAATTTTTCAGCTCTCCATAACATTTTTTAAACTCACAAACAAGTGAGAAACTTCCGAAAAGCTAATTTTGTGTCCTTGCGTAATTCTTACGAAATCGTTAAATAATGCAGCTCCGAGCCTTCATTAGAGAAGAATGCATGTAATACGACTACACATTTTCTTAAGATAAAATGTAAGCTTTCAATGATACATACACTTGCAAAATTCTCTCAACTGCAGGCAAAAGTGCAAGCCATATTGCTTTACTACAACCCAAAGTTCTTTTGTGCTGCATCTCTGCCTCCTCGCAAAAACATTTGAGAGCTTCTGAAAGCACTGTGTGCATATATATAACGTGCTTGTCAGGATGTGGCTAAGGTGGAAGTGGGGTCTAAAAAAGAACACGTGTTAATTTTTCAACTCCGGTCGGCAAACTGCATCCCGTTTATTGAGAAAACATTTACTGATTGACTTAGCTGGGGTACATAATGTGAGTTTAGCGGCCCTAAGGCGCAAACAGATTGAGCCGGGGCTCGAAAAGTGCACGGAGGCAACCGGCCAATGCGTCTGATCTCGTCGGGGGCCTGTCAGCAAAAGAGGGCCATCCACACGCCTCACACGGATCTCCTGGACCTTTCTGATTGGCTGCTGTAGGAGCTCTGCCTCGGCAAGCGACGCTTCCCTAAGCGTCACCCCGTCAGCAGAAAGGTTGTTTGTTCGTCGAGCACGTGAACAAGCCGTGGGATAGCGGCACATACTGGAAAAATCTGATGTTTCGCCAACCCAGGGCTCGTGCATGGATTTGTGAAGATCCATTTCCATTCATAGCTCACGCATTTAAAAAAAATTTCCCTTTTCTTTTATTGAAAATAAAGGACTCCCGTACTCAATCTGTCAGTACCTGTACAATAAGTACGAATTAAGAGATTGTTACATTGTCCTTGAGGTTGAGCTCCTTCAAAATTTGTATTGGCATTATCAGTACAAATTCCGATCATTTTCTGTTTAAGGTCGTGATTTTCAAGAATGTCCATGAAAGAATCATATGAAGTGACTGCTGTTTCGCCAGGTAAATTCAGGATATATAATATTTCTTCGTTAATTGCAGTTGTAGGACAGAATGTCACACTAGCATTGAAAATATTTTGACGTCTTTATGGTTTGAAACATCTGTACATATACAGATAAATGGGACATCATTAAGTCCTGTCTTCAGGCTGTCTAAAGAATACGGCGCTCTTTACAATTGCCTCGCACTCCGCAGCGAAACTTCTTTTCAAAAACTTTTTGAATAAATTTAGACGTGTGCTCCATCAACCTAAAATTCTGATTGTGACTTGCCGTGTGGGAGAAAAGCCCACATACCTTGCAAATTCTTGATAGCCGTATTTTTCTTGACGAAAGTTATGTTGACGATGATGACGACGTGCTCGCAGCTGTCAGCGCTCTTTTTATGCTTGTTATGTGTCAGCCGGCCGGGGTGGCCGAGCGGTTCTAGGCGCTACCGTCTGCAATCGCGCGACCGGTACGGTCGCATTTTCGAATCCTGCCTCGGGCATGGATGTGTGTGATGTTCTTAGGTTAGTTAGGTTTAAGTAGTTCTAAGTTCTGTGGGACTGTCCCATAGTGCTCAGAGCCATTTGAACCATTTTTGTTATGTGTTAAATGCCTATGTAAAGCGTGTTTGCCACCGTGAGCAACAGAAAACCTCTCTTTGCATATATTCCACTGTACCTGAGAAGGTGTTGTGTAAAAGGAAAAGACTCTTTTCAAGTCTTCCGTGAATTTACAACTTCGGTTTTTCGCAGTCGGCGGCATTGGTAAGTAAAAAAAGCGTATTACTTCACGAAACAGGGCGAGACAGCAAGACGCATGTCAACTGTGTCGTGTCACTGCGCTGACTAATTTGAGTCCCAAACAATCGCTTCTCGTCAAACGTTTTGTTTTTCAAATCGGAGCCAACCTCAGTGATCTAACAGTGTTCGCTGTTTTCTTATGCTAATTGCGTTGTATTACGTCACCCTTAACTCAATTTCACTTTCCTTTCTCAAAATAAGTACCGAATTTCAAAACGAAGGCCTTTGTAATTCGCTTTCAAGAATGCATGTCACTTCGGTGTGAAATTTATTCGACAGCCGCTGCCTCGTACGAGGCCAGATTACTTCCCCTCCGCATCCCACCTTATCTGGGTGCTGTACTGCCGCATTTTCAACTCGCCTAAAATATTCTTATGCTATATTTCTTTTTCTTTCACTTCCATTTGACAACGAATGCTATTACACACAGCCACACAGAGATTCTTTGTTGATAAGTCGATTGATACTTCCCACGACGCATTGGTGGAACATGAAAATTAATTATGTTCCAAAGCGCCACGCACAGAAACGGGATTTTTTCGGGGATCGTACCTCGGGTTCAGTTGGTGATAGAAACGTAGGATTAATTCTTTTGGATAGCTGTCTAGCTAGGGATCATTTGTATACTCAACACAAGGATCGTCTTACCGTGAGTATCCTACATTTCAGGATCAAAGTCCGAATATTAGCACATTCACTCAAGTTAAGGCCAATTGAGCAAATCGCTTGGTTCTTTCTGCATAACACGTCGCCTAAAGTGCTTGTTAAGGGATTCTCGCCGTCAGCAGCGCATTCTAAATAATTAGCTGCAGCAGACTGCCAGAATTCTAACGGTCTATTCTCTAGGTATTTGTGCCATATTCCCGTTTTCAAAAATCTTTATCCGTTATCAAGAAGCACCCCAAAAACACGGTTTTTAGGTACCAAAATCGAGGCGCGGATTCGAAGACGGCTGTGCAAAGCAAATGGCTGATTTTTTTGGTATATTTGCAAGATGCCGATCTCGAAAAAACCTTGAAAATTTCCTTGATATCTTTAACCGTTCCCGAGATACGCAGGACCAAAGTTTCGCTACTTGTACACGTAAAATACACACGTAAAATCAGGATTGAGGCGAAAAGTAGTTTATAAAGTGACGCATTACAGAAAAGTATGCTGTAAAGTGTCTCCATTATCATCAGTAGGGTCCCCCATGTGGTAGTACTGAAGCCGATGCAAAATTTTTGTGTGTGTAAAATCAGATCTGAGATGCAAAATTAATTTTGCATTATTTGAATTTCATATAAGTAAGGTTTGAGATTTTACTTAGCCACAACGTTCTTTTGATACCAGTGGCATGCCCTGCTGCGGCAGGGGAAAGAAGTGAAACAGAGGATAAATGGTCCTACTGGAACACAAAGAAAGCGAAAAGTATCCTGCGAATATCCACGTGCTTAAAAGACTCCGATTGGAAAGTGGACTCCAGCTGCCTCATTCTACTTTCCTCAGGAACTAGAAAAATGTTCCCAAGAAATGTTGGCACTAGAACATATGGGCACAATTTTATGCTGAGAGAGACGAGGTCAAGGCAGTGGGCAAGAGTTGGAAAATTAATAAAAACCAGGAGACAGTATACAGTTGCAATATAGAAATAGCGAAGGAGGCAATAGCAGTGAGAGAGAGAGAAACAGAAGAACACAGTGGGATTGGAACATAGTTGACCGTAACAGAACAGTGCTAGGAAGTGAAGTGAAGAACACAGTGCGAGTGGGAGAGGAATAAAGAGAAGGAGAAAATGGAAGAAGGAAGGAGAACCAGTGATAATGAGAGACAGAGTCTGTGAGAATGACAACGGGGAAGAGAGAAATAGTGACAAGGAGAAGAGACGGAGGCAGTGGGAAGGAATGAATGACACAGTAGCGGTAATAGAGAGGCAGAAGAAGACAGTGAAATGAGACGAGACAGCAGTAGTAGGAGAGAACGAAGGAGACTGAGAGATAATGACAATGAGTTGGGCTGGAAGAGTGAATGAAAATCGGCAAGATGAGTACGAGCGACTTAACAGCGATGGACTAGTAGATGTGTGCGAGTTATAGGTGTGGGAGTTGCATGACAATAAGAGCATAAGGGTGTTCGCACGGCAAAATTTTTGGAAAAATTTGAAAGGTGCTAAGGAAGGTAGAACGAGGCAGCTAGTACTCCACTTTTCACTCAGAGTATTTGAAACAGGAACAAATCCGCCTGTTTTGTTCTCTGAGTGGAGCATTTTTCCACTGGTTCATATTACTTAACACTTTTTCAGGTAAATTGAAAAGCATTCTCGAATGAAGTTTCAAAACACGTAGGACAGGCGTCGCCTACTGCTCCATACTCGGGGCCTTCAATGCTCTATGAATAGGAGGGCTCTGGTACTCTGTACGGACGGTACTTCGCGTTCGGACGGTAAGTGGGTGCAAACGAGCAGAGCGTGACACACAATAAGACCCGGGCAACATTTTTTTTTTTTTTTTTTACACCTCCAGGCTGCGTTGAACGGTGGGAGTTGTCGTGTATCAAGGAAGGACGTTAAACTCCCGTCAAAGTAGGACGTTGAACGCCCCAAACCAAAGGTTAAAGCCAAGGGTCCGTGGCGTAGGAGGGAGCTGCGTCACAAGGGACTGTCTCTCTCGAGTTGAGCGGCAGCGGTCGGGCGGGGAGGTGAGGACAAGTCTCACGACGAGCTCCTGAGGCCTCGCTGCCGCCGCTCCTCACATCCTGGACGGCGAGATACCTACAATGATACATTGGGGTAGAAGCCGACCTCGGGGAAGATTAGTTTGGACTCCGTAGAAATATTGGAACACGTGAGGCAATACTGACCCTACGACGTATCTTACAAGCTAGATTAAGAAAAGGCAAACCTACGTTTCTAGCATTTGTAGACTTAGACAAAGCTTTTGACAATGTTGACTGGAATACTTTCTTCCAAATTCTGAAGGTGGCAGCGTTAAAATACAGGGAGCGGAAGGCTATTTAAGATTTTTACAGAAACCAGATGGCCGTTATAAGAGTCGACGGACATGAAAAGGAAGCAGTGGTTGGGGAGGGAGTGAGACAGGGTTGTAGCTTCTCGCCGATGTTATTCAATCCGTATATTGAGCAAGCAGTAAAAGAAACAAAAGAAAAATTCGGAGTAGGTATTAAAATCCATGGAGAAGAAATAAAAACTTTAAGGTTCGCCAATGACATTGTAATTCTGTCAGAGAGAGCAAAGGACTTGGAAGAGCAGTTGAACAGAATGCCCGGTGTCTTGAAAGGACGATATAAGATGAACATCAACAAAAGCAAAACGAGGATAATGGAATGTAGTCGAGTTAACTCGGGTGATGCTGAGGGAATTAGATTAGAAAATGAGACACTTAAAGTAGTAAATGAGTTCTGCTATTTGGGGAGCAAAATAACTGATGATAGTCGAAGTACAGTGGATATGAAATGTAGACTTTCAATGGCAAGGAAAGCGTTTCTCAAGAAGAGGAATTTGTTAACATCGAGTATAGATTTAAGTGTGAGGAAGTCGTTTCTGAAAGTATTTGTATGGAGTGTAGCCATGTATGGAAGTGAAACGTGGACGATAAATAGTGTAGACAAGAAGAGAATAGAAGCTTTCGAAATGTGGTGCTACAGAAGAATGCTGAAGATTAGATGGGCAGATCACATAACTGATGAGGAGGTATTGAATAGAATTGGGGAGAAGAGGAGTTTGTGGCCCAACTTGACTAGAAGTAGCGGTTGGTTGGTTGGACATGTCCTGAGGTATCAAGGGATCACCAATTTAGTATTGGAGGGCAGCGTGGAGGGTAAAAATCGTAGAGGGAGACCAAGAGACGAATACAATAAACAGATTCAGAAGGATGTAGGCTGCAGTACGTACTGCGAGATGAAGCAGCATGCACAGGATAGAGTAGCATGGAGAGCTGCATCAAACCAGTCTCAGGACTGAAGACCACAACAACAACAATGTTCGTGCATTTTTAAGTGCCAGACCGAGCCACGCATGGCCACAAATTATAAAATTTTACTGTGGACGGTTACAGCTTTCTCTTTTCAGGACAGGACATCTGGCAATATGGCTGGTAGTCTAAAAGAAAGTACGCAAGATGCTGACAGCGACACTGCACAACAAGAAGCAAACACGACACCTGAAAAACAACATACTACATCCGAAGCCTCTCCCCCTGCTCGCACAGAGCAAAGGGAGAAAGAAATGTATTTCCGAAGTAACGAAAACGGGAAGAGTTTGAAAAAAAAGTTGTTTGGCGTTTTGGAAACGAGTTTGCAACAATGACATACAAAGGAAAGTAGAACTAATGATCCAGATGAAATTTTCTTACTTTCGCAAATGCCCCTTATTAAGAACTTTTGCCCAGCTGACAAGATGGATTTTCAGTTGAAACATTTACAATTGGTTGAGTCCTATACATATGCAAACTGTCCAGAATTACACCTGAAAGTGACCAACAATCATCTCAGTCTACAAGCAGCACACCTACAATGATTCCCCCTGCGGGTTCGGGGGTAAGAATAGGCCCGCGGTATTCCTGCCTGTCGTAAGAGGCGACTAAAAGGAGTCTCAAACGTTTCGGCCTTATGTGATGGTCCCCTCTCGGGTTTGACCTCCATCTATCTAAATTATTCCGAAGAGCGAGCCAATTGGGAAAGGGCGCCTTACATGGTGCACTGTATCCTTCGTGCAATTAGACCTTTAGCCGTCTTTCTCGTCGTTGCAATGGTGTCCCGCTCGTTTTCGATCTCTTGGGCGATTACCACGCTGCACTCTGCAGTGTTTCTTTTAACTGCGACGACGGCCGTGGCCGTTTTTGCACGTAAGATCCAGCACGGTAGCCAGTCCGTTGTGGTGGGGCCGCCATGTACCCTCTTGGTTGTAGCCCCCTGACAACACAGGGATCGCTCTACTGATGCCTGCGCCGTTAACTCCCCACGTATGCCAAGGAGTAGATGCCCATCGCCCTGGGGCATCGGGACTCCCGGCAATGGCCATCCTGCCAGGTGGCCTTTGCTGTGGCTGGGTGGCGCCCGTGGGGAGGGCCCTTGGTCGGAGTAGGTGGCATCAGGGCGGATGACCCGCAATGAAGCGTGGTACATCATCTCTCGCTGGCGGCCAGCCGTCAGCAGTCTCTAAGCGTTCCAAGGCTCACTTCAAGGCTAATGTGTATGACCCCAAATCGTTCCCCTCCCTGGCCACACCATGGGAGGAACGGAGAGCTATGACTGAGAGCGAAAGATACTCGCCCCGGTATCTCGTCTGTACCAGAGCTGACGGGGAATCTTTTCTATCCGTGAAGCCTCAGTTCTTCGTAGAGCATTTAGAGGACAAGTTTGGGGAGGTGGAGGGCTTGTCCAAGATGCGGTCCGGATCGGTGTTGATAAAAACGGCATCCATCGCCCAGTCGCGGGCCTTGCTCGCTTGTACTAAGCTGGGGGATGTCTCTGTCACTATCACGCCCCATAAGAGTCTGAACATGGTCCAGGGCATTATCTTTCACAGGGATCTGCTTTTACAGTCCGACGACAAGCTGCGCGCCAACTTGGAGCGCCGAGGTGTCCATTTCGTCTGGCGCGTCCACCGGGGTCCGAGGGATCGTCAAGTTGCCACCGGTGCCTTCATCTTGGCCTTCGAGGGTGACACGTTACCTGAGAAGGTCAAGGTGATGGTGTACCGTTGTGATGTCAAGCCGTATATCCCTCCCCCGATGCGGTGCTTCAGGTGTTGGAAGTTCGGCCACATGTCTTCACGCTGTGCGTCCGACCTCGTCTGTCGCGATTGCGGTCGACCTTCCCATCCTGATCTTCCCTGTGTGCCGCCTCCAATCTGTGTGAACTGTGGTGCGCACCATCCGCCTTGCTCGCCGGACTGTCCGATTCTGCAGAAGGAGCGGAAGATCATGGAAATAACGACTCTCGACCGCCTGACGTACACTGAGGCGAAGCGGAAATATGATAGGCTTCATCCGGTGCGCATGACAACTTCTTATGCCGCAACTGTCACTCCTTCTACAATTCCCTCCGCTCCAGGCAGCTCTCAGAGTCGAAGTCCCACACCTGCCCCCTTGATGGTGGGGGGCACTAAACCTCCCGTTGCTCCTGCTCCATCTACTTCAGGAGCAACACCCCCCAACCATCGGGGACATCAGTCCCCCCTTCCCAGCCGGAGAAGCGTAAGACTTCTTCGGCTACTCTCGTACGGAAGGGGTCCCTTGGGGACCTCCCTTCCCAAGTTCCGTCCGGTACAAAGGCCGACAGCCGCAAGTGGCTTAAACAACCGCCGGTCCCTGGTCGTAGGGACACACGGTCGTCGTCTGTCCCTGAGACCGACCCAGTTGCGCCCTCCCAGCCTGCGCCACCAAAGGCACAGCGTGAAAAGCAGAAGAAGAAGAAACTCCCCAAGGCTACCGACATTGCGGTGGCACCCATTGCACCGCTTCCTACAAGCTCTGCGTCTGAGGATGAGGTGGAGATTCTGGCGTCCGCTGAGGACATGGATCTCGCCGGTCCCTCGGATGCAGTAGATGGCTGTTGTCCAGGTTGTGAGTCAGTAGCAGCAGGGGCCCCGGAGGCATAATCTGCCTCCCCAGTCCCTTCACGCCTTTCCCATCCATGGCTAATAACATCCTCCAGTGGAACTGCAGCGGTTTCTTCCACCATCTAGCTGGGCTCTGCCACCTTATCAGCCGTCATCCTTTCCTTTGCATTGCTCTGCAGGAAACTTGGTTTCCAGCAATGCGAACCCCCGCCCTCCATTGCTATCGGGGTTATTTTAAGAACCGGGCAGCTTATGCAAGGGTGTCTGGTGGCGTCTGCATATATGTCCTTAACTCTCTTCACAGCGAGTTTGTACCTCTACAAACAGCTTTAGAGGCTGTCGCTGTTCGGGTGTGGACGCCACAGGCTATCACCGTCTGCAGTATTTACCTTCCACCTGATGGTACTGTCGCGCAGCATGTCCTGGCTGCTCTGATAGCACAACTGCCGCCACCTTTTTTGCTGCTGGGCGATTTCAATGCCCACAACCCTCTATGGGGTGGGACTGTCTCCGATGATCGTGGTCGGGCCGTGGAGCATGTGTTGGCTCAGCTCGACCTTAGCCTCTTAAACACCGGTGCTCCCACGCATTTCAGTGTGGCCCATGGCTCGTTCTCGGCCATCGATCTCTCTATTTGCAGCCCTGGACTTGTCCCATCCCTCCACTGGAGGGTGCATCCTGACCTGTGTGGTAGTGACCATTTTCCCATCTATTTGTCACTGCCACAGTGTCATTCTTCTGGGCACTTGCCCCGCTGGGCTCTCCACAGGGCTGACTGGCCAGCTTTTACTTCCGCTGTAACCATTGCGTCTCCCCCACAGGGTGACATTGACGAGGTGGTCCGTGTTTTAACCACGTCCATCATTTCAGCGGCCGAGGCTACCATCCCCCGTTCTTCTGGCCTCCCTCGGAGGAAGGCTGTCCCCTGGTGGTCGCCGGAGATTGCTGAGGCTATTCGCGACCGTAGGCGGGCTCTCCAGCGTCATAGGCGGCACCCGTCTCTGGAGGCCCTCATCGCCTTTAAGAGGCTCCGTGCCTTCGCCCGTCGTCTTATTGCACGGCGTAAGCAGGAGTGCTGGGAGAGGTACGTCTCCTCCCTGGGCTCCTGTGTCTCCTCCTCGCTCGTGTGGTCCCGGATCCGGCGGATTTATGGATCCCAGACCCCTATGGGTGTCCCTGGGCTCTCCTTGGACGGCGCTGTCTGCACGGACGCTGCCGCCATTGCTGAACGGCTAGCCGTGCACTTTGCTCAGAGCTCTGCGACTGCATCCTATCCCCCCGCCTTTCGCTCTCTAAAGGAGCGAGCCAAGCGGACGCCGTTCTCATTCCACACGCGTCATTATGAAACATACAATGCTCCTTTCAGCGAGAGGGAATTCCTCGCTGCCCTCGCCGATTGCCCTGATACAGCACCAGGACCGGACTGCATCCACGCGCAGATGCTGAAGCATCTCTCCAGGGACTGCTAGAGACACATCCTCACCATCTTTAACCGCATTTGGAGCGAGGGCGTGTTCCCGTCGCAATGGCGAGAGGGTCTTATTGTCCCCATCGTGAAGCCCGGTGCGGACCCACTGGCGGTGGACAGCTATCGTCCCATTACCCTCACCAACGTGTTGTGCAAATTGCTCGAACGTATGGTGGGGCGGCGTTTGTGTTGGGTCCTTGAGTCGCGCGGTCTCCTCACTCCATCCCAGGGTGGCTTCCGTCGGGGCCGGTCTGCAGTGGACAATTTGGTGCGGCTGGAATCTGCTGTCCGTACGGCTTTTGCCCGACGTCAGCATCTTGTTACTGTATTTTTCGATCTGCGGAAGGCGTATGACACCACATGGAGGCATCATATCCTCGCCACATTGCATGAGTGGGGTCTTGGTGGTCGGCTCCCGGCTTTTCTTCAAAGCTTTTTATTGCGCCGCTCTTTCCGGGTGCAAGTCAGTGTCACCTCTAGTTGCTCTTATATACAGGAAAATGGGGTCCCGCAGGGCTCGGTGTTGAGCGTCTCCTTATTTTTAGTGGCCATTAATGGTTTGGCTGCAGCAGTGGGGTCGTCGGTGTCTCCTTCTTTGTATGCCGACGACTTCTGCATCTCATTTAGCTCCACGACTACGGGAGTCGCCGAACGCAGGCTGCAAGTCGCCGTTCGCAAGGCAGCATCATGGGCTCTGACTCATGGTTTTTCAGTTCTCTGCTGCCAAGACTCGGGTTATGCACTTTTGCAGGCATCGGACGGTCCACCCTCATCCTGAACTTTACCTCGACGGCCACCTGCTTGAAGTGGTGGACACTTGCCGCTTCTTGGGACTCGTGTTTGATGCCCAGCTCACATGGGTTCCTCATATTACTCAGCTGAAGCAAAAATGCTGGCGGCACCTCAACGCCCTCTGCTGCCTTAGCCACACGTCTTGGGGTGCGGATTGCTGCACGCTGCTGCGATTGTACAGAGCCCTTGTGCAGTCCCGGCTTGATTATGGGAGCCTGGCCTATGGGTCTGCATCACCCTCAGTGTTGAAGTTGTTAGACCCCATACACCACTGTGGGGTCCGGCTTGCAACTGGCGCTTTTCGTACGAGCCCCGTGGATAGTCTACTGGTGGAGGCCGGGGTTCCCCCGCTGCGGATTCGCCGCCATCGACTGCTCGCCGACTATGCTGTCCACGTGCATTGCTCGCCAGGCCATCCCAACCGTCGCCTGCTTTTCCCTGCCATGGTCCTCCATCTGCCCGAACGGCGACCTAGGTCTGGGCTTTCCGTCGCTGTCCGCGTTCAGTCCCTGCTGTCGGAATTGGGTTCATTCCCTCTTCCGCCTCCCTTCCGGGTCCGTGCACCTACGCCTCCCTGGTGTTTGTCCCGGCCGTCCGTCCGTCTGGACTTGGCACAGGGACCCAAGGACTCGGTTCCGCCTGTGGCCCTCCGTCGCCGTTTTCTTGCGCTCCTCGAATCATTTCCGGGCTGTGAGCCTGTCTACACTGATGGTTCCCTGGTTGATGGTCGCACTGCCTACGCCTTTGCTCACTCTGCCCATGTTGAGCAACGCTCCTTGCCGGCTGGCTGCAGCATTTTTACTGCAGAGCTGGTGGCCATCTTGCGCGCTCTTGAGCATATGCGTTTCTGCTCAGGTGGGTCCATCGTCATCTGCAGTGACTCCCTGAGCAGCCTTCAGGCCATCGACCGCTGCTATCCCTCCTCTTCTCTGGTGTCCTCCATTCAGGAGTCTGTTTCCGCCATTGCCCGTTCTGGTCGTTCGGTGGTCTTGGTTTGGACGCCCGGTCATGTTGGCATCCCAGGGAACGAACGTGTAGACAGGCTGGCCAAAGGGGCGATCGACGCCCCGGCTTTGGAGGTCGGCCTCACGTCTCGCGACCAGCAGCTGGTGTTGCGCTGTAAGCTGATTGGGATGTCGGCTGCTGAGTGGCGTGGCATGACAGCCCCGAATAAACTGCGGGCTGTCAAGGGGACGACCGATGTGTGGCGTTCCTCCCTGCGGGCTTCTCGCAGGGACTCGGTAGTCTTGTGTTGGCTGCGCATCGGCCATACATACCTGACGCACGGCCATCTGTTGCGTCAGGAGGATCCCCCCTTGTGTCGGCGTGGGTCCCGGGTGACGGTCGGCCACATTTTGCTGGAGTGTCCTCGACTGCGCACACTCCGGCAATCTTTTAATCTCCCGGGCACTTTGGCTTTGGTTTTATCTGACGATGCCTCCATGGCTGATGACGTTTTAAATATTATCCGTGGTAGTCCGTTTTATGGTTCGATTTAGGGAGGTCCTGCACCTTTCCCTTTCTGTGTCTTTTGTCCTTGTGTCTGTTGCTGTTCTGGTGTGCCGTGAGATGGTTGACTCTTTCCCTTTTTTGTTGTCGTGGTCAGTCAACCAGTCTCCGGCCACTTTCTTTTCCTCTATTTCTTTCTGTCTGGTGTTCGTCCGTACTCTTCTTTTCTGTAGTGTTCGTTGCCTAATTTGTGTTCTTTAGCACCTGGAGGGGGGGGGGGGGGGGCAGTCTCCTTCCCCTTGGGGTTTCATCTGCTCTGCGACTTTGTCTCGCTTGTTTTTGGAATGGGGGACTGATGACCTTAGCTGTTTAGTCCCCCCTTAAACATCCCAACAACCACCACCTACAATGATCTTCGAGGAAAAATCAGAAGATTCAGTCCTGTCCTCTCATGCTTTTATCATTGTCAACAAATAATCACTCCGTCGTTAGGCCGTGAGTGGCCTACCAGGACCATCCGACCGCCGTGTCATCCTCAGTGGCGGATGCGGATAGGAGGGACGTGGGGTCAGCACAACGCTCTCCCTGTCTTTATGACGGTATTCTTGACCGAAGCCGCTACTATTCGTTTGAGTAGCTCCTCAATTGGCATCACGAGGCTGATTGCATCCCGAAAAAGCGCATGGCGGCCTGGATGGTCACCCATCCAAGAGCCGACCATGCCCGACAGCGCTTAACTACGATCTCACGGGAACCGGTTATCCACTGCGGTAAGGCCTTTGTGGTAAATAAATAAAAGAAAAGTAATAAAACTTCACTTACCTCAGAGTAATTTATAGTTTTTCTTCAGCCCTTCTACAATCACGTAGTCGACTGTTTCTTCCAGTAACAGCATTCGACACATTAGACAGCAGAGTTTCGTATGACTTAATAGACATCCTGTACTGCTCAAAAAAACTTTTCAGGGTTTCTTTAAGTTTGTTGTGTTGCAAAGTAGATGTTCTCCTCTCTGATCTGTCCTCGATTATTGGTTGAGTCCAACAACGTCTTTTTTTGTCTACGTCGTCTCCGGCGAATCATTAACAATGCAGCACATATTATTGATGCATATTGTTTACTTAATACATTCATTTCTCAATGCTGCGATGTCACCCCGGCAGGTTTCAAACGCTACTGAGCCCGTTGTAAGGACTTCAATACTAGCCGTTCCCCCGTCACAAGATGGCGTGGGTCAGGCAATGGATGAGGATGGTATGAATAGGCACATAAGGATCACTCAGATCCTAAAAAATGGTAAAATCAGTCAGGCCGCAATTCAGCCATTAAAAATGAACTGGCTGCGTGACCTATCGCAAATGCGAAGCTCGAAGGCCTTATAGAGTGAAAGGTCTCTGTTGGATTCCTTTCATGTTGATTTCTTAAATCTGTTGTCATTTACGGCATAAATTCCTCTTCTAAATTTACTGTGGCGTTTCTGACTATCTGGGAGGAGACTGAGCAGTGGAACGTGTTACTTTTACACATAAACGAGAACGATCTGTCGCACTAATACACTTTAAAACACAGTTTATATGTAATTCATGTCACACAGTCTCATACAGAACCTACATCCGCTTTCTTTTATATACTGTATATGATAAGATACTGTCATCCCCCTTCCCTTCTGTGTGAGAGGATGAATGAGCAAATGTATTTCTAGTTGCATGCTTGAGGGTAGCAGACAAGCCTGTCTGCTAGAGAACAGTAGGACGTCGGAACAGGTAGGTACGCTTTCTAAAAGCAGAGAGGTTTCTATTCTTAGTATGGTCCTGTCCGTCCCTTGTCATGTTGGTATAGGAAGCTGCCTCTCTGGCCACTTCCGTTTGTATTTGTGAGCCACCCTCAGGAAGGGACCACGGCAGTCTGTACGCGGCGAGCGTCTGAAGTGGTAAGATCTCCGGCTAAGCGCGTGTCTGCTAAGTCCGTAGGACAATGGATTTCTTAAGTTCAGCCTAACTGAAAATTTAATCACCTTTATTTCAGGTTTAGCTCTAAAATATCTAATGTTATCTTAAATTGCAACGCAGTGTAATTCGAGTGTGAAGTTCAGAATATATTCCGGTAGTTGCTTTGTCACTACTTTGTGAGTAAAGTGGAACCACGTGTTGATCAGTAACTCTAACTAAGATCATCAATCTTAATTGCGAATGTGCGTGAGATTATAACGTCTCGTCTTGGCAATATTTTTCAATATAACAACTTTTCTTTATGTTCAACCCTCATGGGGTGTACTTTGTGAGACCAGTACCACGTGCTTATACAATTGTTTGACCCATCAGAATAATAGCGAGACGATAGTAACCAGTTCGAGGTTTTTCTTTTGTAAATTGCTTTTCGATCTAATTTATTTTAATTATCAAAATTATTGTGGAGTTACACTCTTTGTGTAAACCAAGTTGACCACGTGAAGCATGTGGTGTAATCATCAAAGTAGCCCTCAGCTATTCTTTTCGGGAAGATTTCACAGGGAGTTAGTATGAATTTAGTATACCAGTGTGTGGTAATTACATGACGGACAGGATTGTGCTACGAACGTAACCCCCCCTGCGGGTTCGGGGGTTAGAATAGGCCCGCGGTATTCCTGCCTGTCGTAAGAGGCGACTAAAAGGAGTCTCAAACGTTTCGGCCTTATGTGATGGTCCCCTCTCGGGTTTGACCTCCATCTATCTAAATTATTCCGAAGAGCGAGCCAATTGGGGAAGGGCACCTTACGTGGTGCACTGTATCCTTCGTGCAATTAGACCTATAGCCGTCTTTCTCGTCGTTGCAATGGTGTCCCGCTCGTTTTCGATCTCTTGGGCGATTACCACGCTGCACTCTGCAATGTTTCTTTTAACTGTGACGACGACCTTGGCCATTTTTGCACCTAAGATCCAGCACGGTAGCCAGTCCGTTGTGGTGGGGTCGCCATGTACCCTCTTGGTTGTAGCCCCCTGACAACACAGGGATCGCTCTACTGATGCCTGCGCCGTTCACTCCCCACGTATGCCAAGGGGTAGATGCCCATCTCCCTGGGGCATCGGGACTCCCGGCAATGGCCATCCTGCCAGGTGGCCTTTGCTGTGGCTGGGTGGCGCCCGTGGGGAGGGCCCTTGGTCGGAGTAGGTGGCATCAGGGCGGATGACCCGCAATGAAGCGTGGTACATCATCTATCGCTGGTGGGCCTCCACCAGCAGTCTCTAAGCGTTCGAGGTCTAACCTCAACGGGAAGAAATTGGATCAGAGATCGTTTCCCTCCCTAGCTACTCCATGGGAGGAACGTCTTGCTAAAGAAGGCAGTGGCAAATATTCACCCCGGTACCTTGTGTGTACGCGGGTTGATGGAGAATCGTTCGTGTCGACCAAGCCCCAGTTTTTTGTGGAGCATTTAGAGGACAAGTTCGGGGAGGTGGAGGGCTTGTCCAAGATGCGCTCTGGCTCTGTGCTCATCAAAACGGCATCCTCTGCCCAGTCACGGAGGTTGCTCAATTGTGACAAGTTGGGGAATGTTTCAGTTACCATCACGCCGCATAAGAGTCTCAACATGGTCCAGGGTATTATATTCCATAGGGATCTTCTTCTGCAGTCCGACGATGAATTACGCGCCAACCTCGAACGACGAGGTGTTCACTTCGTCCGGCGCGTCCATCGGGGTCCGAGGGATAATCAGGTAGCCACCGGTGCCTTCATCTTGGCCTTTGAGGGTGATGTCTTACCCGAAAAGGTTAAGGTGATGGTTTACCGTTGTGATGTGAAACCATATATCCCTCCTCCGATGCGGTGTTTTAAATGCTGGAAGTTCAGGCACATGTCATCTCGCTGTACTTCCAGCATCACGTGTCGGGATTGCGGACGTCCTTCGCATCCTGATACTCCATGTGCTCCGCCTCCCGTCTGTGTTAACTGTGGAGAACACCATTCCCCCTGCTCACCGGACTGTCGGATCTTCCAGAAGGAAAGGAAGATAATGGAATATAAGACCCTGGACCGCCTGACCTACACAGAGGCAAGGCGGAAATATGAGCGGCTACATCCTGTGCCCATGACATCCACCTATGCCGCTGCTGCAACAGCGGTCCGATCCTCTCCCGTGTCGTCACGTACTGTTGCCTCTCAGCTATGTCAAAATGACCCGGCCCCCTTGGTTGTGGGGAGCACTTGGCCCTCTGTTGCTCCATCTACTCCAGGAGCGACACCACCCCAACCATCGGGGACATCCGTCCCCCCTTCCCAGCCGGAGAAGCGTAGGGCTTCTTCGGCTACTCTAGCCAGGAAGGGGTCCCTTGGGGCCCTCCGTTCCCAGGCTTTGCCCAGTGTCAAAGCGGATACCCGCAAAGTTTTGAAGCAACAACCGGTCGCTGGTCATAGGGCTTCACGGTCGTCGTCCGTCCCTGAGACTGACCCAGTGGGGCCCTCCCAGCCAGACCCTCCCAAGGCACAGCGTGCGAAGCCGTTGAAGAAAAAGGCTCCCAAGCATCCTGACATTGCGGTGGCACCTGTCCCACTGCAACCTTCAACCTCTGCGTCTGAGGACGAGGTGGAGATCCTGGCGTCCGCTGAGGACCTCGATCTCGCCAGTCCCTCCGACGCCATGGAAAGCACTGGCACAGGTGCTCACTTGGAGGCAGCAGATGACCCAGTGGCGTAATCTGCCTTCCCCGTCCCGTCACGCCTTTCCCAGCAATGGCCAGTACCATCCTCCGGTGGAACTGCAGCGGTTTCTTCCACCATTTAGCTGAGCTCCGCCAACTTATCAGCCGTCATCCTTTCCTTTGCATTGCTCTGCAGGAAACTTGGTTTCCAGCAATGCGAACCCCCGCCCTCCGTGGCTATCGGGGTTATTTTAAGAACCGGGCAGCTTATGCAAGGGTGTCTGGTGGCGTCTGCATATATGTCCTTAACTCTCTTCACAGCGAGTTTGTGCCTCTACAAACAGCTTTAGAGGCTGTCGCTGTTCGGGTGTGGACGCCACAGGCCATTACCGTCTGCAGTATTTACCTTCCACCTGATGGTACTGTCGCGCAGCATGTCCTGGCTGCTCTGATAGCACAACTGCCGCCACCTTTCTTGCTGCTGGGCGATTTCAATGCCCACAACCCTCTATGGGGTGGGAGTGTCTCCGATGATCGTGGTCGGGCCGTGGAGCATGTGTTGGCTCAGCTCGACCTTAGCCTCTTGAACACCGGTGCTCCCACGCATTTCAGTGTGGCCCACGGCTCGTTCTCGGCCATCGATCTCTCTATTTGGAGCCCTGGACTTGTCCCATCCCTCCACTGGAGGGTGCATCCTGACCTGTGTGGTAGTGACCATTTTCCCATCTATTTGTCACTGCCACAGTGTCATTCTTCTGGGCGCTTGCCCCGCTGGGCTCTCCACAGGGCTGACTGGCCAGCTTTTACTTCCGCTGTAACCATTGCGTCTCCCCCACAGGGTGACATTGACGAGGTGGTCTGTGTTTTAACCACGTCCATCATTTCAGCGGCCGAGGCTACCATCCCCCGTTCCTCTGGCCTCCCTCGGCGGAAGGCTGTCCCCTGGTGGTCGCCGGAGATTGCTGAGGCTATTCGCGACCGTAGGCGGGCTCTCCAGCGTCATAGGCGGCACCCGTCTCTGGAGACCCTCATCGCCTTTAAGAGGCTCCGTGCCTTCGCCCGTCGACTTATTGCACGGCGTAAGCAGGAGTGCTGGGAGAGGTACGTCTCCTCCCTGGGCTCCCGTGTCTCGTCCTCGCACGTGTGGTCCCGGATCCGGCGGATTTATGGCTCCCAGACCCCTGTGGGTGTCCCTGGGCTCTCCTTGGACGGCGCTGTCTGCACGGACGCTGCCGCCATTGCTGAACGGCTAGCCGCGCACTTTGCTCAGAGCTCTGCGACTGCATCCTATCCCCCCGCCTTTCGCTCTCTAAAGGAGCGAGCCGAGCCGAGCGGACGCCGTTCTCATTCCACACGCGTCATTATGAAACATACAATGCTCCTTTCAGCGAGAGGGAACTCCTCGCTGCCCTCGCCGATTGCCCTGATACAGCACCAGGACCGGACTGCATCCACGCGCAGATGCTGAAGCATCTCTCCAGGGCCTGCCAGAGACACATCCTCACCATCTTTAACCGCATTTGGAGCGAGGGCGTGTTCCCGTCGCAATGGCGAGAGGGTCTTATTGTCCCCATCGTGAAGCCCGGTGCGGACCCACTGGCGGTGGACAGCTATCGTCCCATTACACTCACCAACGTTTTGTGCAAATTGCTCGAACGTATGGTGGGGCGGCGTTTGTGTTGGGTCCTTGAGTCGCGCGGTCTCCTCGCTCCATCCCAGGGTGGCTTCCGTCGGGGCTGGTCTGCAGTGGACAATTTGGTGCGGCTGGAATCTGCTGTCCGTACGGCTTTTGCCCGACGTCAGCACCTTGTTGCTGTATTTTTCGATCTGCGGAAGGCGTATGACACCACATGGAGGCATCACATCCTCGCCACGTTGCATGGGTGGGGTCTTCGTGGTCGGCTCCCGGCTGTTCTTCAAAGCTTTTTATTGCGCCGCTCTTTCCGGGTGCAAGTCGGTGCCACCTCTAGTTCCTCTTATATCCAGGAAAATGGGGTCCCGCAGGGCTCGGTGTTGAGCGTCTCGTTATTTCTAGTGGCCATTAATGGTCTGGCTGCAGCAGTGGGGTCGTCGGTGTCTCCTTCTTTGTATGCCGACGACTTCTGCATCTCATTTAGCTGCACGACTACGGGAGTCGCCGAACGCAGGTTGCAAGTCGCCGTTCGCAAGGCAGCATCATGGGCTCTGGCTCATGGTTTTCAGTTCTCTGCTGCCAAGACTCGGGTTATGCACTTCTGCAGGCGTCGGACGGTCCACCCTCATCCTGACCTTTACCTCGACGGCCACCTGCTTGAAGTGGTGGACACTTGCCGCTTCTTGGGACTCGTGTTTGATGCCCGGCTCACATGGGTTCCTCATGTTACTCAGCTGAAGCAAAAATGCTGGCGGCACCTCAACGCCCTCCGCTGCCTTAGCCACACGTCTTGGGGTGCAGATCGCTGCACGCTACTGCAATTGTACAGAGCCCTTGTGCAGTCCCGGCTTGATTATGGGAGCCTGGCCTATGGGTCTGCGTCCCCCTCAGTGTTGAAGTTGTTAGACCCCATACATCACTGTGGGGTTCGGCTTGCTACTGGCGCTTTTCGCACCAGCCCCATGGATAGTCTACTGGTGGAGGCCGGGGTTCCCCCGCTGCGGATTCGCCGCCATCGTCTGCTCGCCGACTATGCTGTCCACGTACATTGCTCGCCAGGCCATCCCAATTGTCGCCTGCTTTTCCCTGCCTTGGTCCACCACCTGCCCGAACGGCGACCTCGGTCTGGGCTTTCCGTAGCTGTCCGTGTCCAGTCCCTGCTGTCAGAACTGGGGTCATTCCCTCTTCTGCCTCCCTTCTGGGTCCGTACACCTACGCCTCCCTGGTGTTTGTCCTGGCCGTCCGTCCATCTGGATTTGGCACAGGGACCTAAGGACTCGGTTCCGCCTGTGGCCCTCCGTCGCCGTTTTCTTGCGCTCCTCGACTCATTTCCGGGCTGTGAGCCTGTCTACACTGATGGTTCCCTGGTTGATGGTCGCACTGCCTACGCTTTTGCTCACGCTGCCCATGTTGAGCAACGCTCCTTGCCGGCTGGCTGCAGCATTTTTACTGCAGAGCTGGTGGCCATCTTGCGAGCTCTTGAGCATATGCGTTCCTGCTCAGATGCGTCCGTCGTCATCTGCAGTGACTCCCTGAGCAGCCTCCAGGCCATCGACCGCTGCTATCCCTCTTCTCCTCTGGTGTCCTCTATTCGGGAGTCTGTTTCCACCATTACCCACTCTGGTCGTTCGGTGGTTTTTGTTTGGACGCCAGGTCACGTTGGCATCCCGGGGAACGAACGTGTTGACAGGCTGGCCAAAGGGGCGATAGACGCCCCAGCTTTGGAGATCGGCCTTACGGCTCGCGACCAGCAGCTGGTGTTGCGCCGTAAGGTACTTGGGATGTAGGCTGCTGAGTGGCGTGGCATGACAGCCCCGAATAAACTACGGGCTGTCAAGGGGACGACCGATGTGTGGCGTTCCTCCCTGCGGGCTTCTCGCAGGGACTCGGTAGTCCTGTGTCGGCTGCGCATCGGCCATACCTACCTGACGCACGGCCATCTGTTACGTCAGGAGGATCCCCCCTTGTGTCAGTGTGGGTCCCGGCTGACGGTCGGCCACATTTTGCTGGAGTGTCCTCGACTGCGCACACTCCGGCAATCTTTTAATCTCCCGGGCACTTTGGCTTTGGTTTTATCCGACGATGCCTCCATGGCTGATACCGTTTTAAATTTTATCCGTGGTAGTCCGTTTTATGGTTCGATTTAGGGAGGTCCTGCGCCTTTCCCTTTCTGTGTCTATTGTCCTTGTGTCTGTTGCTGTTCTGGTGTGCCGTGAGATGGTTGACTCTTTCCCATTTTTGATCTCGTGGTCAGTCAACCAGTCTCCGGCCATCTTCCTTTCTTCTGTTTCTTTCTGTCTGGTGTTCCTCTGTCCTGTTCTTGTCTGTAGTGTTTGTTGCTGCATTTGTGTGCTTTTAGCGCCTGGGGGGACGTCTCCTCCCCCTTTGGTTTTTATCTGCTTCGTAGATTTTCGGCTCGTCTGATTTTGGAATGGGGGACTGATGACCTTCGCTGTTTAGTCCCCCTTAAACATCCAACAACCACCACCACCACCACGAACGTAACTTCTTTGGGTGAAAATTGAATCGGTTGGTTGTGGTTAATTTCCTCTTGCATATGTTTCAACGTTCTTCGTGTGTTATTTTATGAATGCAGTGTTGTATGCAATCTCGCAATCTTGGCCCCATATTTGATGTGTGCCGTAAGATTACAATCTCACATTTTCACAATCCTAAATAAGGCACCAGTTTAATATGCTCAAATTTCAATGATCAATGTTAAATTTCCAAATATAAACTGATTTATTTCTTTTTATTTAAATTCTCTTTTATATATCTATATATATCACCGGTTGTCGTATGACTATTAAAAGATTATAATTAATGTTAGTCTGGTTGGGAATTTGGTAAGCTAGACTGGGTACCTGGTGAAACAGTTGCGCAGTAATGCAAGGTTAACTTCCCCAGACAGCTCACAGCTTTTAACCCACTTTTATGGTCTTGAACATCAGCACCGCTTTCATAGCAAATTAAACAAACAACGTTACAAGAGGAATTGGAAAAATAAAATGGCAGGCTACGAAAACAACGAGTGGAAACGTGGGCTGGCGTGGCCGCGCAGGCTGCACTAAAGAAACTCCAGGTAAAGTTTCGAAAGGCCGGAAACGGCGGTCTTCCTGAGGACTTGTGCCTGGCCAAGACATTAAAAAGGTGCAAGAAATATTTACCACCACAGCAAATTCGGCGCGAGAAAAGTTCAAGATAAACAAAGTAAAAGCAACCAAGAGCATGGTGATATTTGATGTTGTCACTGAGAATGATAAGAACAAGTAATTGAGTAATCAAAAACTACGTAAGGCAGTGAGATGCGAACCCCGCAAAAAGCGTAACCCGCTAGTTATCTTGTATGACGTTCGTACGTCTTTATAGGAGGAAGACCAATATGTGATCCTATACCAACAGAATCTCGACGAAATGGACATTGATACTTTTAAGAAGGATTTCAAGTTAAGATTCAGAACCGGACCACGGGATCGTGATGTCGCTCATCACGCTGTGGAGGCTTCAGGGACAGCCGGTGTGGCCGAGCGGTTCTAGGCGCTTCAGTCTGGAACCGCGCTACCGCTGCGGTGGCAGGTTCGAATCCTGCCTCAGGCATGGATGTGTTTGATGTCCTTAGGTTAGTTAGGTTTAAGTAGTTCTACGTTCTAGAGGACTGATGACCTCAGATGTTGTCCCATAGTACTCAGAGCAATCTTGAGGTTTCAGGTAAATTGTGGAAAACACTCACGACTATGGACAAGGTGTAAATTGGCTTTCATGCCATAAACATTAAAGATTATTTAGTGGCACCTCGTTGCCGCAGTTTCTGGGACATTGATCACATTAACAAGCACTGCAACAGGAGGCTGGCGTGTTCAAAGTGCAGTGCTGAGGACCATATAACGAAGGACTGCAAGAAATCCAGTATATGCATTCCATATACTCGAAGGGGCAAGAAGACCTGCGGTGCCACTGGAAGGTTCTTCCCCACTTACAAAGTGTTAGAACAACGTCTAATATCCTGAACTGATTATGGCTGAGGCCGCTATCGTCACTACGATGGCAAAGAAGAGGAAGTTCCAGATAAAAAGGAGGAGGAATGCTGCGATGATTTGCAAGATTTTTTTTTGAAGACACTTATGGAGGCCAGGGCTCGAAGAGTAATAATAGTTGATGCTTGCATTTAGACTGAACCTTTGGCTCAGACTGGCATCTCCTCCTCCCACAACCGGTGGCAGGGAGACATGTGAGAGACCAGCGGTGGTAGGCCAGCCACTGTTGATCCAGGGCAGCGAAGTGCTAGACAACCGCACTAGAACAGGCACAATCGACAGTACCTTACATGTGCATATGGAACAGCACATCACCTGATACAAGACAGCACAGTAACCAGCACGTTGCCAATGCAGGAAGTGCCACAAGTGAGAAGTCTGGGCGCTGACGCAAGAAGGGTATACCCCAACCCAGAGCGTGCCACGCAGCTCTCGCGCCTGGAGCTACCGGCTGTCCGGACGACTGCCCTGACACGTGTCGTTTGCGTTGGCTACGACTATGGAAGAAAAGTCACCTTCTCGACAATGGAGGCTGGGGATAGAATACAGTTAAAGTCGATGAGACGCCTCACCGACTTCGGAGACCTGCGTGACCTTGTCAAGAAAGTCTTTGAAAGTAGAGATGAAAGATTCGATCTAGACGAAATTTACATACAGTTTTAGCTAATGAGCGCACTGCGGCAGATTGGAAAAAGACTGGCCTGGGTGCAATGTACACACATACTTTCCATAATGCCTTTTGAAATAAATATCGGACAATTCAACTCACATAATAGTCTATTGGTGAAGCAGGAGCTGCAAAAAGTGGTGAAGGAGTGGAGGCTGGATGTAGTCTGCCTACAGGAGTCATACTCCCAAGCCAGTCGAATTTCTTTTATGGCTGCTAGTTGGTAGCATAATAAGTATTGGGGATGAGCCAAGAGCAGCACTAATTGTAGTCAATGAGGCACTATGTATCACAGTCCTGTCACAATTGTGAGACAGCCACTGCAACGTCATGGAGCTTCACTCAACCTTCTGGACTCACGTATATCGTGAATATGTATTTCCAATATGGAGGTAATTTTGAAGACTATCTGGATCACCTCACACGAGTCACCACAGTGTTTCGGGGATGCAAGGTTATTGTAAAATCTGACATGAACGCTAAATCCCTCCTATGGTTCAGTGGCACTCGAGATGGAGAGAGAGCTAAAGAGCTCATAATGACATCGCAACTTGTTGTTGTAAATAGACCTGGGAATCCCTCCCACCTACAGGGATGGAAGTCGAGTCGGAGCTAATATTGATGTAGTACTAGCGACACACAGCGCCAATGGCAACATCAGGGACTGGAGAGTTCTTGATCAGGTCACAACAAGTGACCATAACCTTATTGTGTTCTCTTTTGACGCTGGGACATTGGGTGGGAGGTTCAATTTAACTTCAACAAAACTGACGGAATGCCTGGCTCTGGAGTGTGAAATTCCGCCATTGCCAGAGGGTGACGAAACCATGAATGGATACGCCAAGAAGCTGGGGGATCAATATTTAGAGTGATGAACACTGCTATACCAACCAGCAGGAGAGCCGTTGCGGTCTCTCCATCCCCATGGTCTGTCAAACTTGGACATATGCGTCAGTCCCTTAGAAGGATGAGAATCTACTACCAGGCATGAAAAACAGTACTGGTTACAAAGGTATCGAAATGCCAAGGAACTGTTCCAGAAAGACCTAAAGGCAGTGAGACTTTGGAGTAGGGAAAAGTATGTGCTGCACCAGCTACCCACTGACCCATGGGGAGTCCCTTATAAGCTGGTAACGGAAAACATAAGATCTCCCACAGTATTGTCTACCATCAGGGATGGGGAGCTGGATGACAGAGTCCTGGCAGGAGCCTGATGAGGTCTCCCTTCGGACCCTGCTGCCAGATCATGATGAGCTCAAGGGCACAGAAGAGCAGCTCTAGATGCACAGGGACCATCTTGTTGAATACACATCTGAGGATGAGGTAGCGGCTCACATAAAATCCATGAAAAGGGAGATCGCTCCAGGGCCAGACGACATTGTAGCGGAGGTGGTGCAGTTCCTCACCCCTCAGCTTATTGCACCTCTTACTAGGGTCTGAAATGAATGCCTGAGACTTGGCAAATTTCCTAAAGTTTGGAAGAAGGCAAATGTTGTCATGATAAAGAAAGGTAAAGACCCAATGGAAGCCAAGTCCTATAGGCCAATATGCCTTTTAGATGTTTTGGGGAAAATATTTGAGGGGCTATTGGCTGACCGCCTGGCGGCACATAGGTGCTGTGTGGGATGAGAGACAGGCAGTTTGGCTTTCGGCCGGGACGATCGGCGTCTGAAGTAAGCGCCCTGGGGGCCGAGATCTACAGCTCATCATCGCATAAGTATGTGGTGGGCATCATGGTGGACATCAGAGGCGCCTTTGTCAATCTGTGGGGGCCTTCTTCTCTTGCTTGCAGGAGAAGGAGTGTCCAGGGCCGCTATACGGTTGTCTGAGGAGCTGTTGTGAAGAAAGGTAGGTCTGGTTATCATCCCCTACCGGGAGTCTAAGTAAAAAAAAGTCACGAGGGAGAATCCACATGTCTCTGTCCAGGGGCCACCGTTTTCGGACGTGAATATGGAGCCCTTGTTGGAAAATCTACAACATAGAAGCGACGGCCTACATGGACGACCTCCTCCTGCTGTTTGGTGGCACCCCTCAATCTTCCGGTGTGCTCCGCGCCTATGAGATGCATGGCTGTTGAGGTGGAACAGTCGCAAGCGGGCAACCTCTGGGGCACCTGCCACACCCCAGTTGTATACGGCTTACTCAGGCACGCGGGGCTCTGTCTGAGCGGACCTTTAGTTCCCTAGCTGCTCGTGGGACCGCAATGGACCCTTCGACTTCTACATTTCCCCCTACCAGTGGATTGGGTGGGCCGCTGGTAGGCAAACACACCCCTTCGAAAAAGCGACTTCGTGCTTCGAGTCCTCCAGCTCCTGGTGTTGCTAGAGATTTATCAGACTGTTGTAACAGAGCACATGCTGATAATCAGAATGTGTTTTTGATTATTAAACGAAAGGAGGGTAGCTTTGAGAGGGTTTCTCCCTTTTACATCCACAAGGGTCTTGAAGGAATTGCAGGTACACTGAAATCTGTTAAGCGACTGCGCAATGGTACTCTCTTAGTTGAGACTTCTAGTTCCCGTCAAGTCGCTTCTCTTTGGAAAGCACCCTGTCTCGGAGAGTACGCTATCGAGACCGAGCTCCACTCCACACTCAACTATAGTAAGGGTGTTGTGACATGTAGGGACTTGGTGGATATCTCCACAGACGAGTTGAAATCTGAGTGGGCTGCCGAAGGTATTGTTGATGTGCAGAATATTATGCGGCGAGTCGATGGGGACCTAGTAAAATCCGACTCGTTTATTCTCACGTTCAGTTGCCCGCGACTTCCAGAGCATGTTAAAGCGGGGTTCTTACGTTTGCCAGTCCGGCCATATTTCCCCAACCCAATGCGCTGCTTTAAATGTCAGCGCTTTGGGCATACTACATTGGGGTGCAATGGGATAGCCACTTGCGGTAAATGTGGTCAGCCTGCCCATGAAGGAGCTGATTGTTCGTCGCCTGTGAAGTGCGTGAATTGCTCTGGGAGTCACCCTGTCTGGAGCCGGGTCTGCCCCATCTATCTCGACGAACGGAAGATACAGGAGATTAAAACATCTAAGCGCATACCCTATGGTGAGGCCAAGAAGCTCTTTAAGGCCATGCAACCTCCTGTGTTTACTACATCTTTCGCTTCCGTTCTGAAAAAACCGGTACAAATGGCCACTGTTGCTACGCAAACGGAGGTTGCTAGTGTTAGCACTAATACCTGCATTTGCCAGTGCACTTGTGCTGCTGCGGTTGTTTTGCAACCTGCAGCTCTCCCCGCAACGTCGGACAAGGCCGTGGTTGCTGACATTGGGGTACTTCCTGCCTCTTCCCCTATGGCGCCTTCTGCCCAGGCGAGTACAGCTCCAACTGCTGACAAGGCTCTGCATTCTAAGCCCCCTAAGACCAAGACACCAAAGGTGAAGATTTTGCCACCTGCGGAGACTGATCAGGGTCGGTCCGATGACGAGACCATCGTACTGTCTGACATCTCCCGTGGGTCGTCATCGGAGCTGATGGACATTGATGTCGACCGGGGGCGCTCTTCTCGCCCCAGGAATAAATCTCCGGCCAGTACGGGCTCTCCTCCAAAACACAGAGGCAGGGTGAAAGTTCAGCCACCCTGATCACTGGCTCCCATCTTACAGTGGAACCTGAATGGGTTCCGGACGCATGTGGCCGAACTACAACTCCTTGTACGTGAGTTCCCTTTGTGCTTATGTCTCCAAGAGACACATTTTCGGGCCACTGATGCTCCTTCTTTACGGGGCTATACCGTCTATCGGAAAGATGATCTGACGGGGGAAAGGGCAAAGGGTGGTGTTGCGGTTTTTGTCCGTGACATGCACCCCTCATCTGAGCTCCCTCTCGTTACAGACTTGCAAGCAGTTGCAGTTGACCTTCTTGAGGGTCAGAGGCTCACAGTCTGTTCACTTTACTTACCTCCTCAGGATGCGATAGACTCTGAGGCTCTCTCAGACCTTATTGGCCAACTTCCCCGCCCCTTTCTTCTTCTGGGGGACTTCAATGCTTATAATGTCTTATGGGGCTCGTCGACTACTTGCCCCAGGGGTCGCATTCTGGAACGCCTCATGGTGTCTGAAGAACTGTGCATCCTCAACTCTGGTGCCCCCACTCATTTCTGTACTGCTTCTGGGTCGTCGTCAGCTATTGACCTTTCCTTTTGCTCTCCAGCACTAGCGGATTCTGCTCTATGGGAGGTTCATGCTGACCTCCATTCTAGTGACCACTTCCCCCTTTGGATTCGCCTCCTGGATGAGGCTATGGCATTTCCGGTACCGCCCCGGTGGCACCTCTGCAGGGCTGACTGGACACTTTTTAGCCACCTGGCCGTTTTGGAACACCGTGACAGCGTCCACGAATGGGTAGACCATGTTACAGCTGTGATCTCCCATGCTGCTGAATTGTCAATCCCACGGTCATCCGGTCATCCCAAGAGGCGTCCTGTCCCTTGGTGGACCCCTGAGTGCCGCTCAGCCATCCGAGCCTGCCGTGCCGCTCTGCGCCGCTTCAAGTGCCGTCCCACGGCTGACAATCTTGCAACCTTTCGGGTGGCAAGGGCTAAAGCGCGACGCGTGATTAAAGAGAGCAAACGACGGTCATGGCAATCGTTCTTGAACTCCATCTCCCGCTCCACTAGTTCTACGAAAGTATGGGAAGCCATCAGGAGGATTTCCGGGAAACTCGGCCAGCTACCCGTCACGGCCTTGCTGCATCAGGGAAGTCTCCTCACGGCGCCGAGAGACATTGCCCAGACACTGGCCATGCATTTTGCGGAATCTACCGCCACTATTAACTGTGATCCAGATTTCTGCCGCTACCGCACTGCCATCGAGAGGGGTCACTTGGACTTCCGGTCTCCTAATTCTGAACCCTACAACTGCCCCTTCACAATGTGGGAACTGGATTCGGCGCTGTCTGTGGCTCATGATACTGCGCCTGGTCATGATCAAATCCGGTATAGCATGCTGCGGCACTTGTTACTGCCTTCCAAGGAAGTTCTCCTGAATTGTTTTAATATGATATGGTTATCCGGCACGTACCCTGACTCGTGGAGGGAAGCGATTTTGATACCCCTCCTCAAACCAGGGAAGGACCGAACGCATCCCAGTAGTTATCGAAGTATCGCCTTGACGAGCTGTGTCGGGAAGACGTTGGAACGCATGGTCAATCGTCGCCTGGTTTGGCTGCTCGAGACCAGGCAGCTCCTTAGCCCCTCTCAGTGTGGCTTTCGGAGATGGCGTTCCACTATAGACAACTTGACCCTGCTTGAGGCGGCCATCCAGCAGGCCTTCCTGCGTAACCAGCATTGTCTAGGTGTATTCTTTGACATTCATAAGGCGTATGACACTACTTGGCGCCGCCATATCCTCAATCAACTCCATGAGTGGGGCTTTCGTGGCCGTCCCCCCATCTTCATTCGGTCCTTTCTTTCCCACCGCCTCTTTCGCTATAGGGTTGGTAATGTGCTATCTGATTTGTATGTGCAGGAGAATGGTGTTCCTCAGGGAAGCGTTTTAAGTGTCACCCTCTTTGCCGTCGCCATTAACAGTATCACGTCCACTATCCGGAGTCCTGCCCAATGCTCCTTGTTTGTGGACGATTTTGCTGTTTTCTGTTCTTCCTCCAGTCTTGTCACTGCTGGTCGACAGTTGCAGCTTACGATACGGCGATTAGAGGCATGGACTGCGAAGACAGGTGTTACCTTTTCTGCAGACAAATGTGTGTGTGTTCATTTTAATCGTTCTCGACGTGCTTTTACCTCCCCTGAAATGCGTCTGAGGGACACCATTCTTCCTTTTAGCGACACTGTGCGGTTCCTGGGCCTCACTTTTGATTCAAAGTTGTCGTGGTTGCCTCACCTTAAAGACCTCAAGGTGCGGGCCCTGAAGGCACTGAATATTTTGAAGTGTCTGAGCCATCGGTCCTGGGGAGCAGATCGGGCGCATCTGCTGCAGTTTTATAGGGCTTTCGTCCGATCACGACTTGACTATGGTTGCACCGTGTATGGGTCAGCAAGGCCTTCGTATCTGAAGATTCTTGACGCCGTACACCATGAGGGTATCAGGCTGGCCACTGGTGCCTTCCGTACTAGTCCCATCCCCAGCCTGTGTGCTGAGGCAGGGGCACCGCCGCTCGCCATCCGGCGGAAACTCCTCATGGTGCGACGGGTGTGTCAATTCCTTGCCTATCCTACCTCCCCTGCGTACCCTACCGTTGCCCGACCGCCTATGGAACGTCTCTTTTCCAGTCGTCCCAGGGCAACGAGACCGTTTGGGATTCGTGCCAAGCATTTGCTTGAGTCCCTTGGTGTGGAGCGTGTGGCCCCCCAACGACAAGGTTTTACTCGCCTGCCTCCCTGGTTGCTCCAGAGGCCCAGCGTCGTTTTAGACTTGTCGGAGTACCGGAGGAGCGCACTCCTGCGTTTGTTTTTACCGCCTTATTTTACGATATTTTAAACCAGCATCCCGACCATGTACCAGTATTTACGGATGGCTCTAAACAGGGGGACTCTGTTGGTTGTGCTGTTGTTTTCCCTGATCGACTCGTCAAGTTACGGCTTCCTGCGGCGTTTACCATCTTTGATGCCGAATTGTTTGCGATCATGCGGGCATTGGAGCAGATGAGATGTGTCCCCAGTCGTAAGTTCCTCATCTGTTCTGACTCCCTGAGTGCCCTTCAGACCGTGCAACACTTGTACCCAGCGGATACGGTCGTCCAGAACATCCATGATGCCCTACTCCACCTGCAGCGGCAGGGGAAGGAGGTTTCCTTCTGCTGGGTGCCGGGGCACGTGGGAATTACGGGAAACGAGCTGGCGGATGTGGCTGCCAAAGATGCATGTTCCCTCCCTCACGTTGTTGCATGTGCCGTCCCCCTCCATGCTGTTACCTCCCTCCTGCGTTTTCGCGTTATGCGTCAGTGGGAAGAGGAGTGGCTGGCAGTCGGTGAAAATAAGCTGCGTCTGGTGAAGGCCACCACGCGGCCATGGCGTACTTCCTCCCAGTCATACAGGCGGGATGAGGTTCTCCTCACTCGCCTCCGCATCGGGCACAGTCCCTTCACACATGGTTTTCTACTCCGGCGGGAGGATCCCCCAATCTGCAGTGCTTGTGGCGTCCGGATTACTGTCCGCCACATTTTACTTGATTGTCTTTTATTCTCTGACCAGAGGGCGGTGGTTTCTTTGCCACCGGATTTGCCCTCTATTTTGCAAGACGACGCATCGTCTGTGGTGAAGGTTTTACGGTTTTGTGTCCTGTCCAATTTGTTGCCACGGATTTTAGGGAGAGGGTTTTAATGTGCAGCTGGATGACTGGCTCACCCAGATTTTAGGTAAGAGGTCCGCCAGTCACGAATACCTCCTTGTTTCCCTTCGGTTTCTGTCCTCCCTTCCTTGTGTTTCCTTTCCTTTTTTCGTGCACTCCTTCTCCTCTTGTTTTGCCTCTGTACGTGAGGATTTGGAACTGCGTCTTTTCGCTGTTCCCCTTGTTCGCTGTTCGTCTTAGTCCCTTCACTGCATGTGTTCCTGTTTTTATACGTTTGGGCGCTGATGACCTCGCTGTTTAGCGCCCGTAAACCTCAAACACACACACACACACACACACACACACTGTTTGGTGGCCGTAGCCACGAAGACAGAACCAGAAGCGGAATGGGCCATGACCCAACCATCATTAGAGGTTACAAGTAACCTAATCACCATAGGGCATAAAAGCTTACATTTGCCACTCGATCTAATCAAACTTTATCATAATATACTTTTGAATGCATTACGGGAACAGCAGTGATCAATGTCCTGTAAATAATTACTATTAAAAACAGTCTTGATCAAGACTGTTTTTAATAGTAATTATTTATCATAATAGCTTTTTTTGAAAAATATGTAAAAATATGCCAACCAGTTGCATAGGTTTTCTATATACCTTGACCAGGTTTCGTCACCTCTAAGGGTGACTTCATCAGAAGAATGTATCGTCAAAGATGTACATGAAGAACATATCTTCAAAGATCTTTGACGATATGTTCTTCGTGTAATTACCTTACCTTCTGATGAAGTCACGCTTAGAGGTGACGAAACCTGGTCAAGGTATATAGAAAACCTATGCAACCGGTTGGCAGATTTTTACATATTTTTTAAATTTGTGTATATGGTTGCTGCAAACGTCAGCCATGTTCAAAGTTGTTTTTATAATAGCATATTGACTTCTGTAGTATGATACGGGGCGGGAGTGTAGGCGCACTAGCTGGCGAGGGTGATGCCTGCCACAGCTGTGAGGAGGTTGCAGTGGGCCATACAGAACAACTCCTGGGGGGAGGAGGGGGGGGGGGGCTTTGTTGGTGTTGATGGGGCTGTGTCCTTTAGACAGGCAACGTGCTATTGGGTAACTAAGGGCAAAATTCAAAAGACCTCACAAATTGTGGGGGGACAGGTGACGAGAGGAGGGGAGGAGTTCTTGCAGAAGTCATGGGATAGCGAGGAAACAAGGCGGAGGATTTTCCAATTGCTGCCTGACAATAGGGAGATATTACAGATGGCGTTCTTAAAGCCAAGTAGAGGTCTGCTGCACTTACTTACAGGGCAAGGACCGTATCCGACATATTTATGACGTTTTGGGAAGTGGGCTACACCTGTATATGACTTTCTCGTTGAAGAAGGCACCCCAGATGATGTGGTCTGTGAGTGCCCAATATACAATGAAGTGGCAACTGAACTAAGATGACAGCTATCCAATAATGACACCTTCTCTCTACTGAGACGCAACTATACCTTCCAGTTCAGTAACACATTGGCAAACGCGGTATCACAAAAGAATGTGAGGGAATTTGTAAGAGACCACAACGGCCGCTTAATGAAGAGAACCGACCAGAGACCAAGGTGCAGCTGCCCAGAACCGCCGGGCGCGGAATGGCGGTCGAGATCCGCCGCGCTCCTGGATTAGGGAGGCAGATGTGTCACCAACCCCGAACTCACAATAGCATTTACTAGTTTTAGGCTCTAGTAGTTTTAGAATGGAATATAGACATTAAACAGCGACCATTAACCTGTCAGGGACTGCAGCGAATACAGTAATTGGGCCAGCCCAGTGCCGGGGGCACCCCCACTGCGATTAAAGAAAAAGTAGATGGGTGGGAGCGAAGTTTAAAACCTGTACATTCAGAAGTAGACAACTGCGTAGAATAAGAACTATGGTACACGTTTTCGAGCAGAATCTATCAAAAATGGTTCAAATGGCTCTGAGCACTACGGGACTTAACAGCTGAGGTCATCAGTTCCCTACAACTTAGAACTACTTAAACCTAACTAACCTGAGGACATCACACACATCCATGCCCGAGGAAGGATTCGAACCTGCGACCATAGCAGCAGCGCGTTTTCGGACTGAAGCGCCTAGAACTGCTCGCCCACAGCGGCCGGCACAGCGCTAACAACTCGGATTAATGAGTTACAATCAACATAACGATTAACCAAGAACATCTATAATAAGAAATGCCTATCTCGCAATTCCAAACGAAAACACTACCAAACAGTTACCCGCTCTGAAGCCTTCTATATACCTAAGAATGCTTGAATCTGAACAGAAAGGCTTGACACATAAACTAGAGATTCAGGAGAGGAAGATATTGAGAAAAATTGTGGGATTGATCAAAACATATGGTGAATACGGAAGACAATCAAACCAGGAGCCATACAATCATACCGATAAATTCACAGATGTCTCGCTCTCTACGGACATATCACAAGGCTGGACCAAACAAGACTAGCCGATTTCTCAACTACTGGAAGAGCAGGAAGACCGTGGCACCGTCGCGGATAGAAGCCAAGAAAGACATCCAGGAACTGAACATAACTGAAAGTGACATTTAGAAACCGAGCACTTCTCAGAAGGATACTAAAAGAAAGGAGGTTTCTGGACAGATCACCCTGTAAAAAGACCAGCGTCCTTTGGACAAAGGAGAGAAAGGGGAAACATAGTCAGAGAATGTGGGATTACTAGGCAAACGTCAAGTCCCTCTCCAGCCTGAAAAGTTGACTATCGTGGACATTAGCGGTCGTGCAGTTCCAGACTGAAGCGCCTAGAACCGTTCGGCCAGGATCTATTGCTGGGTAGGTTATCGTGCATGTCTGAGTTTTTCTTCTTAAAACTAAGAGTCGAGTTGTGCTTTCTTATTAGATATAATGTGCATGCACAAAGTAGTGGTTCCAAGAGAGAGAAACGCTACAGCTTCCGAAACGTAATGGCAGTTGCCCTGTAGGAGTGATACGGCTACCAGACAAGTCCGGCGACCGACATCTCTGCACGGCCGCGTGTGCTCCCCGCGCAGCACTGCCTACACTTGTCACCGCCGTGTCGCTGATTGTTGACTAATAGCCGTTGTACTCGTAGCGCGCCCGGTTCCGCGGATGGGCTCGCCAGCCGTGTCCATCCGGTGCTGCGCGACGGGTGCGCGGAATTCCGCAATCAGCGGGATTTATTACCGGTGGCGGAGTGACCGCGATAAATCGTCCGCATCGTCGGCTCTTCCTGTCGGCGCGGCGACACCTGTCCCCCGGGATTTGTGAGCGGAAGCGAAGCGCAGCCCGCGCGCAGGTGCGTCGCCGCCGCCGCCCGCCGGCCCACGCTGGGCCACTGCCGGGCCGGCGGAGCTTCTCCACGGTCGACCACGAGCGCAAACCCTTCGGTCGAAACGTGGTGTCCAGCAGGGCTGTCTCGTCATGTGGCCGCGACGTCTCGTTTTCATATGCTTTTCGTCCATCTCGAAACTCTTACACGTAGGCAAATAATAACTGCACGTGGCTAGGTGGCTGGACGCGTATCTTCCAGCTGGGCGCCACTTGGGCACGTCGCCTGCCTGTCCCCAACACACCCCAGTTACGTGGAATTCGAACCGTGTGACGATGCCTTACATCGTCGAGAGGTGAAGGTTAGACCGAGACTGTCGGCGCACGGGACGAGTTACCTGACGTTGACGCGACGCTCTACGGGTTTTCTGACGTCACTTCTCTGGTACCGCGCGCCACGGAATTTGAATCCACGCCACACGTCGTGGACGTCGAAGACCCATAGAGGTCTCTGCACCGCAAGCTGTGGCGGCGCGCGCCTCGTGGCCCGCTTTTAGTGTGAGGGCGGCACAGTGGAACACGTGGTCACAGCGGCCAATAGCGGCGCCCCAGAGAGCGTACTTAAGCGGCGGCCACTCGCTCATACAATTTCACCCTTGACCGTCACCTCTCCTGGACCCCCCACCTCCGGACAATCCAAGCCAAGGCACGCTCCTGACTCCATCTCCTCAAGGTCCTTTCTGGCCGAACATGGGGTCTGGACCCCTCCACCATCCTCCACACCTATACATCCCTCATCCGTCCTATCCTCTGCTACGCCCACCCTGCCTGGATCTCCCGCTCCTCCTACCTTTTACAAATCCCTTCAGATCCTCGAACGCCATGCTCTTCGCCTCGCCTATCGCATCTGTTTCTCCTCCCCCACGCGGATCCTGTACGACCTTATTCCCTTCCTCCATCGCCTCCTTTTCCTCGAACAGATACGGATCCTCACCTCCCGTAAACTCGATCCTTCTCACCCGCTTGTCTCTCCCATCATCCTCTCCCGCCCCCGTCTGCTGCCGTGCCTGTATTCCCACGTCCCACCTGCTCTCCATCTCTCCACCCTCCTTACCCTCTCCCAAGGTGGCTTCCGCCAGCTCCCCCTCCCGGATGATGCCCTCCTCCCCTCCATTTACCCCTCCTACCAATTTTGATCCTCCCCTCCCACTTCCTGTGTTTTATTTTCCTCAGGGCACCCTCTCTCCCTTCTCTCCCCCTTCCCTCCCTCCTCCCTTTCTACCCCCTCGTCCCCTGGGCTTCCCCTACCCCCATAGCTTCATTCCTCCCACCATTTTCTCTGCCATTCGCATCTCTGCTCTCCCCTCTCCCTCCCCCACCACCTTCATCCCCTCTTGGCAGGTCCCCGGACTCGCACACGTTAAGTGGACATTCGCGCGCCGGAAATCATCGCCTTCAGTTTCTCGTGTGTGTGCCATCGTGTTTGTGCCTTAGTGTTTTTCGCCGCCCGCGCTCCATTGTTCACGTGTAGTCTCCGTTATCAGTGTCTGTGTGCAGTACCAACAGTTTCTTTTGGTGTCTTCGCGTGTGAACGGCTACGTGTTATTTGTTTCTGTGTCTACTGTTTTTTGCCCCCCCCCCCCACTTTGTTCTGTATATTCTGTGTCTCCATTGTTTTTTCTTTGTAAAACTTGTGGCTGAAGAGCAGTGTAGTATGCTGCTGCCAGCCCACCTTATGTAAGGTGTTGAATAACAACAAAGAAGAGAAAAGCTCGTCCAGCCAGTCTTACCTCTCTTACGTCGGTTTACACCTCGCTTTGCGCTAGACTGCTTTCTTCCTGGTTCGTGTACGAGTTTGTTTCCTTGTGACTCTGTTGTTCGGTCTTGTCGCATTCCTTCCGTCCTACGTCGGTCGTGTCCGTCCTCTTCCGTTGTGTTGTTGTTCGCGGGCCTCGCCGCGCCTTCCGTCAGTGCTACCCCGCGACCGTCCTGGCCGCAGTTACAACTTCCTCTCACGTTGAGGAGCCATTTCGTCGAGTGAAACACGAAATAAGTTCTGCGATACTTCCGCGACGTGTCACGTGACGTAGAACCCGTAGGAAGCCAATTCGTTTCGTGCGTCACAAACAGAAAGCTTGAGGCTGCTGAAATCGAGACGTCATATTGCATTTGTTGTGTTCAGTAGAAACACACATTCGGTGCGTGTTACGTTATACTTTATACACCATCAATACATGTTGTTTCCTGCCGGCCGGTGTGGCCGAGCGGTTCTAGGCATACCGCCTGGATCCGTGCGTCCGCTACGGTCGCAGGTTCGAATCCTGCCCTGGGAATGGATGTGTGTGATGTCCTTAGGTTAGTTAAGTTTACGTAGTTCTAAGTTCTAGGGGACTGATGACCTTAGAAGTTAAGCCCCATAGTGCTCAGACTCATTTGAATCATGCTGTTTCCTAAGCACTCTAGTGACCCTCCCTTAGCCACTAGAAGAATGATTAAGTGTTCCTGATAAGAGCAAAACGAACAAACAGACAGGTAGCCTCGAAAGTTTCCGCTGCAAAATTGGCAGTAACTACTGTTCCCTACTCTTACCAGGTTCTCTTTCCTTCCCAGTATTAAATGATTTAAATAAGTCTGTCCTTTGGAGTTACTTTTGAATATTAAAATTGAAATTGCATTTTTCATGAAAAATAAAATATTTACTGCTGTGGACCTTAATACCGTCTTCGTGGCTGAAAAAGAGTAAATTATTAAATTTGCGGTAATGCGTGGCGTCTCCGGGGTGCAATCGAGTGCACCCAAGGTTAAAGTTCCTCTTAGCAGCCAGCGTAACGAACAGCTTCTCAAGATCTGCGTCGTAATGTCGTAATTCTTGACGCTGTTATTGAAGAGCAAGTCAGACGGATACGACTCTTAAGAGTCTGTGTCGGTAGGGCAAGTTCCCAAATTTTCGCTTTTCACAAAAGAGAATCTGTTCACTCCAAAAGACCGTACTGTTAAACAGGGATCGCACAGTACTACCTAGCAATTCCAAAGTCCTCTGCTTGCTTGCACTTTATATCGTAATTACTAGGAGAGGAAAGGTGAGCATAACATTCACTTCACAAATGAGAAAAATTTTACATTTAAGATAACAATTATTTCATAAAATCGTTTTTCTCAGTGCTCAACTATTGCAGTATATATTCAGCTTCTTACAATGGCTATGATAATGATCGAAGCAGGAGAAATAAATTAAAATTCGTGCTGCTGCCGGGACTCGAACCCGAGTGTGCTTGCTTGCGAGGCAGAAATGCTAACAATTACACCACCGCAGTGGAATGAGCCGGTATGCTGCACCAATTACCCAAGTTGTGTGCCCTCCCCATTGTACTGCGGTGGTGTAATGGTTAGCATTTCTGCCTAGCAAGCAAGCACACTCGGGTGGGAGTCCCGGCAGCAGCATAGGTTTTAATTAATTTCTTCTGCTTCGATCATTATCGTAGATAATGAAGAGACGTAAGTGTCTCAGGGAAACATTTAATTATAAGATCTTACAAGAGCGTATATTGACAAAAATTAATATTTTCTGTTATCTCGCAGCAGTGGTGGCTGTCGTTTCTATTTTTTAACACTAGAAGTACACCTCCTTTGAAAATACGTCCTTCCTTAGTCCAGTCCACTATCAGGAAAAAACCATTAGTAAAGTCAGGAAATACACAAGTTTGTTAAAAATCACGTAACGCTAACACTAACAAGCCAACGATGTTATTTACAATGCTGCCTTTTCTCAGGCGAAAGCAATAATTGAGATTATTTATAACTGAGAGTTTTTCCATAGATTTTGTTTCATAATATTAGCGTTGCTTTACCACACACAACGTTTTACAGTTCGCAGGTCTCAGTATTTAGGTTTATGTGACATGTTATGTTGCATTACACGTTATGAAGTGATGCTACAGCACCGACATATTGAATATCCCGGGAATGAATTGTTACTCTCAGCATGGGAGAGTAAGCTGTTTTAAGGCCACGGCAAGTCGACTAGTCATTTAAAAAACCTGTACGCTCCAAGGCGAGCTGTTTTAACAAACAAGAAGATAACTTAAAATTAAATCTGAGCTTGCGAGATTAATCCAACGAAATGCCTGTCGAATAGCGATTTTCGTTAAGATTAAAATTTCCACGGGAACTACAATATACCGCAGCACATGCATCAATCCATTGAATTTGCGTCGATAAGCGCATAGACAAAAATCTCACGTGCGCGCCAATACCGTCTGAGTCTCGTCTTGACAACTTTCGAAATTCGCAGGGGAACAGTGTACACAAGTTTAGTCAGGTAGTTTTATTATTATTTGTTTGTTACCATGTTTATTTAATATCTTTGGAAAAGTACTTTATACGAGGTTTTTTTTCATTTTATAATCAATTTACAGCTGAAAGCACTTAAAATAAAAAAAGTATTATATAGCGAATCAACAAAACAGAATCAGAAAACGAGAGTTGAGATTCAAATTAAATTTTAAGAAAAAGGACTTTAAGCGGCTAACAAGGGGACGGCGTCTACTCGTCGTCGCCGGTTTCCTGCCGATTCCTGGTATGTGCGGGCCCTGGCCAGAAACCAAAGCAAAGGAAATGGAAGCGTTTGGAAATACATATACATATATTCACCCGGAATGTTATATATATATAACATTCCGGGGAGTCATCAGTCAGTTACGGCAGCGCGGTTTCTCGGCAGTGACTTGCGCAACGGAAACAATGGGGAAGGGCAGTCCTAGGGTCGTGGGGTCGACTCTCTATAATGCAGACAGGACGTTTTATTTCACTTTCAACATTTACATTACTTACACTGCAAATAAACCGTAGTAATACTCAATATACTGTACTTTATAATATTTTCATAAAAGGCACGAAAAGGAAGGATTAACGAAAATTTGGGATTGCAAATAAATTTCCAATGTAAGGCGTACACGAGAACTACGTATGTAAATGTAGACACTTGTATTGTTATACAGTTGATGAGTTACACATGCTGGCCTGATATTCATGTCAAAAACAGGGAAGCAGTAATTTTATAGCCATCTTGCACACGATATAAATACAGCATTTTTACAGTTGCAAGATGGTTTCTGTAGAAAAACAACATAAATTTACATTCATTCTCTCGCATCGCACAGTGTGGCAGCAATACACGCGTAACGCGTCATTTCACCAAATATCGGCAGTGGGCTGTATCCACATGATTTATTTTCGGAGTGATGATGCCGACCGGTGTCAGGCGAGCAGTGATAGTTTCATCTGGAGACTTCAGTTTTATATTTTATGGAAAGAACGACCATGAAAGCAGTTTTTTATTATTTTTTATTGGTTGTGACAATGATTTTTATCAGATGGTCTGATTCATGTGCCATGATGTCCATATGGTTTTATAAAGGTTAATCCACATTTCAGATCCGATGATGGCACCTCCAGAGTGCTGAAACCGGTCATCTACTAAACGATATTGAAGCGATCGTGGCTTTTCAATTATTTTAAAAACAGAGTGATCGCCCCACGACACACCATGTGTTCACTGTAAATATTTTCGGGATGTGATTTTTTTTTCTCTCGATGAGATTGAGCAGTTTTGAAGCTTTTTAATCAATTTCTGTACCTGACGGTAAAAATAGACATCGCAGGGTTGCACTAATGAGTGCATTTGGGGCCAATCATTGTAATACTGAGCGATGGCAAGCTAACGTCCTGAAAGTCTCATCGTATCTTCGTCCGCGCAGCGAGGCAGTTAACACAAGACAATTCTGATCATAGGCTTCATCACGTAAATCAGAGAATTTTTGTATAAGATTTTAGCGGAGTAATGACGTCATTCCTATCTACATTTTGCCACGTGCTCATCCACCAAATAATTCTTCGCCTTTCCTTTGCAAGCTTTTTATGAAAATATTTATAAATACAGAACATCGACCATTATTTCGGGTTTTTGCAGTGTAAATACGGTAATAATTTAAAAGAAAAAAGAAAAAAAATTATTTTCACGCAGAGACTTGACCCCACAACTCTGGATTACCGTTCAGTAGTGTTTCTGCTCCTCCAGCCGCTGTCTGGAGACTACGCTCGCGCCAGTCGCAACCCTCGCGAAAAATGCCTTATTTCTTCTGAACGCTGGGACATCCGGTGCTCCCAATTCCGCCATTTTCATTTCTGATCGAGCCCTGCGTACACCACGAATTTGGACGAAACCGGTGTTGATGAGTAGGCGCGGTCCCCTTGTGGAGGCACTCACTGGAGACTAGGCCCCACAGAGCTACCGCATTGTCAGAACGATTGGGTGATGACCGTTCCGCGTAGTCGGTGGCATTTTCTACGCGACTGAGACCGACAGATTTAGCGGGACAGTCGATCTGCATTACGGTGCCTGAGCAGTCAGAGAAGGGACGCGTGCGTGCGTGCGTGCGGCCCGTGTGAGCGCTGCGGCTGGGATATTGCGACGGTACTAGGCGGCTAGAAGAGTCTAGGCTAGCCGTCGGATCCGCGGATCCCTTTCTCCGCAACGCCGTGACTGCAACTCTGCTGGAATGTCTCATCCGAAATAAGGCTCAATACAGAGGTAACGACTTAATGCTATAGTACCAATTGAGGTGACACAGTATTAATACAATTTCCACTACATTCTCCAGTAGTTTCACCTCGGAACTGCACCGTTCACCGCTGCTTTTACAGGCGAATCTGGGTCTCTCGCAGCCAACCACTCACGTCTAAAGATGGTCTGTTTGTGAGCATAACAATGATGATACTGTTCGCGTCCACGTCGCTCGTGTATGCGGACGTGAGCTTATATGACGCACGATTCTGAAGAATTCTGTCAGCAATATCACGCACCATTAATAAGTATTTTTAACAGAAAATTATGCCTTTACAACGTCACGTTCCGCTCCGCAACTGCGTCGAGTAGGCCACCTGTGCCGGCCGGAGTGGTCGTGCGGTTCTAGGCGCTACAGTTTGGAACCGAGCGACTGCTACGGTCGCAGGTTCAAATCCTGCCATGGGCATGGATGTGTGTGATGTCCTTAGGTTAGTTAGGTTTAATTAGTTCTGAGTTCTAGGCGACTGATGACCTAAGAAGTTCAGTCCCATAGTGCTTAAAGTCATTTTTTGAGACCACCTATCGAAACTCTCTGCCAGTGAATTGTCCTTTACGAGCCAACCACCATACTTGCAGCCGAAAAGAATGACGCGGTAACGGCGCTATCGTGGCTCTCCGTATCAACTATGAGACGTGTGAACACAGTTGTCATTTTGGAAGACGGGAGCATCAGCAGAACATTCACCATGAAGGGGTGCACTGCCGGAAGAAAAGAAAAAAACTCAACACGCTCGAGGGCAAGGTCATTTTATGGACAACCGAGACGGTGTGTAGTTTAACATAATTCCTACTACGCATACGATAGCCGATTCAGACGAAATGATACACCCTTACCACAGTAAAGGACGCCCAGGCAGCTGCGTCAATACACAGCGCACCTCCCTACGGCGACGACGCAGGCGGTTTTCTCGCCGAACCGCAGCCTATGGTAGATTTCCCAAGCGTCTAGCGCCTTTTCTTGCAATTCGGCAGTGCTTCTTGCAAGTTTGGATAACGAGTAGCCGGCCGGGGTAGCCGAGCGGTTCTAGGCGCTACAGTCTGGAACCGCACGACCTCTACGGTCACAGGTTCGAATCCTGACTCGGGCATGGATGGCTGGAGCACGAGTATAACATCCTGTGCAATGAAGCGGCTGCTGGTTAGTTTAGCGTGCAGAAACGGCAAATGCGACCGCGAGTTGTAAGTGATGAACTCCGCGATGGGGCCTGCGTCTCGTGGGCGAATGCACTTTGGGAGAGGGGGGGGGGGGGCGGCCCATCACGTCTACGCCATACACCTGTACATCCATCACTCGCCTGCAGACCTCACCTACTGCAGTCGGTGAAGGCGACAGAGCGCCGTTCCACTCTCCAGTCAGCTCTTTTATGAACACCAGAGTAGCCAAAGTCTGGTGTCAACGGCAGTCTGGCCACAGGCAAGCTTGGTCTTAATCCTGCTGCAAACAGGTGGTCCTCAGTGGTTCCTGATGACACAACAAGGTCACCGCGAGCCCCCGGTTTCATCCGTGGACGACCGGCCGTTACTGCTCGCATATCGCGTCGATGTTGACATTCGTCTGCGCTGTGCGACGTTCGGAACCTGGCGTACAGTTGTGGGAGTGCTTCACTGACCGCTGCTGCGGGCAGCGACACACCACCAGTCACTGTGCCCAACACGAGTAGCAGTTTGTCGATTCACCCAGCCTACTTCCCGCAGGCCCACAGTGCGACTGCATTCAAATGGCTGGTGGAGCACAGTTGTATCCCAGAATGAATGTTGCAAGCACTGTTCACCTGTAAACTCAGCACAGGTACGTCGCACAGAGTCAGAACGGAGGGTGCGCAGACCCGGTCGCTGATGACGCTGACAAAGGAATCACTAACACTACAACCCCTCAGCATGTTCACATCACATCCTAGCGCCAACGAAAGTCCTTTAGGGTGTTGCATTTTTTCCAGCAGTGTAGAAGATTGGTCAACATTTGGTCACTAAGAATGTTCCAGTAATATGACTGGGCCCAGATAGCGGTATGAAAAATACCCCCGGCCGCGCGGGATTAGCCGAGCAGTCTCAGGCGCTGCAGTCATGGACTGTGCGGCTGGTCCCGGCGGAGGTTCGAGTCCTCCCTCGGGCATGGGTGTGTGTGTTTGTCCTTAGGATAATGTAGGTTAAGTAGTGTGTAAGCTTAGGGACTGATGACCTTAGCAGTTAAGTCGCATAAGATTTCACACACATTTGAACATTTGAATTTGAAAAACACCCCCAAAGTGTTTCAAGGCGAACAGAGTAATGTTTTAAAGGGACTACTAATGTTTTTCAGTTGAGTACCACATCAGTGGTGTGTGGATAAATTGAGAATTTGGGTCTGACAGGAGGCGCACTAGGGTAGTGCGTGCAGCTGCGATGACCACTGTGCCCGGATGGTCCAGCAGCTCAGTAGGTCAGCGTGTTGAGGAGTCAGAGGGCTGGCTGCCCTCTCCAATAAAAAAAAGAAAAAACATAGTTAAGGGATGTCATGTTAAGTCCGCCAAGACCAAATAACGATAACAACGATGAATCAAATAAAAAAAAGAAAAAAAAGAAGATGGTGGAGTGGCCAGCGCAACTCCCTAGTAAGAAGGAGACCCAAATTCGAATTGTGATCCAGCACAAATTTTCAACTCTCCCCATTGATTTAAATCTATGCCTACTGGCAGCTAATGTCATCAGTGCCCCTGTGCCTTGTCTACGTTTTCTTCAAATTGTCATGTTTATTCAAAACAAAACCTGCGTTGTCCACTGTTTCATGTCGAAGTTCATCTTACACTCAATTTATTCTTACTCCTACTCCCTTGATGTGACAGTTTAGTCTCCGTCCTGTTGTTCGTATTTACGAACCAAATCAGTCTTCAAGAAGAATATAATAATTCCAATCACAAAGAAAGCAGGTGTTGACAAATGTGAAAATTACCGAACTATCAGTTTAATAGGTCACAGCTGCAAAATACTGACACGAATTCTTTACAGACGAATGGAAAAACTGGTACAAGCCGACCTCGGGGAAGATCAGTTTGGATTCCGTAGAAATATTGGAACACGAGAGGCAATACTGACCTTACGACTTATCTTAGAAGAAAGATTAACGAAAGCCAAACCTACGTTTCTAGCGTTTGTAGACTTACAGAAAGCTTTTGACAATGTTGACTGGAATACTCTCTTTCAAATTCTAAAGGTGGCAGGGGTAAAATACAGGGAACGAAAGGCTATTTACAATTTGTACAGAAACCAGATGGCAGTTATAAGAGTCGAGGGGCATGAAAGGGAAGCAGTGGTTGGGAAGGAAGTGAGACAGGGTTGTAGCCTATCCCCGATGTTATTCAATCTGTATATTGAGCAAGCAGTAAAGGCAACAAAAGAAAAATTCTGAGTAGGTATTAAAATCCATGGAGAAGAATTAAAAACTTTGAGGTTCGCCGATGACATTGTAATTCTCTCAGAGACAGCAAAGGACTTGGAAGAGCACTTGAACGGAATGGACAGTGTCTTGAAAGAGGGATATAAGATGAACATCAACAAAAGCAAAACGAGGATAATGGAGTGTAGTCGAATTAAGTCGGGTGATGCTGACGGAATTAGATTAAGAAATGAGACACTTAAAGTCGTAAATGAGTTTTGCTATTTGGGGAGCAAAATAACTGATGATAGTCGAAGTACAGTGGATATGAAATGTAGACTTTCAATGGCAAGGAAAGCGTTTCTCAAGAAGAGGAATTTGTTAACATCGAGTATAGATTTAAGTGTCAGGAATTCTTTTCTGAAAGTATTTGTATGCAGTGTAGCCATGTATGGAAGTGAAACATGGACGATAAATAGTTCAGACAAGAAGAGAATAGAAGCTTTCGAACTGTGGTGCTACAAAAGAATGCTGAAGATTAGATAAGTAGATCAGATAACTAATGAGGAGGTACTGAATAGAATTGGGGAGAAGAGGAGTATGTGGCACTACTTGACAAGAAGAAAGGACCGGTTGGTAGGACATGTTCTGAGGCATCAAGGGATCACAAATTTAGCGTTGGAGGGCAGTGTGGAGCGTAAAAATCGTAGAGGGAGACCAAGAGATGAATACACTAAGCAGACTCAGAAGGGTGTAGGTTGCAGTAGGTACTGGGAGATGAAGAAGCTTGCACAGGATAGAGTAGCATGGAGAGCTGCATCAAACCAGTCTCAGGACTGAAGACCACAACAACAACAACATCAGTCTTCAAATCGCCCTTCATGTCGGTCAGATCTACGATTTAAATCAGCTTCTTTGATCATGGTAATGATTTATGAATACCACCCTAGCTCTATTATTAGACTTTTTTGTGTTATGAACAGTTTATTTGATTGAGCATCTTCCTGGACGTGACAGCGTAAACGTATAATACAACCATTGATGTGGATTTCATTATTCATTACCTTTAATGTTAGCTGCGAGCACAACTTGATCAACAACATTTCTTCTGATCAGTTTTACTGCTTACTAAACGCAGCAAGAACTCCATTAAAGCTTCATCTCTTGTTTCTCCATTTGGAGAAATGCGCACCACAAAATCTTTCCTAAGTAATTATTGTTTAAACTTCTCACACGTGTACATAATCTTAAATTCTCACATTTACTAAAACACAAACACTCCCTTGTAGAGCACCGAACGTTTGACTGCCTACTGGTAATGCTGGACGGCGTGACAGCGTTGGCGGCTGCACTGAATACGACGCTGGGGGCAGAGCTGATGCTGCCGTCGCAATCAGTGGCCACGGCGCCTCCAGCAGTGGAGGCTGCGACAGTCACAGCAGCTGCTGGGGTGGCGGAGGCGGCTGGTGGGGTGTCGGCAGTGAGAGGCAAGCAGGAGGCAGCAAAGGCTGGCCTCAGTGGTGGCGGCTGCGGCGGCGGCGGTGGCCACTGCACCGATCGGTCACCTGCCATCGACTGAGGATTCAGCTCCGCCGACAACCGGTAGTGGACTGCGCAGCTGTGGAACGCACTGGTCTTACCTGGGGTAGTCAAAACTCTTTCCTTTCTTTCCTGCTCTTCTTGCCTTCTCCCCATCCTACTGGATCGATCATCATATGAGGGTGCTAAGTTCCTATGGGACCAAACCGTTGACGCCTTCGGCCCCTAGGCTTACACACTCCTTAATCTGACATGAACTAACTTACTCTAAGGACAACACACACACCCATGCCCGACGGAGGACTCGTACCTCCAACGGGGGAGCCACGCGAACTGTGGCAAGGTGCTTTAGACCGCGCGGCTACATACGAGGGTCGCTCAGTAAGTAATGTCCCACTTTTTTTTTCTCAGAACATATTTATTATTAAGAGTCAGAATTTGGTGAGGATATACATCAGCCGGCTGGAGTGGCCTAGCGGTTCTAGGCGCTACAGTCTGGACCCGCGCGACCGCTACGATCGCAGGTTCGAATTCTGCCGTGGGCAGGGATGTGTGTGATGTCCTTAGGTTAGTTAGGTTTAAGTAGTTCTAAGTTCTAGGGGACTGATGACCATTTTTTTAAATATACATCAGCATGTCAATGTCCTATTTGAATTTCTTCTTTTGTGGTGAATGAGGATGATGCCACTTCATGGACTGCCATTTTATTTCCGGCGCAAGATGGTGGACCCAGTCCCCCGTAACGACCCGTGACAGAAGGCCTCTCCGTCGGTCTCAAAACGCTCCAACAGTTCACATGAAATGGCCTTTCTTTCAATCTTGTGGTCCACTATGAGCATTCGTGGAAGCCATCGTGAGTACCTCTTTGAGTAACCGAGAGTCTCGATCCAATGCTGGCCGAAAACTGTAGAGCCAATTGTCGAGTTTTGATGCGCCGGTCGGCACGGATAACGGCATCCGCACGAGTCAGCATGTCTGGAGCAGTGGCTGTGACAGGACGTGTAGAGCGTTTCTGATCATGGCGCTCTGTTTCTGCCTGTCCTGAGGCTGTAACTTTCTTTACCCGTCACCCAACTGTACTCCTATCAACTGCAGCATCGCCATACACTGCGCACAAACGTTTAAGGATGTTCACCACGGATTCTTTTTCTGCACACAAGAATTCAATAAAAGCACGCTGATTGTAACGTGAACCGTATGAAGACGCCATTTTGACGCTATACTTCGGCTCTGCCATCTGACAGAACTGTTAGAAACTTTACCGGCGCACAGAACAGACATCAAATATGAAGCACCTGTGTAAATGGCTTTTCAAAATAAATGTGAGGCATTACTTATTGAACGACCCTCATATACGTGGTTTCGTGGTGTCGTAATTTTTACTTATTATACTGGATCCTCTAGAGGTTTGTTGAATACCACATAACAATTCAGACAGCTAAGGATATTAAATATATCAAATTATATTCTTCCCACTTGACGTTGTGTTCATATGGTCAAATAATTTGACAACATTTTATCGTACGTCCCATAAAATTGCTCTGTGGACTCCAGCACATTAAAATATAATCCTTTTATACTATTTATTTCTATCCCCTCCATAAAAGTGTATTCAAATGCTGAGCAATTATTTCTTTACCTTTCAATTTTCAATAGACATTTATTAATGTTGTAAACTTTGTATATTAAAATGAGCAAGCGTGTCTGATAAAATTGACTCTAGTCAATCCAATTACATTAACATAAATTTTCGAATTACTAATAAGTATGATGGAAAAGACAGGGGCAGCATGTGATCATTGCTCTGAGGGACGACGGCCATCAATGTGTTACAGCTCGTGACCAAGTAGTCGACAGCACGACCTGTCTTCAGAGGCGTCACACAGTATTTCTATAATCAGCCATTACACGAGAATAAAAACATACTGTATCTGTAGTGACATGTAATACAACTTCTGAAATGGCTCTTACATACACTGCGTCAGCGGTTACAGGCAGCAGTTGCCATCGGCAGTTTCGTGACACTACAAAGTGCCGACAGCTTTGGTACTCCACAATGCAGCATGCGTTAGCAGGTAACCTCTCAAAAATCCAGTCGTGAGGCAATATATCGTGGAATGTACAGTATGTATAGACACGACTGGGAGTTCCTCATGTCTTCTATGTTTAAACATGGAAAACTGACAATGTGGAAGCACACTATACTCAAGCACGTAAATATTATTGTTTCTCTTCCTATGCCACTGGCAGTTCTTGCAAAATTTGCGGTGTTTGTGATAGTTACCCACTGACAGTCTCAACTGTTCAGTTCCGTTCGGGCAGTCTGTATTGTTGATTCATGCACCTTTTGGTTAAGAACACGTATTTCTTTTACTTCTTAAAAGACATCATATTCGCCGTTGACTGTATAAAATATTTATTGTTACTATTGCAATTTCGGCCTCATGGGCGTTTTCAAGTAACGCTGCAAAGTCACCTAAACGCAAAAATACAACAGTGAAGCATAGGGTCTATATACATAATTAAGCAAACATTTCATTAAGAAAGTAGCTCAATTATAAAAATTGGAGATAAATGTACATTACTTACATTCTGTCAGAATGGTTCAAATGGCTCTGAGCACTATGGGACTTAACATCTTAGGTCATCAGTCCCCTAGAACATAGAACTACTTAAACCTAACCAACCTAAGGACATCACACACATCCATGCCCACGGCAGGATTCGAACCTGCGAATCAAAATGCAGCCTTTTGACTGTGAGAGACTCACAAGATCCGACAAGTACGACACTTGTTACATCGTAATATGTTGTTAAATATACACTGAACTGTCGATGTAACCATCGTTCTAATAATCTATCACACATACAAGTTCAGGTGCACTGACAACATGTGGAGCTAAGTCAGTGGGCGCGAAAATTGTGCAGAGGCATTGTGATGTTTTGTCAGAATTTGTGGTGCTGCACAGTGAATTGCATTGCTAGCGAACGTTTTACGCCATTTATACTCGTAAAATTTATACGCATACAAAGTATTATACATCAGAGCTCTGTCTTCATCTCATTTACGAGAACTTAAGTCAATGTGAGAGCTTATTAACAGATAACACATGTATTATCCTCTATTATGTTGTAAATAAATATTCCCATCCTATCCTATTGCCTATTACAATCGTAGCACTATTTAGCAAGCTGCATGATGACGACGGATGAAAAGACTTTACGACATAAAGCTTATAAGTTGTATCCGTGGTGTCCACTATCTTTGCTACGTGCATAGGCAGTGTCTTTAGTAAATGTATTTTCGCGCCCACTGACTTAGCTCCACATGTTGTCAGTGCACCTGAACTTGTATGTGTGATAGATTATTAGAACGATGGTTACATCGACAGTTCAGTGTATATTTAACAACATATTACGATGTAACAAGTGTCGTACTCGTCGGATCTTGTGGGTCTCTCACAGTCAAAAGGCTGCATTTTGACGTCAGATAGTTTTATATTGTGATAGAATGTAAGTAGTGTACATTTATCTCCAATTTTTATAATTGAGCTACTTTCTTAATGAAATGTTAGCTTAATTATATATATAGACCCTATGCTTCACTGTTGTATTTTTGTGTTTAGGTGACTTTGCAGTGTTACTTGAAAACGCCCATGAGGCCGAAATTGCAATAGTAACAATAAATATTTTATACAGTCAACGGCGAATATGATGTCTTTTAAGAAATATTACATGACTGTGAATTCCAACCATGAGAAATATTTCTTTTACTTGGGCATTGCCTTCTTTCACATTGTGTTTGACATTTCCTTTGTCATAAGTGATCGTTTCTTTACTGTAAATTATTTCTTTCCCAACTGCTTGTTATATCTTATCTTCTTTCAGCAATTTCTTGTGAATGTTACTCTCCGTGATTTTCTAAATTAGTCAATTTGTGACCTCCGCAAGGCACATGTCCGTTTTGTAGGGTCCCGTACTGCAGTCGGTAAGGACGGAAGCTTCCCAGGATCGCGTCGTTTTCTGTCCGTCTGTCCATCTGTTTCTTAGGAACTGGTAGACGAACTTAGTTGAAATTTATGTCAGGTACTGAGGCCTACGGCTCCTTGGTGGTGTAAAAATTTGAAGCTTCTAAGTCAATGTAATCAAAATATACTGCAATTTATGTCATATATTTAGATACTCGCAAACTTACTCATCAAAACCTATATATCCGTACTATCTACACACGTAATTGAGTCTTTCTCGGAATGATCCAGTTTTTTTCTTCTAATAATTTTCGACAACATCCTGAACGTTTCATAGAATTCTTTGTGCTGTGTATTCTTCACTCAGAGAATTTTTTTGTCTTGCACTTCGTACCATGCTTTGATTTCATCGTGAAATATCTTTACAAACTGTTCATCCATCTGCATCAATGATACACAAAATTTAGTTTCTTAATCAGTTTCCATAACCTGGGATTTTGTGCAAAATGTCACTCCTGTTCTTGGAATTTTCCATGTAAATGATGTTCACCTTCCCCGAATTTTGTTCTCAAAACTTGTCTGATTACCTGTATCTTAACATTTTGTTCCAACATAGCTTCGACCTGTTGGGCTAGTCTTTCTGTACATTATTCATATCATCTATTCTTGCCCCTAATGATTTGTAAGAGTCCGTCCATTCTTTTTGCGAATTTTCCGTAGGGTTTGTGAGTTTGCCGTCGACATCGTAGTCACAATTATTTATACAACGGGTCACTCAACTGCTTATTTCCAGAATGAATTTCTGCAGCAGAGTATGCGCTAATTCGAAACATCCTGGCAGATTAAAACTATGTGCCGGACTGGAACACGAACCCCGGACCTTTGCCTTTCAAGGGCCATAGCTCTACAAATTGAGCTATCCAAGCACGTCTCATGTCTCACCCCATTGTACCTCATCTTCTACCTTCCAAACATCGCACAAGATATCCTGCGTACCTTGCTGAACTACCAACCCTGGAGGGAAAGGTATTGTGGATACATGGCTTAGGATGCACTTACATTGCTTCCGGGTTGTCCGACCCGAACCTGTCCGTTGAAGGGCGATAAATGCGCCCCGGCGTCGCCCGACGTGAATGCCTACACTGCGTCGCAGCCGGTGCGGCAGCGCGCTGCTGACGCGCGTCTACGCTGGCTGCCAACTCTGCCCTCACATAGACAATGGAGGGGATTACAGTGAGCGTCAGCCCAGTGTACTGTCGTCATTCATGAGTTTCCGCACTCGACTCAGCCGCACGCTAAAAGTCAGCAGTTGCAGTTGTTGAGAAGCTATCACGAGTGATTGGGATGATGAATTTTTGTGTCGAATGCTGTTGGACAAGAACGTTCGCCTTAAAATACGTAGCAAACGGAGTTAGGTGCATCGTTTTAATGAAGACAGATCTGCAGGAGAATTTTTTACAACTCGCCGGTCACTGCGAAATTTTCCATACAAGTTCAAACACTTCTACCGCATGTCATAGAAACGTTTGACTATATATTTGAAGGCATAATAACGATATAACTGGCCATTCCATCTTCGGGAATGTATCACTCCAGAAGAAAAACTTACTATCAAAGCCAGCTAAGTCAACGTCAAAAACAATTGATAGACTTTTTGTTATTGTGAGTGGCGTAACTCGTCAAATAGTATAAGAATATTATATACGTCCTGGTATTGGTTACAATAAATATATTTATTAACATAGACATACGTTTGTTAACGTTCCTTCACAGTAATATTAGATATTATTAGCAAATAAGCAACCGTTAACAAGTACAGGTATGTACGCATGACCTTAAAATCACAAGTTTGGTTCAAGAGCGACAAATATCAGCATTGAATGTGATTAGTAAAATTGTGGAAAATAAACGTCTTTACATAAACATATATTAACAGTGCATTAGAGATAGCCCATTAGAATGAGTTGTCGTCAGGGTGTTGGACACATTTGAACTACGCTCACAAGGGAAGACGAATCTTGGGCATAACTAGATTCACCTGATGATGGGTAAGGTGACGGTTCTGCCGATCGTAAAGTCTCATTTTCTCCAGTTTGACTGATAGCAGTAAACTCATGAAGAAAGAGTAGTCGTCGTCATCCTGATATTTCTTTTCTCGAGAAACATGTTTCTCATATAGATTGATCTTTCTTTTGTCAACGTCCAGAGCCTGTGAATCAGAATCACATTTGTTTACATGACGTTTTCGTCTGTTTCTGTCTGCTTTCACAGAAGACGACTTAGAAGCAGACATCTCTCGTTCGCCTGAAAAGAGATACACTTCATCATCATTTGTGCTTTTCTCACTTGCTGTGCTGAAACTCCGATCACGTGGAGAAGGCTTATGTCTTTCAAAAACAGAATGCTTCTTAAATAGTGCTATTTATCAGATGCAGTAGCTTCCTGACCGCTCTTGTTGTTGTATTTTATAGCTTTTCCTAAAAATGTCTCATAAGTTCTGCCACATTATCCAAGCCTGTTCACCTCAAAAAAGAAACATAAATCTCACAAAAACAGCACAGAAGGTGTACTCAGTTCTTGGAACAAATGTTCTGATATTGTTTATGTATGTTTAAGGTTCCTAAAATCACTAACAAAGGCTAGCCACATCATTTGAGTAACATTCCAATATCGTTTCACTGTTTCAGGTACTTAGCAATAGGAATGTCTTTTCGGTCCTTGGGACTAAAATTTCGACTAAGTGATTATACAGTAGGTGAGTGTGTCTCGGCCATTTGTGGATGCGAAATGGAGAAATTTCTGTGAGCGACATCTAACCGTTCCTGATTCGAAAAATTTTGAAGAAAAAGCGAGAGGATTCCATGAGCGGTGCAATTTTGTTCGTGGAGTTGGACGCATTGATGGCAAGCGTATCCGAATTAAATGTCCAAAACAAAGTGGAACTAAAGTTTTTTTTTCAATTGTTCTACAAGCTGTGACGGACTACTGTTGTCGATTTATTTTTATAGATGTGGCAGGTTATGGAAAACAGAGTGATGGAGGAACGTTTTCTGCTTCTACTTTGTCTACATTCTTCGAGAACGGTCATGCTACGCTACCGCAACCTTCACCTGTCGAAGGAATTACTACAGGTTGCCGTTTGTATTGCTTGGAGATGATACGTATCCCTTGAAAACTGACCTCACGGAACCTTATTCCAAACGACATCTTTCACACGAAAAAGTTTTCAATTACAGGCTAACGAGGGCTAGAAGACGTGTGGAATGTGCTTTCGGTACCATGACTGCCGAGTGGCGTTTACTGGGAAAATGTATTGAAACAGAACCTGGCAAAGCGGAGAGGATATGTATCTGCTTACTGCACAACGTAATTATTGACCGTGATGGTGGTGACCTCTTCAACTCTGCAAATTTAGAAGAAGACGCAAGTGCATCACCACGTCTAGAAAGTGGTTCATCAAGAATGTTTAAAAGACCGTCACAAGAGGCTCAAATTATCAGAGACAAATTCAAGTCATACTTCAATGGCATTGGCACCGTTCCGTGGAAAAGCGAACGCACCGAGTAGGATTTTAGTAATTAAAAACTTTTTTTGACTGTTTAATAAAGAAATTATATGCTGAAGGTAATATGATTGAAATTAGTACTGATGTTTAGTAACAGGTAGTGATTTGAAAGCAAGCATTAAAACTACTGCAACATAATTTCGATATTTGCCATTGACTGCTAGTTTCTCCGCAACAGATTCCCACAGTTCTCGCTTAATATCCCGGTTATGGTGGTCTTTGGTCCCACAAGCGAGGCTCATTCCTCACGAGACGAATTACAAACTCCTTGTCAATCATCCCGCTCGTGGCATACCACCCGACTGAACTGCCGGACTGCAAACAAACATGTTCGGTCTGTCAATCCGGCAGTGCACCGCCGGACGACGTCGTACTGCGCTTCTCCCTCCTATGTAGGCCCGAGCAATAGCCATCTGGTGTTTTTTACTCCGGCGTTAGCCGGCGCCGGACCGAACCGGAACGGACGACTTCCGGGTGCAATGCAGGCGCAGCCTTAGCCACAGTCCGGCGGTTTTTTTTCGGAATGAATCGTCACTCTGCAGCGGAGGCTCGAATACCGGACCACCAGGTGGTTTTAATACGCTACCAAGCTTGAAATCAGCGCACGTTTCTCTGGAGACAATTAATTCTGCGACTAAACCCCCAGTTTGTTGTTGCTAAGCCACGTCCTCGCAATATCCTTTCTTCCAGGGGTGTTAGTCCTGCAAGATATGCAGGAGAATTTATGTGAAGTTTGGAAGGCAGGAGATCAGTTACTGGTAGAAGCAAAACACTGAGGGCACTTCGTGAGTCCTATTTGGGTAGCTCAGACGGTGCAGCACTTGCCCGCCTAAGGCCAAGGTCACGGCTTCAAATCCCGGTCCAGCACACAGATTTAATCTGCCAGCAGGCTTCGATGTACTGATTTCTTCCGCAAAATCCGTGTTATTAGTTGCTCTTTTGCTCTCACACACTACCGATAATTTCACTTCTTTCACTCTAACACAAAAAAACGACACATCACGAAGCAAGTATAGAGAAGGGACAGAAATCAGAAGGTGTGATGTACATGTACAGAAAAATGAATGAGTACCGTTTCAGAAAAATTGGATCATTTATTCGAGAGAGAGAGAGAGAGAGAGAGAGAGAGAGAGAGAGAGAGAGAGACCATCACAAAGTGAACAAGCCAATAACGCACTGGTCCGTCCAGCTCTGGCCGTTAAGCAAGCATTCATTAGGCCTGGCTTCGATTCAGGCAGTTGTTAGATGTCTTCATGAAGGATATCGCGCCGCATTTTGTTCAAATGGTTCAAATCGCTCTGAGCACTATGGGACTTAATATCTGAGGTCATCAGTCCCCCAGAACTTAGAACTACCTAAACCAAACATAAAGACATCACATACATCCATGCCCCAGGCAGGATTCGAACCTGCGACCATAGCGGTCGATCGGTTACGGACTGAAGCACCTAGAACCGCTCGGCCACAGCGGCCGGCTCATTTTGTTCAACTGACGCATTAGATCGTCAAAACTCTACCTGGTTTGAGGGCCCTGCCCGTAATGGTCCAAACGTTGCCAATTGGGGAGAGATCCGGCTGCCAATATAGGGTTTGGCAAACACGTAAAGATCTTCTGGTCAAGGATAGCGTACCATGAGAGGCAACGAAGTGGGGCGTAGAATATCGTCGACATACCTCTGTGCTGTAAGCGTTCCGCGGAGCAAAGATGTCCTGCTATGAAAAGAAAGGGCACCCCAGACGATCACTCCCGGTTGTCGAGCTGTATGGCGGGCGACAGTGAGCTTCGTATCCCAGAGATGTTCGGGATGTCTCCAGACAGCTCATCTCGTTGAGTGCAGCAGAATTGTCTTCAGTGATGAATCCCGCTTCGAGCTGAGCCCGGATGACCAGCGAAGACGTGTCTGGAGATACGCTGGACAACGTCGGCCTCCATATAGCTCGAATACCTGGAGTGATGGTCTGAAGTGCCATTTCATTTCGTAGCGGGATAGCTTTGGTTGTCGTCCGCTGTACCCTAGCACCAAAGTGGTACGTCGACGATATTCTAGATATTCTACGGCCTCTTTTGTTTCCCTTCACGGTAAGCCATCCCGGGCTTTCCTTACAAAATGTCCACCTGCAGACTGCGAGAACTTCTGCTGCTCGTCTTCGTGCTTACCAAATCCCACCTTCAGTAGCAAAACGTCGACGGATCTCTTCCCAACTGAGAACTTTTGGACCTTTACGGGCAGGGCTTTCCAACCAACCAGTCAGGGATTTTGACGATCTAACGTGTCGGTTGGACAGAATTTGGCGCGATATCCCTCAGAAGGACAACCGAGAGCCCTACCAATCGATGCAACACGAATAACTGCTTGCATAAGGGTCAGAGGTGAACCAGCGCGTTATTCGCTTGCTCAGTTTATGTTCTTTCTCCTGGACAAACCATCCAATTTTTCTGAAATTGTAATCATTTGTTTGTCTTTACATTTACATCCCGTCTACCGATTTCCGATGCCTTTGGCGAATTCCTTCATGGTATGTCCTTTTCTTATCTTAGACTGTCTTTGTCATATGATTTAAAGCATACAAATTAATATACTTTTGATTATTTCTCAGTATTAGAGTAACTGCAGTTGAATAAGATTTTGTGTTGGATAGCGCATTTCCTTACAGCATTGTCTTCTTCATCTCAGCATCCACCATTAACCGTATTTCATTGCAGTTTCTGTCAGCAAGAAGTAAAAATTTCTAATACAATCTAAGCACTACCACAATTAGTATCGATTGTATAGCGAATTGAAAAGCGCCGATTTCAATGTTTACTCCCGCAGTGGTCATACTTTCGTTGTTAGTCATTGCTTTCTTCCTTCTTTGTCACTTAACTAATATATTTACTGTTCATGTAATTGTTTCATGAGGAAAGGGATTACTAGTTGCACATAAATTTACGACCGACCACTACTTTCCAGTTTAATTCTCATTCCAAATGTTATTTTGTCCTAAATGGAAACGCTCAGAAAATCCTTTGCACAGTCGTTAGGTCTGATTTCAAAATTTCTCCATATTTCTCTCTTTTGGTTTTTGGCTGCTAGGCAGACTGATGATAATATGCTTCAATAGCGTGAAAAGTTAATCTCAAAGTAAGGTATGTAAATATTGTATCACTCACCGTGTAACATGATAAATCCTTTACAAATACGAGCACGCCTGTCGGTTTGCGACTGCTCTGTGGGACTGCCACCGAGAAACAGAGGGGGTATATTTTCGCTTTTGACTCGATGACAGAGGTATATTTTTCTCAAGAAAGCACCTAATCGATTTGCAGATGATATGAATGAAAAAGATTACAGGATGCGGCGCTTAAATCCGGACAAATTTCAATTTTAATTTCCCGCCGGATGTCGCGATTGGTGTTCTTGAAAGACATAGGCACCCAGTAGACATTCAGATCCTCAAAATGGCCGACATATTACGAACAAGATCCAAAATCTTCGTACTGGACGTTGGCCCACTGCAATAGTTCAATTCTTCGGGTACCCGAGCTCAGCTGTTTACGATACTATGGCGAAGTATAATGCTTCACAGAAGTCTGGGGTTCAAGTCCTGGGTGTTGCGTCTAGTGAGAGTGATATCATGCCACCAAATTTCTCTGAAAACGGACAAACTGTCACAAAAGAATTTTATCTGCAAGTTTTGACGAATGTCGTGAAACCGTGGATTGTAACTCTAGCTTCGGGGAGGCAATATGTCTTTCAACAGAACGGTGCACCGAAACATGCGAGCCATTTAGTCCCAAACTGGCTCTCGTTGACACGTTATGGTCAAAGGAGTTGTGGTCCTCGAATAGCATTTAAGCCCCTCTCGACTACTATGTTTGGAGCATAGACGAAAGAGTTACCAATAAAACTGTAAGGTGGCAGATTTTAGCACCTCACATGATGTTTATTCAGAAAATGATGCACGACAAATACCACTCTGATAGAGATAGCCATTTGACAGAACGCTACTATTATCAACATATCTTGGTTAATACTGGTACGTAAGATTTCAGAACCGTGCGTATTATCGTTGGGAAGATGTTTTGAACGGACACAGGAAAGAGTTGCTTGTGATGTCGAACAAGCGAGGTGGCCGGGAGCTGGCTGGTGCTTCACACGGCGGTTGTGACCTCAGGGGGTGTTGGGGAAGCCTGAGACCTTACAGGTGGAAGAAGAGAGAGAGGGCGTACGTGCGAGAGGCTGTTTCCCGCCGTTGTGCCTAACAGGTCACAAATACGGCGCGCCCTTGAAAGGTGGGGGAACCGCGCAAAATTTTAGAGTCCTGATTCGCCGAAAATCGTAGGAATACATGAGAGAGGAACGGCACAGTTTGGCGGCAACAAGATGGGGACTCTGGTGTCGGCGGTGGCGCTGGGCGGACGCTGAGGTTCTGCTCCGCAAGAGCTCTCACAGGGGAAAGGCGACGCCTCCCGGTGCCTGGGACGACTGTCATAATCTACGTGCTGAATTATAGTGATACGAGAGCAAACAGCTGGCTAAGTAGGGCGTAGCTGAAATTGCGTAAGCGTTCCACTAGCTCTTTGCTTGAGCTCTCTGATTCTGTGTCTTTCTAGGTGGAATTTCAGTAAAATCTCTTGCGTGGGCCAGTATTAACCTACGTAAGTTAGGGAAAGGGACGATTAGGGATAGAGTCTCCATTGTGCCAATGGTAGGATAGCTAGTTTAGGGAAGTAATTTGATTGTAATGTTTTAGGTTAGGAATATTGCTCATCCTGTTTTTACTGTAAGATTTAATAACAGACCATGATCAAAGCGTTATCATTTGTGTAGGTAACAAACTACTGATAGAATAAGAGTTTTATTAATATAATATATTATCATATTAATTCGATACAAACGATAGTGGGGTACATTCGAGCATTGAAACAGAGCCGAGGACAGGTAACAGTAATGAAACAAGAAGTTTCATAATCATTATATCCCCGTACGTTTCAAGACGAGGCATCATATTGTCGCATCTTTATGCACCGCTATCGAAGCAGCATTCGCGAATACGGACAAGATTGGAGGCGGTCATTGCGGCTGAAGGGGATTACATCGAGTAAAGTTACTCTGGAAAGATACAACTACATCTACGTAAAAGGATTTTCATTCACGTTTGTATTTTGTTTTTATAAATTTGCTTTTAAAAAAAATCATTGGCCCGGATTTAACCGCCTCGCCCTGTATTACTCTATTTTTATAATTATACGTAACTAAACCTATTGCTAGTGCTTGTAGCTGGGGTAAGTGCAATATCTGTAATGTACATGAAACATCCTGTGGCGAAATAAAAGCAAAAACCTCTGCCCAGAAATTTACTTAACTTTAAGAACAGTTTTTCAATTCTACGTCATACTTATGACATGTTCGATTTATACCGTTGAGAGCCTTATTTCTTTATTAAAAGAAATTCTACCCGTCACTAACATTTACTTACATTAGGTCTCACAAGGATAGACGTTTTGAAACTTCCTACGCGACTGAGTAGCGTACGGGTGCAGGTATCATACTCTTCAGCCATTCGCTATGGTGGGCAATCATTTGCGAATATACGAGAAAAAATATCTGAGATATTCTTGTGATCGACTACAGCTTTAGAAGCAGTAAAGATTTTAAAATGGCGTTGTAGTGTAGCAGCTATGTTGTGTGGCTGATGGTTGTCAGGTCGAGTCCTGCTGGGTGCATCTTCTTTACATGGTTGCCAAAACGACTGTGATCATTGTTTTTATTTCATTAATTGCATTTTCATTTTTCCTTCTTTTCATTCACTTCGATTCACATTTTTCCTTTTCGTCATTTCATACTCTCGCACTGTTATAACAATCATTATTTTTGTTACTCATTTTGCATGTATTTTTGTTTCGTTTATAATGCCTTCTTTCCTTTAAATCATCAACTGTGTTATTTTTTTCCATGGTGCAAAAATTTTGTATGATGACTATAATAAAAAATGTACAATTTATAACGAAAAATAAAGTTTTGATATCACTGCACAGCCAGTATCAGTGGAAAGTTACGTCTTTAATTTTTATTCGAAAGATCGAGATTTTAGAACGTTTAAACGTTACAATAAATAAATAAATTTATTTAAAATCTCATTGACGAAAATTAAAATGAAAAAGGAATAAAAGGATGTAAAAGTTTGGAGAAAATACAAAAATTAATACAATGATGAAAATGACTTTGCAAAGGATCTGAAATTTAAAAAAAAATTTAAATCTGTTAATGGAAAAAATGACAATGATTATCAGTAGAAAACAATGATACAACTAAACAAAGGAACATAGACCAGGACAAAGAACAATATGATGAAACATACAAAGAAGACACTATTACATTGGAGGATATATAAGAAGCATTGGAGTAGACAAAGAATAGAAAAGCAGTTCGAGCCAATAACAGTAATGCAGAAACTACTGAATGTGGAGTACTAATGTTGGAATAGAGGAAGTTATATTTACTAAATTACTGATGGAAACGCTAAATGATACTCGAATCTTGAAGACTCATGACAGTAATATAACTCCACAAGAAAGGAAAATTACAGGGCAGTAGGTCTGTTCAGCTCTGGCTGTAAATTATATGCACAAATAATAAATAACAGACTCAAAAGAATAGCTGGAGATAAAGGGGTTTTACAAAAAAAAAAGACGATCGTGCAGTGACAATATTACATTACTGCAGTAGATAGTTGAAAAAAGACGAGAATATAATCTGATGACTCATATTGCATTCGTAGATTATGTAAAAGCCTTCCATAGACAACATTATCATATACTGTGGAATATAATGGAAAGACGAGGTTATCCTGAACATTTAATACAAGCGAACAAGAAGTTAACCCAGAAGTAAAATTAATTTCTAGAAACCGATTTTTAAGCACTGCACTCTTTGCTGGTCACCAGATAATTTTACAAAAGACAGAGGATAAGTTACAATTTGCTGTATGTTGTGTACATAGTTCCGCGTAGTCAGCACGTACACAACTTTCCCAACAGAGCGCGTCCCGCTAAGCACAACAGCGCAGTCGCAGCGCTCATCCGTCTCCGCACTACGAGATGGCGCTGCCTTAGAGACAGACCAAATTCTGTTTCCGCCGATCCGCGTATTAATATGTCACGCAGCCAATGAGATTGCTGCCAACGTAGAACCTTTTCTCCTCGCGGATCACACTTGCGCATTGATACATGAATGGGGGAGGTATTATAACGAGTGTACAGACCTCCGATTAGTCAGTCTGCATTTGTCTGCACCAGTCTGTACCAGTCTGCATTTGTCTGCACCAGTCTGTACCAGTCTACATTAGTCTGTACCAGTCTGTACGAGTTCTACATCTGTCTGTACCAGTCTACAGTCAAGTTTCAGTCTGCGCCTAAGAAGATTACCATATTCCTGTACATAACCATGAAGATAAATGTATAGAGACTTTTGTCAAGTATCAGAGATATATGTGAGAATAAGATTAACGTACCAATACCAAAGGAACTTCAGCTTGTCAATTGTAAATAGCATCTAGAACCAAGTTCAGCAATTTTTATGCTTCTTATTATTTTAATAAATGTGTGTGAAAATTAATCAAGTTCTGTTTATAGTTCGTCACCGTCAATCTGCTACTCTAAGCGTGCAAGTGGCATTTCTATCGTCTGAGCTAACAGCAGAAGATAAACACGCCACGATAAGACCACGAGACATATTGCTGACACTCGCCTACAAATCTGATGGTTTGTGTACTGAAGGTCTTACAGTACGCACACCACACTGTACATCGCTTGATCTTAATAGGCACACTCTAAACCTTGAATGAAAATGATACCAAATTTGTGGCTTTTAAAGCAAAATACCCAGTATGTTCTAAAACGATGTTAAGTGAAAAGTCAGTGGAACAGGCATTTCGCAGGTAGGGTGTTGTATAAGATACGAATATGATAATGACATCGCGAACAGGTTAAGGAAGTCGCAAATATTACGTGGTGCTAGACATAGGACACTAGCCAGTGGAACTAGAAAACACATAACAACTCAATTCTACAAAATAATGGCAACATTTATGCTTACATATGGAGGTGAAACGTAGACAATAACTAAGGAAGACCAAAGAAGAATAGTCAGCGAAAACGAAATTTTTAAAGAAAGAAAAGGGATGTACTCTGAGATATAAGACAAAGAATTCAGAAATAAGGATTTAAATATGCTTTGCATGCATCAAAGAATAGAATACGAGATACAAAATGAAAAAAAAGATCTATTGAAAGAAGAGGACAGAAAGAATAGTCAAACATGTGACGGATTATAGACATAAAGGAAAGAGAGATACAGGAAGACGAAGGGAAGGTGTCTTCTGTGGAGTAGGAAGAGGCTTTAAGCCTACTCCTTGAAGTCACGAAGGAAAAGAAAAGACAAGAAGAGAATTTCGGTAAAAATGAAATGAAAAGGAAGTGCAGCTAAGGGGATTCGAACCCAGATCCTTGAGGATACTAACAATAGCTTAGACACTACACTACGTCACCAATTGCTATTTTTAATGCTCTAGTGCATCACAAGAAATTATAAAATTCATCTTGTCGATTAGTTGCAGTCGAGGACCCACCACTGTGTGATATATAGGTGGTTTCAAAAGCCAATCCCGAGACGTCTGCCTGTCACTTATGGAATTAAACGTGCGTAATTCATCGTCTAGAGACGCCTTATTATAAATGAATTGCGTTGTTACTAATGTCTTCATAACAGACAATCTTACAGCTAAATTAGAATGTGAAGTACTTCTTTATTGATGTTGAGCATACTGTTCTGAATCTTGTGACAGTAAGAATAACAGTAATGAAAGGATCAGTAGTACAGAGATAATTGTCATAACGATATTTACCCTTTTACCATAGTCTAAAGTAAGAAGAATCCACGGCAACAAAGACGCAGTTGTAATGGATGAACATCTCGTGAGGGGTGTGTTTAGTCAGCTCGAGCGCCAATCAACAGCAGAAGGGTCGAAGACGCTGCAGAGTTTGTGTGTTCGAATGGGCGTTAAGCTGGGCTCACACGTGACGTGGAAGCCGACGCGGGCACCGGGTGTGGATTCCAGTCTGACAGAAAACACCACGCACTCTGGACGTGATCACCAGATGGTTTGGCTTCCGGGGAAGCGCCCACCCGATACAGCAGCGTTAACTTTATCAGCAGTTCTAAAATATGCGTGGAGAAAGCCGAGTACATTGCGAAGATACCAGTGCATTCAAGAAACGCTTAATGCATACAAAAGATAGCTTTGCAAATATTGAATATCCTCTTATAAAGCGTACATTTTTAGCAAGCAAGCAAATATACGTTGATAGGTGAAGAGTTAACTTTTGTGTACATGTAGATATCAAAATAAATCTCCAATTTAGAAGAGCAGTTCGCTATCCAGCACCATACATCTATGCATTATGTGTTATTAATATTTGTGTTTTTAGCTTAATTACTTTCATGTCGTCCAGATTAATCTCAAAGCTTTCATTTCAAAATAACTAGGGGAAATGTACACAAGTGCTGGTCGAGTAAAACGTCTGGAAATGTTTATTTTCCCGTCCTGTAACTTAAAAAAGGATGTACAACAGCGAAGATGCCTTTCTTCCCTACTGTTCTATCTGTAGTTTGAAGAAAGCATTACGGAAATAAAAGATATCGTGTTTATCTGTCGACAGTGGGTAAGCGACTTTCAAGTAAAATGTTCGCCTGTAGAGGAATATACACAGTGGATGTACCAGTACAGGTTGCAGACAAATGGTTGACAGCGTAAGGATATCTGGATCTGGCCGTGAGTCGTGCTCGCATAGCATAACGGCCGCTCGCGATAAGCTGGAAACCCGGGTTCGAGTCCCAGACCGGCACAGAATTTCATTATAAAGCTGATGTTTGTCCATATTCGCAACTGTGAATGAATTTCATTAAGGCTGTAGTCGCCACAGTGCCTGTTCCTTCGGAAGGAAAACTGCATCGTAATTCGGAATAACACAGGCACTGCGATATCGTATGATAAAAAGTATATGAGAAGTGGAATTAAAAGTGAGGGTGAAATAATATCACCGATAAAATTCGCTGGTCATATAGCTGTCCGCAGTGGGAGCGGGAAAGAGTTACATTGCATACTCAACGAAATATGGAATGTGGACTAATAAGGGGAGACCACGACGTTTGGAACGCGTATTTACTGCAACTTCTTACAGTAGCGGTACTCCATCAGGACAACAAAATATGTAAGCAGTAGTGCGTACTTCTCAAGCGTTATTGAGAAAATCGCAAGATAACTTCGGTCGTCAAATATATACCGGTGCGGGGCCATTTTTACCATGAAGCGGTGGCAGCCGTGTGGTTAGCGTTCAAGCCCTGTAATCACTGGATCGAGTCCCGTTCGTCAGTTCTTTTTTTTATTTTGAACACAGGCATTTTCTTTACTATTTATATTGCTGTTGATATAGTGGGAAAAATGCATGTAATCGGATGAACATCCCTAATTTGAGAATCCCTTATACCTGGAAGGAGCCCCAAACTACTTATTGCCTCCGAGTATTGACCGCCGCAGACGGCTTTCGAAAGGTGTACAATTAATCGTCGCTTTCGACATTACGAGTACAAGTTGCAGGATGGTATTTTTCGTAAAAACATGGAAAACATAAATGGCACCAGCTGCATTAAATAAATGCTATGTTTCCGCATACGCAAGGTCTTTTAAGGTTTTCCTTGGAAAAACAAACCTCGTTAACATTTTCAAAAACCTCTCTTTCAGACGATATTTGGAAGCAAACCATGCCTAGCGCAGAATTTCCTTAAATATCGGCGCTGATAACTGGCCATGCAGTATCGACTGTATTTTAATAGCTTCTTCACGAGAAGCAATTTCTCGTTCTCTTTCGATTAAATACGAACAGTTTTGAAGACACGGTCAAGCATACATTTTCAGTATCCTTTATGCGTTTGGTCGTTTAGTAATCCATAGTTATGAATATTATATTATTTGTGGTAGTAAAAATTTCTAGACTGCCAAATAAAATTGTAAATTTAATGGTTGGTTCAAATGGCGCTGAGCACTATGGGACTTTGCTGCTGAGGTCATCAGTCCCATAGAACTTAGAACTACTTAAACCTGACTAACCTAAGGACATCACACACATCCATGCGCGAAGCAGGATTCGAACCTGCGACCGTAGCAGTCGCGCGGCTCCAGACTGTAGCGCCTAGAATCGGTCGGCCACTCAGGCCGGCTGTAAATTCAATAAAAGTTCATCCGATAACACGTATTTTTCCCATTACATCAATTGTAATATAAATAGTAAAGAAAATGGCTTTGTTAGAAATAAAAAAAAACTGACGAACGGGACTCGATCCATCGGTTACAGGGCTTGAACGCTAACCACTCGGCTGCCGCCGCTTCATGGTGAAAATGGCCCCACACAGGTATATATTTGATGACCGAAATTATCTTGCGATTTTCTCAATAACGCTTCAGAAGTACGTACTACTGCTTACACATTTTGTTGTCCTCATGGGGTACTACTAGTGTAAGATGTTTGCAGTAAATCCGCCTTCCAAACGTCGTGGCCTCCCCTTGTAAGACTTTATCGAATGAAGACAAAAGCGATGAGAAGTAGCAGAACTGTAACCAACGATAAAATTAATATCAAAATTGGGGCACACGAAGTTCTACTATACTTGAAACAAAATAACATATGGTTTCGAAGGAACGACGCCTTAATTTGAGGAAGAAATTTCTGAGAATGTATGTCTGGAGTGTGGAAACCAGCCATGGACTGTGGGGGAAGCTCAGAAAAAGAAAATCGGTGCGTTTGAGATGTGCTGTTATATGCGGATGCTAAAAATTAGGCGAGCAAACAGTGAAAGAAATGACGTGGTTCTCCGCAGGATAGTCGACATAAAAATATGTGGAAAACGTTGACAAGAAGAAGGCACAGGATAATGTGAAATGTGTTAAGACATCAGGGAGGAGCTTCATTGTGTACGAGATCAGCTTCCAGAGGGTAAAAACTGTAGGCGAAGACCACTGATATTGGAATATATCTGACAAATAATTGAGCAAGACAGGAAGTGACTGGCACAGGAGAGGGCTGCATAAAATCAGTCTGATGAGAGACGACCCAAGAAAATACCTTTGCTGTTATACAAATGAAAGCAGTTGTAACTACCAGCTTACTACACTCCTGGAAATTGAAATAAGAACACCGTGAATTCATTGTCCCAGGAAGGGGAAACTTTATTGACACATTCCTGGGGTCAGATACATCACATGATCACACTGACAGAACCACAGGCACATAGACACAGGCAACAGAGCATGCACAATGTCGGCACTAGTACAGTGTATATCCACCTTTCGCAGCAATGCAGGCTGCTATTCTCCCATGGAGACGATCGTAGAGATGCTGGATGTAGTCCTGTGGAACGGCTTGCCATGCCATTTCCACCTGGCGCCTCAGTTGGACCAGCGTTCGTGCTCGACGTGCAGACCGCGTGAGACGACGCTTCATCCAGTCCCAAACATGCTCAATGGGGGACAGATCCGGAGATCTTGCTGGCCAGGGTTGTTGACTTACACCTTCTAGAGCACGTTGGGTGGCACGGGATACATGCGGACGTGCATTGTCCTGTTGGAACAGCAAGTTCCCTTGCCGGTCTAGGAATGGTAGAACGATGGGTTCGATGACGGTTTGGATGTACCGTGCACTATTCAGTGTCCCCTCGACGATCACCAGTGGTGTACGGCCAGTGTAGGAGATCGCTCCCCACACCATGATGCCGGGTGTTGGCCCTGTGTGCCTCGGTCGTATGCAGTCCTGATTGTGGCGCTCACCTGCACGGCGCCAAACACGCATACGACCCTCATTGGCACCAAGGCAGAAGCGACTCTCATCGCTGAAGACGACACGTCTCCATTCGTCCCTCCATTCACGCCTGTCGCGACACCACTGGAGGCGGGCTGCACGATGTTGGGGCGTGAGCGGAAGACGGCCTAACGGTGTGCGGGACCGTAGCCCAGCTTCATGGAGACGGTTGCGAATGGTCCTCGCCGATACCCCAGGAGCAACAGTGTCCCTAATTTGCTGGGAAGTGGCGGTGCGGTCCCCTACGGCACTGCGTAGGATCCTACGGTCTTGGCGTGCATCCGTGCGTCGCTGCGGTCCGGTCCCAGGTCGACGGGCACGTGCACCTTCCGCCGACCACTGGCGACAACATCGATGTACTGTGGAGACCTCACGCCCCACGTGTTGAGCAATTCGGCGGTACGTCCACCCGGCCTCCCGCATGCCCACTATACGCCCTCGCTCAAATTCCGTCAACTGCACATACGGTTCACGTCCACGCTGTCGCGGCATGCTACCAGTGTTAAAGACTGCGATGGAGCTCCGTATGCCACGGCAAACTGGCTGACACTGACGGCGGCGGTGCACAAATGCTGCGCAGCTAGCGCCATTCAACGGCCAACACCGCGGTTCCTGGTGTGTCCGCTGTGCCGTGCGTGTGATCATTGCTTGTACAGCCCTCTCGCAGTGTCCGGAGCAAGTATGGTGGGTCTGACACACCGGTGTCAATGTGTTCTTTTTTCCATTTCCAGGAGTGTATTTACCAACATCTTTTACAAGTAAATGCTGCAAAACGTGTTCCAACATATTGTTTATGTGTCTTCAGTGTGTCGGTGTCTTAAAACAGCACATTTTCATTATTCACAAATTCTGATATACAAGCCAGTATAACTTAGTAAGCGTTCGCGTAGTTCAGCCTGTGAGCTTACGTTTTGTAGCACGTTGACGAAACCTGACGGGGCGGTAACACCCGCGAACGCTACGCAATGGGAAATTTCACATTCTGACGTCGCATATGCACTTTATGTCGATCATAATTTCCAGTCATTCACAGGTAAGCGGTAAATGCAAATTCGTTAAACAGTCGAACTGGCGTGTCCAAAACAGCTTCAAACGTCTGATTACATAAAAAATGAGTTAATGCGCTAAATATTTGACTTAAAGTATTTAAGCGAAAATAGTTTAGGAAAGGTTTCAAATTATGCCCCAAATTTGATGGAAATCACTAAATGCTCTCATTATGAAAGACTGTATGAATATAGTCTTGGTAGATTGCGTCCCATTTTAAGCAAAGGCTAGCTTTTGACGCATGTCAATGCTCATGACGCTGTATCTTCTAAACTGTGTGTCGTACAGTGACGTAATTTTACAGGTAACTGTACATGTCTGGATACCACGTGGAAAGTTGTGTTGCGGAGAGACTTCGTAGTAAAGGAGTAGCAGATTGAAACGTCACGCCTCATGCTGGAGTTTGCTGTACGAACAGCGAAAATGTAGTAACGTTTTCGTTATTTTGTGGTTGATATCAGCGAGAAAAAGTTTCGCGAAGGTTTGAAGTCACGGGTAAAGTCTGCTGGAAGGCGGTAAGTGTTCCCACTCTCATTCACTCGCCGTCAGGCACACTGCTTGAGGACAAACACATAGACTCCATGTGGTCGAAAGTATGCGGACACCTTGCTGAAAATGACTGACAATTCCGCGGCGCCCTCCATCGGTAATGCTGGAATTCTGTATGGTGTTGGACCCCCCCTAGCCATGACGACAGCTCAAACTCTCGCACGCTTACGTCCAATCAGGTGCTGTAACGATTCTTGGGGAATGGCAGTTCATTCTTCTCCGAGTGCTGCACTGTGGAGAGGTATCGATGTCGGTCGGTGAGGCCTGGCACGAAGTCGGCGTTCCATAACATCTCAAACGTGCTCTATAGGATTTAGGTTGGGACTCTTTGCAGGCCAGTTCTTTACAGGGATTTTATTGTCGTGTAACCATTCCACCACAGGCCGTGCATTATGAACAGGTGCAATCGCTATCCCCGAATTTGCTCTTCAACAGAGGAAAGAGAGAAGGTGTTTGAAACATCAGTGTACGCCTGTACCTTGATAGCGCCACGCAAAACAACAAGGGTTGCAAACCCCCTCCATGCAAAACACGACCTCGCCATAACCCGAATTCTACTGTTGGCACTTCACACAATGGCCGTCACCGGGCATTCGTCATACCCACACCTTGCCATCGTATCGCCACATTGTGCACCGTGATTCATAACTCCACACAACGTTTTTACACTGAAATCGTCCATTGTTTACGCTCCTTACGGCACGCGAGGCGTCCGTTGGCACTTACCGGCGTGATGTGTGGCTTATGAGCAGCCGCTCGACCATGAAATCCAAGTTTTCTCACCTCCCACCTAAATGTCATAGTACTCGCAGTGCATCATGATGCAGTTTGGAATTCGTGTGTGATGGCCTGGGTACATTTCTGCCTATTACACATTACGACCCTCTTCAAATGTCGGCGGTCTCTGTCAGTCAACAGACTAGGTCGGCCTGTACGCTTTTGTTCTGTACATGTCCCTTTACGTTTCCACTTCACTATCACATCGTAAACAGTGGGCGTAGGGATGTTTAGGAGTGTGGAAATCTCGCGTAGGGACACATGACCCAAGTGACACCCAATCATCTAACCACGTTCGTAGTTCGTGAGTTCCGCGGAGCACCCCATTCCACTCTCCCACGATGTCTAATGACTACTGAAGTCGCTGATATGGAGTACGTGGCAGTAGGTGGCAGCACAATCCACCTAATATGAAAAACGTATGTTTTTGGGAGTGTCTGTCTACTGTTGGTCACGTAGTGCATAACACTGGTCTCATGGTGTTAAAAATCAAAAATGTTGGCTTAATGTATTTGTTAATAGACACATTCATATGATAACAGTTTAAGTCGGTCAAGTATTATGCGAAATACTGAAAATGAAAGTTTTAGTTGGCCCTTGAGCCCCTAGTTAGGCAAGCCGCTACCGGTACTTGGTTCCGATATATCAATTTAAAACTATCGATGAATTACGTACATTCAGGAATATTTTTTTACTCTTTATCTTCATTTCTCATTTTGTGTTAAATATGAACCATATCTGTACACGTAACGTAATCTGTGAAATTATTGCGTTCGTCCAAGTATAGAACGCCGACATTTCGCAACGCAACGAACGTGCAGTAGGGAAAAACTGTAGGGAAGTATCCCTGTGTGGAAGTGGCAGAAGCGTGGCCGCGGAAAGGGTGGGATGCGGCCTAGGAGAGCACAAAGCACCAGTCAGCAATCAGCCGCCACAGAGAGAACGTCTCGGATCGAATAGGGGGCTAAAATTCATGGATGTTTTGCCTTGGACGTAGCAGGCTTCGACAGCATGATGGGTGTGGAACGTGTAAACAGCGGTGCATGCGAACTGTTAATTAGGAAGAGAGCCACGTGGGAGCCTTGCAGGCGCTGGAACGGAACCGTGTTCCATGACGCCGACGTATTGTTCTGCATCATCGCCTCCAGGCAATACGACCCTGCTTTAGTGTTGTAAATCACATGGCGCAGTTTTTATCGTGTCTTCTTTCATTAGTGTGGCTTAATTTACGTGTGCAGACAGTTTATTGTTGACGCAACTAATGTTATCTGTGATGGGTTCTGGCCCAAATCCAGAAATCTTCTTTGCGTCATAATTTCAAAACTAAATCTGTAATATCTGCTTAACGAAGACCGTCAGAACTTCGTGCTGTCTTGAGACAAAAATGTTTCAGATTTAACTCTCCGCACTGCCGTATTACAACTGAATTTCAAGAAAACTTGAATATTAAGGTAAAAGTGACATTATTCTAACAGCTATATTGAGCAAATGTTCGTGGGAAATGATTAAATTATGTTCATCCCTTCGTTGTTTGCAAATGTGGAGGGGTGTGTGTTTGTGAATACGGTATATCTGTGTAAAGAAAGTGGGGCTGCAGATTATCTCCCCTGGTTACTTATTTGTCGCTTCATTCAAAACCACCTAGAATGTTTTTTGCAGCCGTCAGTGCGGGGGAGAGACTTTTGCTTACTTATTGTCTGACGGTAGAGTGCGTAAACAGCGTTGCAGGTAAAATTTGATACAATAGCTTTGTCACGGAACAGTTGATGAAAACACGTCATTCTTCACTGAAATTTTATTTTGTTTATTACAGTCTCCGTAGTCACTAAAAACTGTATTTTCATTGCACTGGGAACCGCAATTTTAATTTGCCCCAAACATGTAATTATAGTTTTGCGTGAAGTGACAAAAACTACATCTACATCTACATCTACATTTATACTCCGCAAGCCACCCAACAGTGTGTGGCGGAGGGCACTTTACGTGCCACTGTCATTACCTCCCTTTCCTGTTCCAGTCGCGTATGGTTCGCGGGAAGAGGGACTGCCGGAAAGCCTCCGTGCGCGCACGAATCTCTCTGATTTTACATTCGTTATCTCCTCGGGAGGTATAAGTAGGAGGAAGCGATATATTCGATACCTCATCCAGAAACTCACCCTCTCGAAACCTGGACAGCAAGCTACACCGCGATGCAGAGCGCCTCTCTTGCAGAGTCTGCCACTTGAGTTTGCTAAACATCTCCGTAACGCTATCACGCTTACCAAATAATCCTGTGACGAAACGCTCCGCTCTTCTTTGGACCTTCTCTATCTCCTCTGTCAACCCGACCTGGTACGGATGCCGCACTGTTGAGCAGTACTCAAGTATAGGTCGAACGAGTGTTTTGTAAGCCACTTCCTTTGTTGATGGACTACATTTTCTAAGGACTCTCCCAATGAATGTCAACCTGGCACCCGCCTTACCAACAATTAATTTTATATGATCATTCCACTTCAAATCGTTGCGTACGCATACTCCCAGATATTTTACAGAAGTAACTGCTACCAGTGTTTGTTCCGCTATCATATAATCATACAATAAAGGGTCCTTCTTTCTATGTATTCGCAATACATTACATTTGTCTATATTAAGGGTCAGTTGCCACTCCCTGCACCAAGTGCCTATCCGCTGCAGATCTTCCTGCATTTCGCTGCAATTTTCTAATGCTGCAACTTCTCTGTATACTACAGCATCATCCGCGAAAAGCCGCTTGGAACTTCCGACACTATCTACTAGGTCATTTATATATACATTGTGAAAAGCAGTGGTCCCATAACACTCCCCTGTGGCACACCAGAAGTTACTTTAACGTCAGTAGACGTCTTTCCATTGAGAACAACATGCTTTGTTCAGTTTGCTAAAAACACTTCAATCCAGCCACACAGCTGGTCTGATATTCCGTAGGCTCTTACTTTGTTCATCAGGCGACAGTGTGGAACTGTATCGAACGCCTTGCGGAAGTCAAGGAAAATGGCATCTACCTGAGAGGCGGTATTTAATATTTTCTGGGTCTCATGAACAAATAAAGCGAGTTGGGTCTCACACGATCGCTGTTTCCGGAATCCATGTTGATTCCTACAGAGTAGATTCCGGGTTTCCAGAAATGACATGATATGCGAACAAAAAACATGTTCTAAAATTCTATAACAGATCGATGTCAGAGATATAGGCCTATAGTTTTGCTCATATGCAATCCGAATCGTTATGTACAGTTATTATGATACGTTTCGGACAATAAATAACCAACGACGTGTCCGATTGCCTAATTAACGACTAGTAACACTGCCACTCCAGACGTTTTGTAAAACATCAGCTGTCACGACTCGTGTAGTGCTGTGTAACGTGAGTCGCCCAGCTGCCGAGTTCACGCACGTTTCGACCCCCTGTGTGCGGGCGACTTCAGTCGCTTGAGAGCCCCCGCCCCAGCAGCCGCGCCACCTGGAAGGCACTCGTGTCGCACTGCGCTGCAGGTAGCCAGCTCAGGCGGTTCCCTGCATACGTCCTGTCAGTGGAACAGAAAGAGATAGGTTGGTAGTGGTACACTATTTACCCTCCAACCCACATCGCATCGTGACTTCTCGAGTGCTAGATGCAGGTTATTTCTCGAGTCCTTAATCGTTTTGAGCTCATTGTGTTCGCTGCATTCTCCTGTGCAGAAGTTAAAACATGTTCTCCTTCTTCCTCTACACTTCATGGGTTAGGCTCTTGACGTGTTCCGTCCTCTCAGGTTGTCTGCCCATCAATTCTTGTGAGTCAAATATCTCTTCTTTCGACCCGTCTGTAAGCTAGGGCTAGCTTAGGAAACCTTCTACTGCCCATTCTTTGAGCGTGTTCACACCAGATGTTGCGACATTTGGTTACTCTGCTTCCAGCTGGCTCTACTTTTAGTTCAGTCTTATATGCGGTGTCTTCTAGAGTCGCCTTTTGTTCTTAGAAATTTCATTTTTGCACTTTCTGCTTTAATTCGTGTTCTATTTTAAGCGACACAACATTCACTTCCATACAGAAGTGCTTGAAGAGCCATAGTTTTACAAAGTTGTACTCTCGTTACCTATTTGGTCTTATTTTTAAATACGTTATGACTATTTCCACATATATATTTCCAGATGTAGCCGATTTTTCATATACTACTTTCTAGTTCAAGTTCAAAACCACAGTAACTGGAGGACGATATGTCTTCTAAAACCACATAGTGCGATGTGGACTTCGTGAATCGTCTTACTTTTCTTGCAATATGAAGACATCATGTGGCATAAAGTAACACGTTTAACACGGTGTCTATTAAAATATCTTTTTCTAGGTGTTGTCTCTAATTTATGATAATGTTATTAAGAGGAATATTAAAACAATGAGCGATATTGGGCAACTTCGTCGTACTGCATTGCTCCTTCTTCTTTCCCTTCTTCTTTCGAACGGGCCAGCTAATGACCACGACAGTCAACTTTTCAGGCTGGAGAGGGACTTGGTGTTTACCTAGTAATCCCGCATTCTCTGGCTATGTTTCGCCTTTCTCTCCTTTGTCCAAGGGGGGCCGGTCTTTTTACGGAGTGATCTGTCCTGAAACCTCCTTTATTTTAGTATCCTTCTGAGAAGTGCTCGGTTTCTAAATGTCATTTTCAGTTATGTTCAGTTCCTCGATGTCTTTCTTGACTTCTGTCAGCCACTGTGCCACGGTCTTCCTGCCCTTCCAGTAGTTGAGAAGTCGGTTGGTCAGTCTTGTTTGGTCCATCCTTGTGATATGTCCGTACAGAGCGCGATGTCTCTTTCTGGCAACATCTGTGATTTTCTCAGTATGATTGTATGGCTCCTGGTTTGATTGTTTTCTGTACCCACTATCTGTCTTGATCGGTCCCAGAATTTTTCTCAAGATCTTCCTCTCCTGAATCTCTATCTGTCGAGCCTTTCCTGTTCACATTGAAGCATTCTGAAGGATATAGGGCTTTAGGGCGGATAACTGTTTGGTAGTGTTTTACTTTGGATTTGCGAGATAGGCATTTCTTATTATAGACGTTATGGGTTAATCGATGTGCTAATAGTAACTTATTAATTAGAGTTGTTAGTGCTGTGCCAGCCGTGGTGGCGGAGCGGTCCTAGATACTTCAGTCCGGAAGCGCGCTGCTGCTGCGGTCGCAGGTTCGAATCCTGCCTCGGGCATGGATGTGTGTGATGTCATTAGTGTTCAAATGTGTGTGAAATGTCCGAGGGAGGACTCGAACCTCCGCCGGGACCAGCCGCACAGTTCATGACTGCAGAGCCTTAGACCGCTCAGCTAATCCAGCGCGGCTGTCCTTAGGTTAGTTGGCTTTACGTAGTTCTACGTCTAGGGGACTGATGACCTCAGATGTAAAGTCCCATGGTGCTTAGAGCCATTTGAACCATTTGTTAGTGCTGTTCCTTCTGACAGATTAGGTTCCAACCATTCTCCTGGATACCTGAATCTGTCAACTTTCTGAATTTGACCTTGACCAACGAATTACTGACTTGGTTTGTGAAGTTCTTTCTCTTCAATATATCATCCAAATTTTCTGAAACTGTAATCACCTGTTTCTTTGTACATGTCCATCACATCTACCGACTTTTGCCCAATCGGATAGTTCTTTCGTTGGGGAAATAACTTCTTTTCTTAATTTTTAGCCGGCCGGGGTAGCCGAGAGGTTCTAGGCGCTTCAGTCTGGAACCGCGCGGTCGCAGGTTCGAATCCTGTCTAGGACGTGGATGTGTGTGATGTCCTTAGGTTAGTTAGGTTTAAGTAGTTCTAAGTTTTAGGGGACCGATGACCTCAGATGTTAAGTCCCATAGTGGTCAGAGCCATTTAAGCCATTTTTTTCTCAATTTTTAGTGTACTGCTTGATTCTCTGTGGATTCTTCTTGCCTGGTTTACTAATTTGCGTCGATATACTTTGCTTTCCATTATATTTTTTCGTATTGAGATTCTCAAATTGTTAACCAAATCTACAAATGCTATCTGTATTTATAGATCGTATTGTCATTTTCTGTGTACCACTTGTTACAGAGTAAAAACACGCCTGTGATTGATGCTTCTTTTCTACATACAGTCTGCTCTTCACTAATGCCGAAGTTCTTTAAAAGTCTGCTGTTTATTATTCTTGCTTATGACTTACATACCCAGTTTACAGCTTTTACAATCTTTCGAGTCATTTTTGTTGAACACAGATACTACTTCTGGTCTTTTCCGTGACTGGGGTGTTTTACTTGAATACCAGAGTTGATTGAGTACTTGTAACAGTCCCCTATGTAGCATCACCCCTCCACATTTTATCAGGTCCATCGACAGAGGAAGATCACTCAGTTCAACACTACAGAGGATCTGAGCTGCCCGCAGAGAGAAGAAGGAGACCGGTCAGAGGAGGAAGAAGAAGAACAAGAAGAAGAAGACGGCGAAACTGAAGAAGTTGACGACACTGAAAGCCTTAAAAGAATGTGAAGGCAGCGAAGCAGCTGGAACATGGTAACCATTTCCTGCAAAACTAAAACTGGCGCCCAAGTGAAGGACTGTCGGGTTCATCCAGAAATCGCAGACTGATATCACGCAGAGCTGCGGTCTCGCTCGTGTTCCAGAATGACGACGTGATTTGAAAGTCAAGTGAGAGGCCGCTCACCGAGTGTAAAGAGCAGCCGGCGTGTTTGTGACTCGCGCCAGCAGCCTCAGGAGCACCGGAGCGCCAAGTGAGAAAAACCTGGCCGCCATATGGCCCGCCGGCGTCAGCATCTGCGGCGCGCATACATGAATATGGAGATGAGCTCAGTGTGTGCCTGTGTGTGCGTGTGTGTGTGAGAGAGGCGGCGGCAGCCAAGAGGGCGCTGGGCGCAGGGCACGGAGACCCGGCGGAAGCACCGCGGGCGACCTCTGCGCGAAGTGTCAAGGGCGAACTTATCCACAGATGTGGGTTTGATCAAAATCTAGGAGGTACGCGGTCAACTTCACAACTTCCTGGGAACCTACACTACTGGCCATTAAAATTGCTTCACCACGAAGATGACCTGCTACAGACGCGAAATTTAACCGACAGGAAGAAGATGCTGTGATATGCAAATGATTAGCTTTTCAGAGTATTCACACAAGGTTGGCGCGGGTGGCGACACCTACAACGTACTGACATGACGAAAGTTTCCAACCGATGCCTCGTGAAACGTTGTTGTGATGCTCGTGTAAGGAGGAGAAATACGTACCATCACGTTTCCGTCTTTGATAAAGGTCGGATTGTAGCCTATCGCGATTGCGATTTATCGTATCGCGACATTGCTGCACGCGTCGGTCGAGATCCAATGACTGTTAGCGGAATATGGAATCGGTGGGTTCAGGAGGGTAATACGGAACGCCGTGCTGTATCCCAACGGCCTCGTATCACTAGCAGTCGAGATGACAGGCATCTTATCCACATGGCTGTAACGGATCGTGCAGCCACGTCTCGATCCCTGAATCAACAGATGGGGACGTTTGCAAGACAACAACCATCTGCACGAACAGTTCAGCGACGTTTGCAGCAGCATGGACTATCAGCTCGGAGGCCGTGGCTGCTGTTGCCCTCGACGCTGCATCACAGACAGGAGCGTCACCGATGTTGTACTCAACGACGAAACTGGGTGCACGAATGGCAAAGTGTCATTTTTTTCGGATGAATCCAGATTCTGTTTACAGCATCATGATGGTCGCATCCGTGTTTGGCGACATCGCGGTGAACGCACATTGGAGGCGTGTATTCGTCATCGCCATACTGGCATATTACCCGGCGTGATGGTATGGGGTGCCACTGGTTACACGTCTCGGTCACCTCTTGTTCGCATTGACGGCACTTTGAACAGTGGACGTTGCATTTCACATGTGTTACGACCCGTGGCTCTACCCTTCATTCGATCCCTGCGAAACCCTACATTTCAGCAGGATAATGCACGACCGCATGTTGCAGGTCCTGTACGGACCTTTCTGGACACAGAAAATGTTCGACTGCTGTCCTGGCCAGCACATTCTCCAGATCTCTCACCAATTGAAAACGTCTGGTCAATGGTGGCCGAGCAACTGGCTCGTCAGAATACGCCAGTCCTTACTCTTGATGAACTGTGGTATCGTGTTGAAGCTGATTGGGCAGCTGTACCTGTACGCGTCATCCAAGCTCTGTTTTTGACTCAATCCCCAGGCGTATTAATGCCGTTATTACGGCCAGAGGTGGTTGTTCTGGGTACTGATTCCTCATGATCTGTGCACCCAAATTGCGTGAAAATGTAATCACATGTCGGTTCTAGTATAATATATTTGTCCAATGAATACCCGTTTATCATCTGCATTTCTTCTTGTTGTAACAATTTTAATGGCCAGAAGTGTAGTTCGGAATCAGTACTGATAAATGGGGCGGTAAAACCTGAATATTGTGTAGCTGGCATGTTTCTTTTTGATAATAGCACTGATTCGATGGTAATCAATAAGACAGGTTGAACAACGCTTAAGAGAAAATACATAAATTCTGTAGGCGGATGAATGTTTTTAGAAGTAAGAAATTTTTCTTGGATTGCCCATCTTAATAAGTCACCCTTGAAACAAATATAACCCTAACAATTCTAATCTGTACTGTTACTGGTATTTTATGAGTAGAGAGCCTTACGTTGGTCAAAGAGCTGGCACAATTGATTTTTTGCGAACACAAGATTCCAATTTTGCTGTAGAAATGTTTGACCCGCAGTTGTCTCATTATTTACCCAGTACGTCCATTGCGTTTGGCAGCTCACGCACATTACCTGGTCCAAACTACTGGATAAGACGTAAATACAAATATCGTCCGCATTTCGAAGGATTTTCGCAGAAATCAAATAATTCTTTATAATTTGTAAGTGTAGAGCCAAAACAGTATTTGACAAAGAACTGGTCCTTGCAGGAGAACCGTTGTAAGAATTCGTGGTCTAGTTAATTTATTCCACGTACTTCTAAAAGGACAACTTTCATAACATAGAAGCTCTATAGTTAATTAGACAATTTCTCCATCACCAGCCACACTATATGCTCGAGTCCACCTGGGTGAAAACCGTAACTTTGCACAACACATTTACAGAATCTCACACAAAGCAAGCAACGTTATGCACAAAACAGCCCACATCTCAGAAGATACGACCAAAACCTACCGCTGCACGTGATAAAGACTTATCACAATACCATCTTTACATCCTTCACAGGCTTCGCAGAAAGCCAAGATATAAAAGAATTGTCGGCGTTTAGCTGTTAATTTATATCAATGGGGAAAATTTGAAAATTTGTGGTGGACTGGGATTCGAGCTGGGTCTCTTGCTTACCGGGTAGATCTGATCTACATCTACATCTACATCCATACTCCGCAAGCCACCTGACGGTGTGTGGCGGAGGGTACCTTGAGTACCTCTATCGGTTCTCCCTTCTATTCCAGTCTCGTATTGTTCGTGGAAAGAAGGATTGTCGGTATGCCTCAGTGTGGGCTCTAATCTCTCTGATATTATCCTCATGGTCTCTTCGCGAGATATACGTAGGAGGGAGCAATATGCTGCTTGACTCCACGTGAAGGTATGTTCTCGAAACTTCAACAAAAGCCCGTACCGAGCTACTGAGCGTCTCTCCTGCAGAGTCTTCCACTGAAGTTTATCTATCGTCTCCGTAACGCTTTCGCGATTACTAAATGATCCTGTAACGAAGCGCGCTGCTCTCCGTTGTATCTTCTCTGTCTCTTCTATCAACCCTATCTGGTACGGATCCCACACTGCTGAGCAATATTCAAGCAGTGGGCGAACAAGCGTACTGTAACCTACTTCCTTTGTTTTCGGATTGCATTTCCTTAGGATTCTTCCAATGAATCTCAGTCTGGAATCTGCTTTACCGACTATCAACTTTATATGATCATTCCATTTTAAATCACTCCTAATGCGTACGCCCAGATAATTTATGGAATTAACTGTTTCCAGTTGCTGACCTGCTATTTTGTAGACAAATAATAAGGGATCTATCTTTCTGTGTATTCGCAGTGCATTACACTTGTCTGCATTGAGATTCCATTGCCATTCTCTACACCATGCGTCAATTCGCTGCAGATCCTCCTGCATTTCAGTACAATATTCCATTGTTACAACCTCTCGATATACCACACCACCGTCCGCAAAAAGCCTCAGTGAACTTCCGATGTCATCCACAAGGTCATTTATGTATATTGTGAATAGCAACGGTCCTACGACACTCCCCTGCGGCACACCTGAAATCACTCTTACTTCGGAAGACTTCTCTCCATTGAGAATGACATGCTGCGTTCTGTGATCTAGGAACTCTTCAATCCAATCACACAATTGGTCTGATACTCCATGTGCTCTTATTTTGTTCATTAAACGACTGTGGGGAACTGTATCGAACGCCTTGCGGAAATCAAGAAACACGGCATCTACCTGGGAACCCGTGTCTATGGCCCTCTGAGTCTCGTGGACGAATAGCGCGAGCTGGGTTTCACACGATCGTCTTTTTCGAAACCCATGCTGATTCTTACAGAGTAGATTTCTAGTCTCCAGAAAAGTCGTTATACTCGAACATAATACGTGTTCCAAAATTCTACAACTGATCGACGTTAGAGATATAGGTCTATAGTTCTGCACATCTGTTCGACGTCCCTTCTTGAAAACGGGGATGACCTGTGCCCTTTTCCAATCCTTTGGAACGCTACGCTCTTCTGGAGACCTACGGTGCAAGAAGGGGGCAACTTCCTTCACGTACTCTGTGTAAAATCAAACTGGTATTCCATCAGGTCCAGCGGCCTTTCCTCTTTCGAGCGATTTTAATTGTTCCTCTGTCGTCTATTTCGATATCTACCATTTTGTCATCTGTGCGACAATCTACAGTGCAGTCTTTCTGTGTGAAACAATTTTGGAAAAAGACATTTAGTATTTCGGCCTTTAGTCTGTCATCCTCTGTTTCAGTACCATTTTGGTCACAGAGAGTCGGGACATTTTGTTTTGATCCACCTACCGCTTTGACATAAGACCAAAATTTCTTAGGATTTTCTGCCAAGTCAGTACACAGAACTTTACTTTCGAATTCATTGAACGCCTCTCGCGTAGCCCTCCTCACACTACGTTTCGCTTCGTTGTCCGCAGCAGTTATCTAACTCGGTTGTTGTACCACGGTGGCTCTTTTCCATCTCTAACGATCTTGCTTGACACATACTCTTCTAACGCATATTGTACGATGGTTTTGATCTTTGTCCACTGATCCTCAACACTATCTGTACTTGAGACAGAACTTTTGTGTTGAGCCGTCAGGTACTCTGAAATCTGCTTTTTGTCACTTTTGCTAAACAGAAAAATCTTCCTACCTTTTTTAATAATCCTATTTTCGGCTGAAATCATCGATGCAGTAACCGCTTTATGATCGCTGATTCCCTGTTCTGCGTTAACTGTTTCAAATAGTTCGGGTCTGTTTGTCACAAGAAGGTCTAATATGTTATCGCCATGAGTCGGTTCTCTGTTTAACTGCTCAAGGTAGATTTCAGATAAAGCACTTAAAAAAATTTCACTGGATTCTTTGTCCCTGCCACCCGTTATGAACGTTTGAGTCTCCCAGTCTATATCTGGCAAATTAAAATCTCCACCCAGAACTATAACATGGTGGGGAAATCTACTCGAAATATTTTCCAAATTATCCTTCAGGTGCTCAGGCACAACAGCTGCTGAGCCAGGAGGCCTATACAGGGTGTTACAAAAACTTACGGCCAAACTTTCAGGAAACATTCCTCACACACAAATAAAGAAAAGATGTTATGTGGACACGTGTCCGGAAACGCTTAATTTCCATGTTAGAACTCATTTTAGTTTCGTCAGTATGTACTGTACTTGCTCGATTCACCGCCAGTTGGCCCAATTGAAGGAAGGTAATGTTGACTTCGGTGCTTCTGTTGACGTGCGACTCATTGCTCTACAGTACTATCATCAAGCTGTCCCGACAGGAAGACGTTCGAAGCAATTGATCGGCGTCTTAGGGAGCACGGAACATTCCAGCCTATGGCTCGCGACTGGAGAAGACCTAGAACGACGAGGACACCTGCAATGGACGAGGTAATTCTTCGTGCAGTTGACGATTACCCTAATGTCAGCGTCAGAGAAGTTGCTGTTGTACAAGGTAACGTTGACCACGTCACTGTATGGAGAGTGCTACGGGAAAACCGGTTGTTTCCGTACCGTGTACAGCGTGTGCAGGCACTATCAGCAGCTGATTGGCCTCCACGGGTACACTTCTGCGAATGGTTCGTCCAACAATGTGTCAATCCTCATTTCAGTGCAAATGTTCTCTTTACGGATGAGGCTTCATTCCAACGTGATCAAATTGTAAATTTTCACAATCAACATGTGTGGGCTGACGAGAATCCGCACGCAATTGTGCAATCACGTCATCAACACAGTTTTTCTGTGAACGTTTGGGCAGGCATTGTTGGTGATGTCTTGATTGGGCCCCATGTTCTTCCACCTACGCTCAATGGAGCACGTTATCATGATTTCATACGGGATACTCTACCGGTGCTGCTAGAACATGTACCTTTACAAGTACGACACAACATGTGGTTCATGCGCGATGGAGCTCCTGCACATTTCAGTCGAAGTGTTCGTACGCTTCTCAACAACAGATTTGGTGACCAATGGATTGGTAGAGGCGGACCAATTCCATGGCCTCCACGCTCTCCTGACCTCAACCCTCTTGACTTTCATTTATGGGGGCATTTGAAAGCTCTTGTCTACGCAACCCCGGTACCAAATGTAGAGACTCTTCGTGCTCGTATTGTGGACGGCTGTGATACAATGCACCATTCTCCAGAGCTACATCAGGGCATCAGGGATTCCATGCGACGGAGGGTGGTTGCATGTATCCTCGCTAACGGAGGACATTTTGAACATTTCCTGTATCAAAGTGTTTGAAGTCATGCTGGTACGTTCAGTTGCTGTGTGTTTCCATTCCATGATTAATGTGATTTGAAGAGAAGTAATAAAATGAGCTCTAACATGGAAAGTAAGCGTTTCCGGACACATGTCCACGTAACATACACTCCTGGAAATTGAAATAAGAACACCGTGAATTCATTGTCCCAGGAAGGGGAAACTTTATTGACACATTCCTGGGGTCAGATACATCACATGATCACACTGACAGAACCACAGGCACATAGACACAGGCGACAGAGCATGCACAATGTCGGCACTAGTACAGTGTATATCCTCCTTTCGCAGCAATGCAGGCTGCTATTCTCCCATGGAGACGATCATAGAGATGCTGGATGTAGTCCTGTGGAACGGCTTGCCATGCCATTTCCACCTGGCGCCTCAGTTGGACCAGCGTTCGTGCTGGACGTGCAGACCGCGTGAGACGACGCTTCATCCAGTCCCAAACATGCTCAATGGGGGACAGATCCGGAGATCTTGCTGGCCAGGGTAGTTGACTTACACCTTCTAGAGCACGTTGGGTAGCACGGGATACATGCGGACGTGCATTGTCCTGTTGGAACAGCAAGTTCCCTTGCCGGTCTAGGAATGGTAGAACGATGGGTTCGATGACGGTTTGGATGTACCGTGCACTATTCAGTGTCCCCTCGACGATCACCAGTGGTGTACGGCCAGTGTAAGAGATCGCTCCCCACACCATGATGCCGGGTGTTGGCCCTGTGTGCCTCGGTCGTATGCTGTCCTGATTGTGGCGCTCACCTGCACGGCGCCAAACACGCATACGACCATCATTGGCACCAAGGCAGAAGCGACTCTCATTGCTGAAGACGACACGTCTCCATTCGTCCCTCCATTCACGCCTGTCGCGACACCACTGGAGGCGGGCTGCACGATGTTGGGGCGTGAGCGGAAGACGGCCTAACGGTGTGCGGGACCGTAGCCCAGCTTCATGGAGACGGTTGCGAATGGTCCTCGCCGATACCCCAGGAGCAACAGTGTCCCTAATTTGCTGGGAAGTGGCGGTGCGGTCCCCTACGGCACTGCGTAGGATCCTACGGTCTTGGCGTGCATCCGTGCGTCGCTGCTGTCCGGTCCCAGGTCGACGGGCACGTGCACCTTCCGCCGACCACTGGCGACAACATCGATGTACTGTGGAGACCTCACGCCCCACGTGTTGAGCAATTCGGCGGTACGTCCACCCGGCCTCCCGCATGCCCACTATACGCCCTCGCTCAAAGTCCGTCAACTGTACATGCGGTTCACGTCCACGCTGTCGCGGCATGCTATCAGTGTTAAAGACTGCGATGGAGCTCCGTATGCCACGGCAAACTGGCTGACACTGACGGCGGCGGTGCACAAATGCTGCGCAGCTAGCGCCATTCAACGGCCAACACCGCGGTTCCAGGTGTGTCCGCTGTGCCGTGCGTGTGATCATTGCATGTACAGCCCTCTCGCAGTGTCCGGAGCAAGTATGGTGGGTCTGACACACCGGTGTCAATGTGTTCTGTTTTCCATTTCCAGGAGTGTATATTCTTTCTTTGTGTGTGAGGAATGTTTCCTGAAAGTTTGGCCTTACCTTTTTGTATCACCCTGTAGAGACATGCTCTGACCACTTTCTTTTCAGCTCTCTTCCTCTTGTTTGTTACTTTTCGTGGCATTTGACCTGTGCGGACGCCACATGACGCTCGTTGCTGTTCATCGTTGATTCCATCACTCAGGTTTTTATTATTACTTTTTTAATTACACGGGTAGCCAGAGTGTTGACCTCACGCGCTGAGCTACTATGCCATTGGGATACAGCGGTCGTCGCAACTGCACGAGCTACCCTAGCACGGCTCCCGTCAGATCCAAAGTCTCATCTTTTCCACGCACTAGTGACGTAGCACCCGTCGCCCATTATCCTCATTATTCGCGGCATTTAGCCGATTCCCGTAAGCGTGGTGTGCATCTCCGCTGTAGGGTTCACTGGCCAGCCTCGTCTTAATTATATATGTAGTGTCTTTTGTTTCGGCATGTCCAAATGAACAGACACCGCATATATATTCGCAGAAAGTGTCCAGTGCGCATGGAGCAGGAAAGTCCTGGGACGTGCGCAGAGGGGTGTACTGCTCAGACTCGCAGGGGCCTATGGCATCACTCCCATAGTGCTCAGAGCCAGAGCCTGTGGCATCACGCCAACCGACCCTGTACTGGTGATTCTCGGCCTACCAAATACATTATGCTAATTAGTCATGGTTACATAGAAGGAATTTCGTAAAATTCCAACGAATCTTCGACCAAAGCTTAAAAATTAAGGCTCGACTGCTGCACTAGGAAGTGGGTACTTGGCAGAGCGACTGGGACATCAACTTTTCGCGTGCACTCGAGAACGTCTAGGCCTTGTCTGGGTGTGGTACATTACATAATGAGATGCAGCCCACATCCAGTTTATCCAGTTTAACTGTACGGGTTCAACAGGAAAGAAAATGACATTTGTCGGCGCCGTTATATCGACATGCGACCACACTATCTTTAACTGTGACGCCCATAATAGAATTAGCGAACCAACAGAGACTAACCAACCACATTGAGGACTTTTAATAAACTTAGAATGGTGGACAATAATAGGCAATCTCGGTAACAAGATTTCAAATGGCTCTGAGCACTATGGGACTTAACATCTATGGTCATCAGTCCCCTAGAACTTAGAGCTACTTAAACCTAACTAACCTAAGGACAGCACACAACACCCAGTCATCACGAGGCAGAGAAAATCCCTGACGCCGCCGGGAATCGAATCCGGGAACCCGGGCGTGGGAAGTAACAAGATTTCCCGGCACGAAAAAGACATCTTGCACAGCATCATCACAGAAGCGTGATACTGACAACGATGTGCTAACGAGAGCAACTAGTATCGTGGAAGCTGTGAATGGGAGTGTTGCGTTACAGCATGTCTGCAGCCAAGACCACAAACAACGCCACCCACACAAGGCAGAACCTACAGCATCACATCAGCACACCACCGGAACAACACCTAGTTCCACCACCCTCGGCATGTGTCGTAAGGAGATGCAGAACACGTGAAGAGCAATACAGTATTGTAAACAGGTCCGATCCAGTTTGGAGACTATTATAAAACAGGCTTATTTTTACGGCAGACAGAGAAAGGTAATGCGCTATAACACCATTTCAGAGGAAACAATCATCTATATAAAAATGCACTCATATTTTTATAAGATGAATAGTACTCACTTTCAAGGCCTGTAATGCTCTTATTTATACACATCAAAAAAAGCTTTGCATCACCTCGGTTCCGAGAGTTCCGAAGCCTGTACAGATAAATGGAATAGAAATCAACATCGCCCTTTTTGTTGCTCATGAAAACCACACATTGCATGTTGTACCGCCATACAGCGATACTTTCAGAGGTGATGCCCCAATTTGCTGTACACACCGGTACCTCTAATATCCAGTATCACGTTCTCTTGCATTGATGCATGCCTGTATTCTTCGTGGCATACTATCCACAAGTTCATCAAGGCACTGTTAGTCCACATTGTCCCACTCCTCCAACGCGATTCGACTTAAATACCTCAGAGTGGTTGGTGTGTCACGTCGTTCATAACTAGCTGTTTTCAATCTATCCCCGGCATGTTTGATAGGGTTCATGCCTGGAGGCCATGCTGGCCACTCCAGTCGAGCGATGTCGTTATCCTGAAGGAAGTCTTTCACAAGATGTGCAAGATGGGGGCGCAAATTCTCGTCCATGAAGACGAATGCCTCGCCAGTATGCTGCCGATATGGTACCACTATCGGTCGGAGGATGGCATTCACGTATCGCACAGCCGTTACGGCGCCTTGCATAACCACCAGCGGCGTACGTCGGCCCCACATAATGCCACCCCAAACCTCCACCTTGCTGTACTCGCTGGACAGTGTGTCTAAGGCGTTCAGCCTGACCGGGTTGCCTCCAAACACGTCTCTGACGATTGCTGGTTGAAGGCATATGCAACACTCATCGGTAAAGAGAACGTGATGCCAATCCTGAGCGGTCCATTCGGCATGTTGTTGGGCCCATCTGTACCGCGCTGCATACTGTCGTGGTTGTAAAGACGGACCTCGCCGTGGACGTCGGGAGTGAAGTTGCGCATCATGCAGCGTATTGCGCACAGTTTTAGTCGTAACACGACGTCCTGTGGCTGCACGAAAAGTATTATTCAACATGGCGGCGTTGCTGTCAGGGTTCCTCCGAGCCATAGTCCGTAGATAGCGGTCATCCACTGCAGTAGTAGCCCTTGGGCAGCCCGAGCGAGGCATGTCATCGACAGTTCCTGTCTGTATCTCCTCCATGTCCAAACAACATAGCTTTGGTTCAGTTCAAGACTGGACACTTGCGTTGTTGAGATCCCTTCCTGGCACAAAGTAACGATGCGGGCATGATCGAACCGAGATATTGACCGTCTAGGCATGGTTGAAGTACAGACAACACGAGCCGTGTACCTCCTTCCTGGTGGAATGACTGGAACTGATCGGCTGTCGGACCCCTTCCGTCTAATAGTCGCTGCTCATGCATGGTTTTTTTTTATTTTTTATTTTTTACATCTTTTGGCATGTTTAGTGACATCTCTCAACAGTCAAAAGGACTGTTACTGTGATACAATACCCACAGTCAATGTTTATTTTCAGGAGTTCTGGGAACCAGGGTGATGCAAATCTTCTCTTGATGTGTGTATAGCTGAGTGTAAAATGGCCCTTGTTATGAAATATTATCTATTCAGTACACAGTATTCTTTTTAGACTTCCATTTCCTATACTATTATTATTTTTATTATTATTCTGGATTTACAATGTGAGTACATTTTTCCTGCACCTATTCTAGATTACAGTAAGTCACTAATTATTGTTCTCCACTCTTCTCTATCTGTCCATAAATCTTCAGGAATGTTGTTCTTCCTCATTGCTGACTGAACTCCCTGTATCCATGTATCAGGTGGTCGTCCGCTTTTTCTTCTTCCGATTGGTACCCAGTCGATTATGCATTTTGGTAGCCTTTCCTGTTCCATTCGTTTGATGTGTCCATACCATTTAAGTTGTTTGTGCTCGATGAAATCAATAATTGAATTTTTACATTTCATCTTGTCTCTGATTACTTCATTTCTTATTCTTTCTCGTCTTGATATTCTTGCTGATCGTCTCCAGAAATCCATTTCTGTGGCTAATAATTTTGATTTCAGTTGCCATTTTGTTGTCCACACTTCTGAACCATATGTAATAATGCTCCTAACTATTGTTTTAAAAATCCTTATTTTGTTATCAGTTGTTATGTGTTTGTCCCAGAGAATTCCATTCAATAAAGAGATTGTCATCTTTCCAGAATTTATTCTTGATCTAATTTCTTTGTCCTGTTTCCCATCATTTGCAATTTTCACACCTAAATATTTATATTCCTCAGTAGCTGTTATTGTTCCCATCCCTTCTTCTAATATTAAGTCTCCATTCACTCCACCAATTACCATGTACTTTGTTTTATTCATGTTTACATTTAGACCTGATTTTTTATATTCTTGAATCAATTTTCTGGTCATATACTCTATGTCCTCACAGTCTTGAGCTATAATCAGTTGGTCATCTACAAATTGTAACGAGTATATTGTTCTATCATTTATTGGTATTCCCATAGTGTGACATTTTTTCTTCCAATTCTGTAAAGTTACTTCTGTATATATTTTATACAATGTAGGTGAGATGCTACATCCTTGACGTAATCCTTTTGTGACTTGGAATCCATGTGATAGATATTTACCAATTTTTATTTTTGAAATAGAATTTTTATATAAATTTTGAATTGCTTTAATTATTCTTGGATTTATTCCTATTGATATTAAAGCTTTCCATAAACTGGATAAAGGCACACTATCATAGGATTTTTCTATATCCATGAATACTAAATGTATAGGTTGTGCCCAAACCATTTTTTTTTTCAATAATTTGTTGTAGGCAAAAGATATGATCAATTGTTGATCTTCCAGCTCTAAAACCTGCTTTTTCTTCAGCCTCCTTTTCTTTGTATTCTTGTTCTAACAAATATTGAATAATTCTTCCACATAATCTACTGAAGGTATTGGTCACTGTTATTCCCCTATAATTTTTACACTCATCTTTCGCTCCTTTTTTATGTATCACTGAAATATATCCTACTTTCAAATCATTTGGGACATCTTCCCTATTTAAACATCTTTCGAAAAGGTTTCTTAACAATTCCATTAATTTCTTTGTTCTTAATTTTAATAATTCTGCAGGAATACCTCCAATGCCTGTAGCCCTTCCATTCTTTAAAGATTTTATTGCAGTTTTTACTGTGTCTATTTCCAAACGGATGTAATTCTCTGCTTGTAGATCTATCATTTCATTATATTCGGGGTTTCCCCAGTATTCTTCCCTGTTTCCTGTTAATAAACTTTTAAAATATTTTTCCCAAGAGTCATGAGTAATATATTTAATATGTGTTGTTTCTTTAGAATTCCTTCTTAAATTTTTTATAGTTTTCCATGCTTCTGTGTTTCTTTTACCACCAATATAGGATTCAATTTTTTGACATGACTGTTCCCAAACTTTGTTTTTTGCTTCTGCAACCTTTTTCCAGATTTTTGCTTGTTGTGTATTAAGCTCTATTTTATCTTGAAGATTTCTGGTATTTAACCATTTTAAATATTTTTCTTTCTTTAATTTCACTTCCTTTTTAATTTCTTCATTCCAGTAGTATAATGGATGGTTTGTACATGTTTCTTCTGTTTCTCCTAAAGCTTCCTTGGCGGCTTCATGTAGTTTGTTTACAATATAATGATATTGATCTTCTGTATTATCAAACTCTGTTTCTACCAGTTTTTCATCTAATCTCTTTTGATATAAAAATATTGTGCTTTCATTCTCAAAACTATTCAAATTATATTTAGGAATTTTGATTTCTGTTTGTATATTTTCTATAGGACAATTTCGATTTTCTTCAGTGCTTTTTCCTCTGAAGGGGAATAAAAATTTGGAATTTACCAAATAATGATCGCTAAGAGTTACCCCTCTATATACTCTTATGTAATGTATTTTTATCCTCATTTGCTGTTTAATTATAATATAGTCTATTATTGATTTTTGATTCAATGTATCTTTATGCCATGTGTATTTATGTATTTCTTTATGTTGATAAAAGCCATTTAATATTTTCAATGAATTTTGTTCACAGATATCAATAAGTCTATTACCATTATCATTTATAACATTTTCTCCAAATGGTCCTATAATTTTATTCCTAATTTTACTTCCAGTTCTACTGTTAAAATCCCCTGCAATAATAATCTCCCTGGTTTTCCCAATATCCTCTATGATTCCATTTAAATTATTATAGAAATCATCCTTTTTACAAATTGGTTCATCTTTGCTTATTCCATATACTCCTATAATAGTAATTTTGTATCCATGAATATCAATATTTATTTTAATCAGATTTTTATCAGTAGGTTCCCAGTTTGTGACCATTCTTTTGAATTTGTTTTTCATCAATATCGATATCCCCCGTTTTGCTCTTTGAGTTTTTGGGACACCACTATAGAAATGTGTATATGATCCTATTCGTTCAATACCTCGTCCTTTTTTCTTAGTTTCTGGGAGTATAATAATATCTTGATTTCTAGCCTCCATTTCTTTAATCACTTCTCCTACTTTATTTTGTAATCCTTGTATATTCCATACACCAATTAAGACAGTCCATTTTCTTAGCCTTTTTCGTCTCCTATTATATCCGTCCTGCTGTAATCTTATAGGCTTTTTAACCAGTGAGGTTTTTCCAATGAATGGGGAGTTGACCCATCGCATTAACCCCCAACCTGGAGGACCAGGTAATTTTTGCTCAAGGTTTTCTTCCTTTAGCCTTTGGTAATCCAATACCTAGACTACAAGGCAGTAGTTGCTAGTTTTGGTCCACCCCAGGTATTTTATTTCCCCGGTACCCTCCATATCTGGTGGGCATTCCCCTATCCGCCACCTGGGGAGGCGCCCGATGGGAGACTAGCAACTCCACACGGGTCCATTTCCTATACTTTGGGCCAATAAATAGGTATATATACTGTTAACTACTGTTGTCTCTGAAACTATACAAAACGTCCCAAAAAATTCATGACAAACTATAGAGACAGGTCCCTTACACAGAGGCTAGTAAAAAATGTCTAGAACGCATAATTAGTAGGATAAAGCTGGCATCTGTCCAGTTTGTTAGTGGGGGTTGCCTACATCAGGTGCAAGCATATATTGAGCAGCAAACCTATTGTTCTGTTCTGATTGTCAGGTCCTTAACCTATTGTTCTGCTAAGAGGATTATGATCCCCTAGGGATAAGCCATCCTTCTGAGAAACCACCCACCTCACCCCCCTCCCTCTCCTCCTCCGTCCCCACTCCTCCTACCCCCTCTGGTGACTCCCCTTCCTGATACAATTACACTTTCAGGCCTGAGTTATTCGAATAGCAGTCTTCCACTCTATCAGTTTGATTGACTAATTAATTTAATAGATCGATTAATTAACTCATGCCCCCTGGAAAATTCTCCAGCCCTCCCACTCCCCTCCCCCATCTAGAAATTGGCGGGAAAAAGAACCAGTTGATTATCTATTATGTGTGATATCGATTGCAGAGTATATAATATTGTTTAAACAATTTCTGATAGATAAGACAATGCGTGGAGTATTGTTTATTTAATCAATTTATGGGATACAAGGCGGTGTACAGAATATAATATATTTGTTTATTTACAGAATTTGACAGGAAATCGATTGAAATCTATGGAAGTATGGAATATTGGTTAAGCCGTTTCTGGTAGACAAGGCAATGAATGAAATATTGTTTATATATTCTATTTATTAGTAACATTAATTTTTCAGGGGTTGGAGCTCTCTTTTATTCGGTGGGAAAAGCTCACATCCAGCAACTACATGTCCTAATGATGGAATTAATTTGCTGCAGATTGGAGGTGTCGTCTTGTTGGCAAAAATTTTCGTGTGTGCACTCACCTCGACTTGCAGGGACTGTTTGAGCAAGTGCACAATTCCACCACCAGAGGAAGGACCAACCTCCCACCCTTCGCCCCCTCCCTCCACCCCTCCCAGAAACAATTGGCTGAAAACACTCTCTGCTGGAGAAAAGGGAGCTAACGACACGAAGTTCAAACCAATATCAATAATGTAGTGATGCATATTTTTTATGTAATCAGTTTGCGGCAGATCAATTTACATGGGGGGATAATCATCCAGCACAAGCACCTGTCTTATTGAATCTTGTCATGCTACACACACATCCGCTTCCTTCGCCGCTGACCCAGCACACTCGTAACTTCGCCAGACCCCGGTGCTGTGGCCAATATCAGACAGGTTGGTGCACTCTTTGCACCTAAATGCCCATCACGGGCTGTGCTAATCCATTACTTCATGCCGCCACCTCCTCGTTACACTCCTGCCGCCAGATGCAGTGCACTGTAAAACAAACAGCTACAGCTTGAATGTATACAGTACTTCTAACGAATTCCACCCCAACATAGACACCCTAGTTTAAAAATGCCCTTTATTCAATACGAATTATCAGTGTTGTTGACCATACACCTCGAATTTCTCGTTCTAAATGGAGAGTTATGCCTTTTATATGAGTTATTTTCGAAGACAGAAGACTTCAGGCTATAGCCGCGTTTTCACATCACTGAAGTATCGTTAAATATTGTGAAAATCCTCTGACAGTATGGCACAGGTTATATATCGTCTAAGTGTTTTCTCATAAGGCAAAAAAATCTGTTCTACTCATCTTAATATCTCTTAAATCCTGCAACACAGAACTAGAATATTCAGTCATTTTTAGCTCAAAACAAAATGGTTCAAATGGCTCTGAGCACTATGGGACTTAACATCTATGGTCATCAGTCCCCTAGAACTTAGAACTACTTAAACCTAACTAACCTAAGGACATCACACAACACCCAGCCATCACGAGGCAGAGAAAATCCCTGACCCCGCCGGGAATCGAACCCGGGAACCCGGGCGTGGGAAGCGAGAACGCTACCGCACGACCACGAGATGCGGGCTAGCTCAAAACAGAGTGCTAAGATATACCTCTATCACAAGATGCCTCCTTACTTCTGAACCCCCTTAATATAACAAAGTACTTCGCCACATACGAAATATGATAAGGTAACAGCACGCAGAAGTCGTAAATATCATGTTTATACTACGTATCCTAGCGGTTCTAGGCGCTCAGTCCAGAGCCGCGCGACTGCTACGGTCGCAGGTTCGAATCCTGCCTCGGGCATGGATGTGTGTGATGTCCTTAGGTTAGTTAGGTTTAAGTAGTTCTAAGTTCTAGGGGACTGATGACCTCATATGTTAAGTCCCATAGTGCTCAGAGCCGTTTTTATACTACGTATCACTTTATATATTCGGTAATACATCTTATATTGTCATGATGGTCCTCTGTCCTTGTGTAGGTGGGAGGGTGAAATTTCATTAATGGACTTCGCCCCAGCGAAAAAACGCCTGATTACCGTTCTAACTCATGAATTATATCTGTGGTGCAGTAGCCATTGCTTCCAACCGCCAGGCGGAAGATCATTGATACCAAACTGATAGGTTAATTTATTAAATAGATCACGAGAGTCACTTTGAATAGCGAGCAACTTTTTTTAGCAGTCGGAATATACTCGCCAGTTAGCTTCAATGGGATATCCTGGAGGGAAACTGGTGTTCTTTTTTGAGGAACACTGTTAAGAACCGACAGCTGAAGCTGGCCGAAGAAGGATTCTAATACCAGCAACATAAGTATCACGTAAGGACCGCGCTTTCAAAAACATGATCATGACTATGTTACTGTGATCCTGCGTAAAAGGTGGTCCTGGTTCTATAGGAACACACAAGAGACACTGTCGATATCCATGTTAAAAACTATGCATTCCAACTGATGTGGTCTTCCATACAAACGCCATGACACTGAATATAGACGGTGATGGCAGTGTGTGTATTAACAAACCAGAAGCGTGGGTGCACACTGCTAGTGGTGTAACCTCGTGATAAAATCACTTTGCCACCGAATTTGGAGGGTGATTTGGTATTAAGCCGATACTTGCAACTCCTTCTTGCTACTGCTAGATATTTTGCACGCTAACAAACAGTATTTCTAATGCATTATATCTCGTTGCCATGTAGAAAGCGTAACAGATGTTCTGTGATATATACTATATGATCAAATGTATCCGGACACCTTGCTGAAAATGACTTACTAGTTCGTGGCGCCGTCCATAGGTAATGCTGGAACTCAATATAGTGTTGGCCCTCCCTCAGTTGGATTACAGCTTCCACTCTCGCGGGCATACGTTCAACCAGGTGCTGGAAGGTTGCTTGGGGAATGGCAGCCCATTCTTCAAGGAGTGGTTTACCGATAAGAGATATCGATGTCGGTGAGGTCTGGCACGAAGTCGGAGTGCCAAAACATCCCAAACGTGTTCTATAGCGTTCAGGTCAGGACTCTGTGCAGGCCAGACCATTATAGGGATGTCATTGTCGTGTAACCACTCCGCCACAGGCCGTGCATTATGAACAGGTGCTCCATCGTGTTGTAAGATGCAATCGCCATTCCCGAATTGCTCATTCCCCAGTGGAAAGCAAGAATGTGATTAAAAACATCAATGTAGGCCTGTACTGTGATAGTGCCACACAAAACATCCATGGAAAACACGACTAAAATGTAACACCTCCGCCTCCGAATTTTACTGTTGGTACCACACATGCTAGCAGGTGTTCAAGAGGCATTTGCCGTACCCACATCCTGCCATCGGGTCGACACGTTGTGCACCGTGATTCATAACTCCACACAACGTATTCCGTCTGTTTAATCGTCCAATGTTTATGCTCCTTACACCAAGCAAAGTTTTGTTTGGCATTTACTGGCGTGATGTGTGGCTTATGAGCAGCCGATCGACCATGAAATCCACGTTTTCTCACCTCCCGCCTAACTGTCATAGTACTTGCAGTGGATTCTGAAGCAGTTTGGAATTCCTGTGTGATGGCGTGGATAGATGTTTGCCTATTACACATTACGACCCTCTTCAAGTCTCAGTCAACATACGAGGTCGGCCTGTACGCTTTTGTGCTGTACGTGTCCCTTCACGTTTCCATTTCACTATCGCATCGGAGACAGTGGACCTAGGGATGCATAGGAATATGGAAATCTCGCATACAGACGGTATGTCAGAAGTGACACGCAATCGCCTGACCACGTTCGAAGTTGGTGAGTTTTGCGGAGCGCCCCATTCTACTCTCTCACGATGTCTAATGACTTGAGGTCGCTGATATGGAGCACCTGGCAGTAGGTGGCAGCACAACGCACCTAATATGAAAAACGTATGTTTCTGTAGCTGTCCGTGTCTTGCGATCACAAAGTGTATCTGCTGGGCTATAGACGAGGGAGGATGGTGGTTGACTGAGAATGATCACATACTCGTACACTAGATGTTGTGCTAAGTGAGAAATCACATACAAAATGCCACGCTAAATTGAAGTCATCAAAAATGGACAAAATCCTATGACCAATACACCGGCTTTTCGGATCTATAGTGTTATGCCGTCTGGTAGAAATCCTGCCTGCTATTTGGAATCAAGTCTCTCCATTCTACCATATACTTGCTTTGCATCCTATGGAAATGTCTTTTAATGATTGCAGGCGCTGTTAAATCACTCTCGTGGCACCCTCGTACTGTGAAACGGGTCGTCTTTTTCGAACCTATATGCTGAGGCCCTCTACAGCAAAACTCCAGCGTGGTTTTTGACGGTCACTCTGCATCTTGTAACTTTTCCTCAGTCTCTGCCTTCCCTGCAGCTTTGTCCACGTCATCGTTCCAATTTAAGGTGAACCTAGCGGAAGGCTGAGAGCATTGTATATAAGTCCTTCTGCGTTTCATGGAGTAACGGGGTAAGACGAGTTGATTCATGTGACAGGACCGTGTTTTGAGCACTCGGCGGAAAAGTGAACATGTCATAGATCTGCCAGCCGTGTATGGCGTGTAAGGTCAGTGCCAAACGAAGATTTCTCCTGCAACACGAGGTAGTAGAAAAAAAAAGTTCAAATGTGTGTGAAATCTTATGGGACTTAACTGCTAAGGTCATCAGTCCCTAAGCTTACACACTACTTAACCTAAATTATCCTAAGGACAAACACACACACACACCCATGACCGAGGGAGGACTCGAACCTCCGCCGGGACCAGCCGCCCAGTCCATGAGTGCAGCGCCTTAAACCGCTCGGCTAATCCCGCGCGGCGAGGTAGTAGAAAAGACAGTTAAAGCAGTTACGGTGGTGTTTCTTAGTGGGAAAATTAGGAAGACTCCACAGCATATGGGAAAGGAAGGAGGACGAGGGTTTTGCTACTTCATTGCAGTGCGTCTCTAAACTACAGACAAGTACTAGAATCCAAAGGAGATCTACATCCCTCAGGGTGCATTCACATCTGTCACTCACACGTTCTCCCTATCATCGTTATTTCGTACCCTCCAACAGAGAAAAACTACAAACCATAAAATCTCCGCTAACGTCATCCAGTAGGGAGGTTGATAAGATATTACTGCCTTCCTCTCTTCCTATACATCGAAAAAAATACCGTCTGTGTGCTGGCATCGAGCATGTATACCGATCGTAATAGATATACGGGTATTGGTCCGCTGGAGCAGGTAGCCAGTGATAGAAGTCCGTCACACAGACCAATGTAAGGCTTCCTCACCCATACTGCTCGCAAGACATGGTTCCTGTGTTGTTCTTTCATAAGGAAGTTGATACATAGTTTTTCCTGCTGTAACACATCCAAGAAGTTTGTTATTACAGCTTTGTACGCCACCATACATTTTGTTTTTTCACCACTACTTCAAGAGCTGTGTCAGATACTAAACCGACGATGACACGTTTCTACTCATTGGCTTGGACAGAAACTGGACAACACATGCTACTCCAACAACACACAGGATGGGTGAAATAAAAGACAGGGGCAGTTTTCATTACTAACAAAAATGTGGAACACATTTCAACATATCTAAACTTAAAGAATTTGCAGCATTGTGGAGTGCTTCCAAACTCATCTTTCACAATGATGGGGTATCAGATGGCTATGTATTTCACTTCGAAGAGACAAAGAGCGTTAATTCCTGGTATTGCAACCATGTACGCAATCACAGTGATGGCGTTGCTTTCACCAAGAATCTCATAATCTCAAACAGCTGGTGTCAGTCAATCATTATGTAGTAATCAACAGCATACCAGTAGACAGATGAGATGGGAAAGACGCCATAAATGTGTTACGAAGTACTGAATAAGTACCACAGTTGATAGTGAAATCGATTTTAGCAATTTTACTGGTTTTGCTAAACCACCCCAACACTACTTTGAGTGTACCCTACACTAATTTGCAAATGTAGATATATGACTAAGCAGTGCGTGAATTCATGGTTAATTTTCGAACATATGCACCAAAGTATACCAGACGGTGTCCTATAGCTATGCAATTACTTTATCTACATGTATCTAGCACTTCTATCATACTGCGTAATTTACGATTGCCCATCTTTTGCTGTTTGGATGTCGGTCCCTGAGTATTCTCACATTCTTTGGATAAAGTTGTAGATCGAAAGATCACCTCACATTCTGCTCCACCAGTGACCCCTACAACAATGTGGCCACCTTAATTTATAGCTGACCAAAAGTAGGAGGGTACTACCCGGCTACATTCCACGTCTTGTGAGAGAACAGAGTGAGCTGAGTCCCTAAATGCTGCTCATTGAAGACCGTTCCGCAGCAGTCCTGCTGATGGCAGCTATCCAGGTGCACAGGATCTCTCTAGACGCGCGCCTGTCGAGGAGGTTATAGGTGCATAGTAGATGTGCGAGTATTGCGGTGATATAACAGGTGGTTAAGAAGAAACACGTGGTTTAAACATGCAGGAGTTCCAGACAGGTGGAGCTTGAAAAGTTTTACGTAAATTAGCTGTACTATCAATTCTTGAGTATTGTTCTATTTTCTGGGCCACTACCAAGAAGGTATTGGCAAAAGAGAAATGATTTGCAATAGTAATCATAAATTACACACCATGATTAAAGTTCTAGATACATGTAGATAACCTAACTGCGTCAGCATAGGACGCTGTGTGCCATAGTTTGGTGTATACGTTCGAGAATTAATTATGAATGGACATAACGCACTGTCATCATTTGCATTTGCATTTCTACTGTTGCAATATAGTACATGGTACACGCAAACTGGTGGAAAGATGGTCTGTTAATGATACAAAAACTGGGAAACATACTGGCGTGTCATTGGAGGGCATTGAAATTACAGAAAAAGTGGTAAAAATAACTAAAATTGATCTCACTATCAACTTCGGTGCTTATTACGACACATTGTCCCGTATCAACGGTGTCTGTTCCATTCCATCCATCCACTGGTACACTGTTGATTACCACATAATGATTGACTGACACCACTTGTTTGAGACGGTGAGAGACTTGATCGCTGACATGGTTGCAATATAAGAAGTCAGTGCTCTGGGACTCTTCGAAGCAGAACACGTAGACATCTGCTACCACATCACTGTGAAAGATGAGATTCAATGTAGAGGTCATTACCTACGAGCAGCAAACGCTCCACAGAGCCGCAAAGTTTTGCAGTTTTCATATGTTGTTATGTCTGCCATAATATCCGTTAATAAAAAACACAAGTTTCATGTTGTCAGCAGCACTACTGTTCAAAACAATAGCGCTGCTGGCAAGGTGGCTTGTATGTACTATTATTTATACACCTTTGATGACTCTGGCGCGGATTTTTTGTGTAGCATTTGACGATGCCACTATGGCTGCATTATATTAGGACATGTTTTTACAAAACAGATATGAAGATGGTCATTATAGACCGAAACCGGTAGTCTGATGACAAAAAATTTGTGACCACAGACGTGAACTAAAGGAAATTTATTTTATGTTCGGGTCACTGTTCAATTCGCGATCACGCCGCAGGTTTTTTTCTTTTTTTTTTTTTTTTTTTTTTTTTTTTTTTTTTTTTTTTTTTTTTTTTTTTTTGCCATTAGCGCACGTCGCAGCTTGTGGCACTAGCAAAATCTTCACCCCTTTTCCGGTTCCCGTATGATGTGGAGTCTTCGTAACTTCCCCGTAAAGCAACATCACTGTAACTGCTCGAAGTGTCTTTTCTACTACCTCGTGTTGCAGGATAAAGCTTCGTTTGGCGCTGGCCTTACACACTGTGCACGCGTGGCACATCTATGACAACATGTTCAAATTTCCGCCGAGTGGTCAAAACACGGTCCTGTTGCATAAACTCAACTGATCCTGTGTCTCCATGATATACAGAAGGACTTAGATACAGTGCTCTCCGCCAGCCGCTCAGTTCACCTTAAATTGGAATGATGACGTGGACAAAGCTGCAGGGAGGAGGGAGACTGAGGAAAAGTTACAAGATGCAGAGAGACTGTTGAAAACCACGCTGGAGTTTTGCTGTATGGGGTCTTCAGCAGGTAGATTCGAAAAAGACGACTCGTTTCGAGAAATTAGGGTGTCACCAGTACGATTTACCACTGGCTGTAATCATTGAAATACATCTCCATAGGATCCAAGTATGTGATAGAATGGAGAGACTTGATTCCTAATCGCAGACAGCATTTCTATCAGAAACAACACTATAGTTCTGAAAAACCAGTGTACTGATTATAGGATTTTGTGCATTTCTTATGATCTCGATATAGTGTTGCAATTTTAGAGTGATTCCTCACATAGCACACCACCTTCTGTATGTGGTCATTCTCAGTCAACCATCATCTCCCCTCGCATATACTCCCTCGAATATATCACACAACTTCTGTTACACTAACTACACGGTAACGAGATAGAATGCATCAGAAATACTGTATGTTAGTATGCGAAATATCTAGCGGTGGCAACAGGGAGCTGCAAATGGTGTTGTTGTTGTCGTGGTCTTCAGTTCAGAGACTGGTTTGATGCAGCTCTCCATGCTACTCTATCTTGTGCAAGCTTCTTCATCTCCCAGTACCTACTGCAACCTACATTCTTCTGAATCTGCTTAGTGTATTCATCTCTTGGTCTCCCTCGACGATTTTTAACGTCCACGCTGCTCTCCAATGCTAAATTTGTGATCACTCGATGCCTCAGAACATGTACTACCAACCGGTCCCTTCTTCTTGTCAAGTTGTGCCACAAACTCCTCTTCTCTCCAACTCTATTCAACACCTCCTCATTAGTTATGTGATCTACCCATCTAATCTTCAGCATTCTTCTGTAGCACCACATTTCGAAAGCTTCTATTCTCTTCTTGTCTAAACTATTTATAGTCCATGTTTCACTTCCATACATGGTTAGAGTCCATACAAATACTTCCAGAAACTACTTCCTGACACTTAAATCTATACTCGATGTTAACAAATTTCTCTTCTTCCGAAACGCTTTCCTTGCCATTGCCAGTCTACATTTTATATCCTCTCTACTTCGACCATCATCAGTTATTTTGCTCCCCAAACAGCAAAACTCTTTTACTACTTTGTCTCATCTCCTAATCTAATTCCCTCAGCATCATTCGACTTAATTTGACTGCATTCCATTATCCTCGTTTTGCTTTTGTTTATGTTTACCTTACATCCTTCTTTCAGTACACTGTCCATTCCGTTCAAGTGCTCTTCCAAGTCCTTTGCTGTCTCTGACAGAATTACAATGTCATCGGCGAACGTCAAAGTTTTTATTCCTTCTCCATGGATTTTAATACCTACTCCGAATTTTTCTTTTGTTTCTTTACTGCTTGCTCAGTATACAGATTGAATGGCATCGGGGAGAGGCTACAACCCTGTCTCACTCCCTTCCTAACCACTGCTTCCCTTTCATGTCCATCGACTCTTATAACTGACACCTGGTTTCTGTACAAATTGTTAATAGCCTTTCACTTCCTGTGTTTTACCCCTGCCACCTTCAGAATTTGGAAGAGAGTATTCCAGTCAACATCGTCAAAAGCTTTCTCTAAGTCTACAAATGCTAGAAACGTAGGTTTGCCTTTTCTTAATCTATTTTCTATGATAAGTCGTAGCGTCAGTATTGCCTCACGTGTTCCAACATTTCTGCGGAATCCAAACTGACCCGAGATCGGCTTCTACCAGTTTTTCCATTCATCTGTAAAGAATTCGCGTTAGTATTTTGCAGCCGTGACTTATTAAACTGATAGTTCCGTAATTTTCACATCCGTCAGCACTTGCTTTCTTTGGGATTGTAATTATTATATTCTTCTTGAAGTCTGAGGGTATTTCGCCTGTTGCAAATATCGGCTTAATGTCGCGTTCTTTAGCCAAATCACTTTCCAAATTCGGTGATAAGTGTGATTTTATTACGAGCTTACACCGCTAGCAAAGTGCACCGACACTTTCGGTTTGTTAGTACACATGCCGCAGTGCCCGTCTATATTCAGTGTCACGGTAGTTGTGTGGAAAACCACATCATTTGGAATGCGAGATCAATGATGTGCCGCCTGGCGGTTGAAACCGATGGCTAGAGTACCACGTGTATGATTTGTGAGTTGGAGAGGTAATCAGGCGTTTTTTCGCTGCGGAGAAATCTTTCAAGATGTTTGAATCTCTCACCTACACAGTGAGAGACGACCATCGTAGGAAAATCAGATGCATTACGGAATACTTAAAGTGATACGTAGTATAAACCTGATATTTACGACTTCTGCGTGCTGTTACCTTGTGAGATTTCGTATGTGGTGAAGTATTTTGTTATTTTAAGGGGGTTCAGAAGTAAGGATGCTTCCTGTGACAGAGGTATGTCTTAGCACTCTGTTTTGAGCTAAAAATAAGTTTGATGTTCTAATCCTGTGAAGCAGGATGTAAAAGATATTAAGCTGATTAGAACATCTGTTTTTACCCGAGGAGAGCGCACTGGAAATACAGCATATGTCATACTGTTACAGGATTTTCACAATATGTAACGATAATACAGCGATGCAAAACGCGGCTATGCCCCAATTTCTTCTCTCTTCGAAAATACCTCGTATTAAACGGAGAGTTCTCCATTTTAGGTGAGAAATTGCACGTAAATGATCAACGACAACGCTAACCTGTATGGGGTAAAGGTTTTTGTGAATGGAGGGTTTCTGTGTTGGTGTGGAATTCATTAGAGCTACTGTATACAACCAAGCCCCAGCTGTTTGTTTCACAGTGCACTGCAGCTGGCGGAAGGAGTGTTCACGAGGAGACAGCGGCCTGAAGTGATGGATTAGCACAGTCTGTGATGGGAAGCGGATGTGTGTGTTGCGTGAGAAGATTCAATTTGATGGGCGTTTGCGCCGGACGATTATTATCCCAATGTAAATTGTTTGGTTGACCGTTTGGTGACAGTCACTCTGACCTCTGAGCGTTCGTTATGGCTGGCATGTGGAAGCTGGGGTATTTACTTCTACATTATACTCTGCAAACCACCTAATGGTGTGTGCGTAGGTACTTTAGGTACCACTATCTGATCTCTCCAACCCTTTTCTCCTCGTGGTCAATGCACGAAATGTAAGAGTGTGAGGAATGGGGGGGGGGGGGGGGGGGGGGAGTAATATGTTGTCCGACTCCTCCTGAAACGTGCTGTCCCGAAATTACAATAGTAAATCTCCCCGTGATGCACAACGCCTCCCTTGTAATGTCTGGCAGTGGAGTTTGTTTAGCATCTCCGTAACGCTCTCTCGCCACCTAAACGATCCCACAACGAAACGCGCCACTCTTCGTTGGATCTTCTCTATATCAGTCCTACTTGACAGGGATCCGAGATAGATGAACAGTACTCAACAATCGCGAGAACAGACGCATTATAAGCCACTTCTTTTGTGAGTGAGTTACATTAAGATTCTTCCGATGTCTGCTTTTCCCTCTGTTTTATGTGATCATTCCACTTAGGTCGCTATGGAGATTTACGCGTCGATATTTTACAGCAGACGCTGTCTTCAACTGTTTGCCATCAATAATGTAGCTGTACAGTAGTGGATTTCTTTTCCTATGTATGGCCATTATGTTACATATATTTACGTTCAGGACCAACTGCCAAAGCTGTGGTGTTAACGCCAGACACCACATTTGCTAGATGGTAGCCTTTACATCGGCCGCGGTCCGTTAGTATACGTCGGACCCGCGTGTCGCCACTGTCAGTGATTGCAGACCGAGCGCCACCACACGGCAGGTCTAGTCTAGAGAGACTCCCTAGAACTCGTCCCAGTTGTACAGCCGACTTTGCTAGCGATGATTCACTGACTATATACGCTCTCATTTGCAGAGACGACAGTTTAGCATAACTTTGAGCTACGTCATTTGCTACGACCTAGCAAGAATGTATTCTGAACAGATAGTATTGTGAATCATGTACCGTCAAGAGCGACGTTCATCATGAATGGATTAAAGTTAAGTATCAAACTAATTACGTCCGCTTTCTGAATTCTCATTCCTTGTCATGTTCCAGATCTCACGTCAGTATAGTTCCTCCCTCCTCACCCCAGCCTGCGTGAGCTAAAACGCGTGCATTTCGGCCTCCATTCGTAACACGGTGTTGGCTCTTCTGCTAACACAAAAAAACCTGCACCAATCATCAGTTCTCTGCAGGTCCTTCTGCAAATTCTTACGATCTTCTGGCGTTGCTACTTTGCTATAAACAACTGGATCATCTGCGAATAGCCTTAAAGATCATCCGACGCTTTCTACCAGATCATTTATATCTATTGTATCAGCAACGGTCCTATCACACTTCTGAGTGGTACTGCGGATATTACCTTTACATCTGTTGATTTTATTCCGTTAAGAGCGACGTGTGGAGTCCTATCTGCAAGAAAGTCTTGTATCCAATTGCAGGTGCGCTCCGATACTCCGTAAGTTCGTATTTTTTTCATTAAACGACAATGCGGAACGGCGTCAAATGCCTCACTGAAGTCAAGGAACACGTCATCAATTTGAGCGCCGTTGTCCACTGCGTTGCGGGTCTCATGGAGGAACAGAGCGAGCTGAGTTTCGCAGTATCTCTATTTGCGGAATCCATGTTGACTTTTATAGTGGAGATGTTCATTTTCCAAAAACGTCATAATTATTGAGTATAAAAAATGTTTCATAATTCAGCAGCAGATTGATGTCAACTATACAGGTCTATGATTCTCTGGATCTGCCTTATGGCCTTTCTTAAAAACGGGAATGACCTGCACTTTCCTCCAGTCGTCAGGTACCTTTCACTGCTCAAGCGATCTACGATAAATTACTGCTAGAGGGGGAGCAAGTTCTTTCGCATAATCTTTATAGAATCTTATAGGTGTCTTTTGTGGTCCTGACGCTTTTACACTACTAAGCGATTGTTCCGCGATCGGTCATCTCAATATCTGCCCCATTTCGACGTTCGTACGACGACTGAATGGGGGGGGGGGGGGGGGCAGTGTTACAATTTTCCGCGGTGCAACAACATCGGAAGACGGAATTCAGTACTTCTGCCTTCTCGCCGTTGCCTTCCGTTTTAGTGTTGGTGTGGTCGCTTAGAGAATGAATAGATGATTTTGACCCACTTACTGATTTTACATACGATAAAAATCTCTTAGGATATTTACTCAGGTCGATGGACAACGCCTTACTTTCAAAATCATTGAACGGTTCTCTCATTGCTCTCCTTACGCTCATTTTCGCTTCGTTCAGCTTTTGTTTGTCAGCTAGGTTTTCATTTCTCTTGAATCTGAGATGAAGTGCTCTTTGTTTACGTAGCGCTTTTCTGGTTCAAAAAAATGGCTCAAATGGCTCTGAGCACTATGCGACTTAACATCTGAGGTCATCAGTCCCCTAGAACTTAGAACTACTTAAACCTAACTAACCTAAGGACGTCACACACATCCATGCCCGAGGCAGGATTCGAACCTGCGACCGTAGCGGTCGCTCGGTTCCAGACTGTATCGCCTAGAACCGCTGAGCCACAACGGCCGGTAGCGCTTTTCTAACACGGCTATTAAACCATGGTGGATCTATCCCATCCCTTAAAACCTTACACGGAGCGTACTTGTCTAGGGTATATTGAACGATGCCTTTGAATTTTTTACATTTGTCCTCCACATATTCGTCCTCATCACCGAATATTTAATGCTGACTGCTGAGATATTCTGAAAGTTGTATCCTGTCACTCTTGCTGAGCAAATACATCTTCCTACCTTTCTTAACATTCCTTGTAGGAACCGTGGTCATACATGCTGCCACAGCCGTATGATCACTGATACCTTCCTCTACTAAGTTGGGGTATGTTTGTTGCCAGGAGGTCTAAGACACCGTCACGAGACGGTTCTCTAGCTGTCTGCTCTAGGTTGTTTTCGGACAAGACATCCAGAACAATGTCACACGAATCCCTGTCTGTGGCACCTGTTTTGATGGCATAACACTCTGAATCTATACCTGGTAAGTTGAAGTCAGCCCCTATTACAAAGGCATGATCAGGAAAATTACTAATGATATTCTGCAAGTCCTGTCTGAAGCGCTTTACAACTACAGAGTCCGACACAGGTAATCTATAAAAGCATCCGATGACCATTTTTGACAGTTGTTTGATACTCAACTTCACCCAGATTAAATCATATTCAGAATCAGTGATAACCGCACTAGATTTTATCGAATGTTTTACTGCAATAAAGCCGGCCGGCGTGACCGAGCGGTTCTAGGTGCTACAGTCTGGAACCGCGCCACCGCTACGGTCGCAGGTTCGAATCCTGCCTCGGGCATGGATGTGTGTGATGTCCTTAGGTTAGTTAGGTTTTTTTTTTTTTTTTTACTGCTATAAACACGCCGTTACCATTGGCGACTACCCTATCCTTACGATAAAAATTCCAATCTCAACTTTCGATTTCGTTGCCATTGATGTCTGGTTTCAACCAGCTGTCTGTCCCCAATACTATTTGTGCGTTATAACCTACAGTAAGCGATATAATTCTGGGCCTTTTCTTGGATGCTCCTGCAGTTTACTAAAATCGTACTAATCTTGTCTATCTTTGATCTGCGAGGGCCAAGATTCCCTGAGGTGACTGTGGCTGATTTACCAGACAAGTCGTCTTTGATCCCAAGGGAGGAGTTCTCTAACCTAAAAAAGCCCCACGTGCACGCCACACGTACTGCGCAACCCTGGTAGCCGCTTCCTGCGTGTAGTGCACGCCTGACCTATTAAGAGGAACCCTATAATTCTGCACCCGATAGCAGAGGTCGATAAATTCGCATCAGATACCGTCGCAGACCTGTCTGAGCCTCTGGTTTAGTACTTCCACTCTGCTCCAAATCAGAGGACTGCGATCAACCCTGGGTACGATGCTACAAATAGACAGCTTAGCCTGCACTCCACATGCGTTACTAGTTGCCTTCATCAAACCAGCCAGTCATAGAAAGGAGCCCAGGATGGCTTCAGAACGCAAGCGGCAGGCGTCATTCGTGCCGACATGTGCCACTACACTACACGCAGCCGGTTGCACCCAGTGTGCTCAACAGGCGCCAGCAGGGCCTGTTCCACATCACGGATGAGACCTCCGGCAAACACATCGAATGCACATTGGAATTCTTTCCCGCCTTGCCTGTTATCTCCCTGAGGGGCTCCATCAGCCGCCTAACATTGGAGCTCCCCATACCCACCCTCTGTACTTGTCTGGACTGCGCAGGAAAATCGACTGCTGGCCCAACAGGAGAGGTATTCCGCGCTGGCTCAGAGTTATCATCAAGACTGGATAGCGCCTTGTACCTGTGGTTAAGACGTAGGGAGCCAGCCACACGACCTGCTGCCTCTTTCGCCTTCCGCCCAGTGTCACGCGGAAACACCACTGTCTGCCAGCCGCTCCGGAGTGACGACGGAGAGGTCAGTTGTTGCATATCAGAATGCGCAGCGACGTCACCGCAGCTTTGAGCATTAGCTATAAGCTTGTCGACGGTAGCCAACGCAGCTTCCAGATGTTTACGGACAGCAGCCAATTCTCCTTGTGTCCGCTGACGACAAGCACAGCCCCTAGCCGTATCGTACTGTGTATAAAATAGGGATGTCTCAAAGGGCGCTACTGAGTTTGGAATATATACAAAATATACCAAAGGACAATTAAGTAACACTAAAAGTTGCTGTGCAGATTTCTCTCATTGTACTCTGAGACCGCAAGCTGTTAAACAGAAATACATTTCTCTACTGAAGTTGATGTATTTACAGACACCTTTTACTAGAAATCGTGTTTACCGAAAAGTTACTGCACGAGATAAATATTCAAAAAATGGCTTTGAGCACTATGGGACTTAACAACTGCGGTCGTTAGTCCCCTAGAACTTAGAACTACTTAAACCAAAGTAACGTAACGACATCACACACATCCATGCCCCAGGCAGGATCCGAACCTGCGACCGTAGCAGCAGCGCGGTTGCGGACTGAAGGGCTTAGAACCGTTCGGCAACAGAGGCCGGTTCTTCATCTTTGACACTATGAAACAAATATCCTCTACCCAGGGTCTTCGCTTTCCATATTTTGTTAGGAGGGAGTATTGACCAAGAATAGAAAATTTTTACTAAACATGGCTTCTTCGGCCAGTGTTTGTTTGACGGTTTTTCTTACGTTTCGCGAACCAGTCATGCTGGCGGAGCGTCAGAAGAGTCATCAAACAACCCGAGACACAAGCCAACAGGTAGTTTGTTCATCTGACTTCTATGCTGTTCCACTCTCGAACAAAGCGCGTGTAAAATGAATATGCACGAGAGCTTTGATATGAGTTATTTTATTACGATGATCGTTACTTGCTATGAAGGTTGCCGCGAACAAAATATTGTCGCATTTGGACGAGACAGTTCGTGATTTAAAATTTGTGAAAAAATTTCGCCGCAAAGAGAAACGGCTTTGTTTTAATGATGACCATCCAACTCCCATACCATATCCATGTCACGCTTTCCCCTGTATCGCCATAATACAAAACTAGTTGCCCTCTATGAGCATTTTCGAAGTCTTTCGTCAATACTATCTCCTAAGGATGTCATACCGCACACTAGCACTCTAACATAGGACGGACAAGATTGTGTAGGCAGTCTCTTTAGTAGGAATGTTGTATCTTGTAAATGTTCTGCCAGTAAAACGCTGCTTTTGTTGCTCTTTCCCCTCAACATTTTCTGTCTGTTCGTTCCAGTTTAAGTTATTCTTAATTCTAATCACCAAGTACTTAGCTGAATTGACTGCATTTGGATTATGTGATTTATCTTGTAACAGAAATTTAGCGGACTCATTTTAGTATTCATGTGGAGGGCCTCACACTTCATTTAGGAGCAATTGCCACTTTTCGCACCATATAGATATCGTGACTAAATCATTTTGAAGTTCGTTTTGATCTTCTAATCACTTCATTAGACGGTAAATGAGAGCATTAGCTGCAAACGCTCTAAGACAGTAGCGCAGGTTGTCTTCTAAACCGTATATGGAGGTTAGAAACAGCAGAGGGTTTATAACACTTTCTTGGGGAACGCCAGACACCACTTGTGTTTTACTGGCTGACTTTTTGTCAGTTCCTCGCGTCAGCCTTTCTGACAGCGAATCGGGAATCCAGTCGCTTGTGAGGAACGGTGAGGAAAACGTTTTGGAAATCTGAAAATATGGAATCAATTTGAGATCCCCGGTCACTAGCACCAATTACATCGTGTGAATTAGTAGCTAGTTTATGTTTTACGCGAACAATGTTTTCTCAATCCACTCTTACTATCTGCCAGTACGTCGTTTTTTCATAGTATTCGAACATGGGGTATGTTCCAGAAGCCTACTTCAAATAGACGTCGGTGATACTGGTCTGTAATTCAACGGATTACTCCTGTTCCTTTCTTGAGTATCGGTGCGACCTGTGCAACTCTCCAGTCTTTAGATGCGCATCTTCCGTCGAGCAATCGGTTGCATGTGACTGTTAATGGACAGAGATATCGTATTATCATGTTCTGAAAGGAATTTAATCGGTATACAATCGGGAACTGAGGTCTAACCTTTATTACGTTATTTCTGCTGCTTCACGACACCGCGAATATCTACTTATAAGTCTTCCATGCTGGCATCTGTTCTTAATCTGAATTACGGAATACGCTACTGGCCATTAAAATTGCTACACCAAGAAGAAATGCAGATGATAAACGGGTATTCATTGGACAAATATAGTATACTAGAACTGACATGTGATTACATTTTCACGCAATTTGGCTGCATAGATCCTGAGGAATCAGTATCCAGAACAACCACCTCTGGCCGTAATAACGGCCTTGATACGCCTGGGCATTGAATCAAACAGAGCTAGGATGGCGTGTACAGCTACAGCTGCCCATGCAGCTTCAACACGATACCACAGTTCATCAAGAGTAGTGACTGGCGTATTGTGACGAGCCAGTTGCTCGGCCACCATTGACCAGACGTTTTCAATTGGTGATAGATCTGGAGAATGTGCTGGCCAGGGCAGCAGTCGAACATTACCTGTATCCAGAAAGGCCCGTACAGGACCTGCAACATGCGGTCGTGCATTATCCTGCTGAAATGTAAGGTTTCGCAGGGATCGAATAAAGGGTAGAGCCACGGGTCGTAACACATCTGAAATGTAACGTCCACTGTTCAAAGTGCCGTCACTGCGAACAAGAGGTGACCGAGACGTGCAACCAAGGGCACCCCATACCATCACTATATGGCGATGACGAATACACGCTTCCAATGTGCGTTCACCGCGATGTCGCCAAACACGGATGCGACCATCATGATTCTGTAAGCAGAACCTGGATTCTTCCGAAAAAATGACGTTTTGCCATTCGTGCACCCACGTTCGTCGTTGAGTACACCATCGCAGGCGCTCCCGTGCGTGATGCAGCGTGAAGGGTAACCGCAGCCGTGGTCTCCGAGCTGATAGTCCATGCTGCTGCAAACGTCGTCGAACTGTTCTTCCAGATGGTTGTTGTCTTGCAAACGTCCCCATCTGTTGACTCAGGGATCGAGACGTGGCTGCACGATCCGTTACAGCCACGCGGATAAGATGCCTGTCATCTCGACTGCTAGTGATATGAGGCCGTTGGGATCCATCACGGCGTTCCGTATTACCCTCCTGAACCCACCGATTCGTTATTATGCTAACAGTCATTGGATCTCGACCAACGCGAGCAGCAATGTCGCGATACGATACACCGCAATCGCGATAGACTACAATCCGACCTTTATCAAAGTCGGAAACGTGATGGTACGCATTTCTCCTCCTTGCACTAGGCATCGCAAGAACGTTTCACCAGGCAACGCCGGTCAACTGCTGTTTGTGTATGAGAAATCGCTTGGAAACTTTCCTCATGTCAGCACGTTGTAGGTGTCGCCACCGGCGCCAACCTTGTGTGAATGCTCTGAAATGCTAATCATTTGCATATCAGAGCATCTTCATCCTGCCGGCTAAATTTCGCGTCTATAGCACGTCATCTTCGTGGTGTAACAATTTTAATGGCCAGAACGTATTTACCTCGTCCTCTATGATGAAGGTATTTTGTTTAGCAAAGCCCCTTTAGTGGCACTGTCATCAGTAATCTTTATCATTGTTATGGCGCGTTATTATTATTATTATCTTCATTACTATTATTACTGCTTCGGTGTGACTCAAAATGGTTCAAATGACTCTGAGCACTATGGGACTTAACGTCTGAGGTCATCAGTCCCCTAGAACTTACAACTACTTAAACCTAACTAACCTAAGGACATCACACACATCCATGCCCGAGGCAGGATTCGAACCTGCGACCGTAGCGGCTGCGCGGTTCCAGACTGTAGCGCTTTTAACCGCTTGGCCACCACGGCCGGCAGTGTGACTCAACTTTGTAATCAATTAAGATATGTATCAATGTCAAAAAATGTTAAAAAGACGAAAGGGAGCAATAAAATAAATTAAGTCAAGCCTGGTGAACAGTGTACGATCCTGACGACCAGCGGCCAGCCCGTGGCTGTGTGGCGCGAGGTGGCGCCGACAAGTAACACGGGCCCAGCAACCAACTTGTGACGTCACAACAATCGGCCTGTCCGCCATACTTCATGCAGGGCCCACGGGAAATCAATGTGTCAATGAAAAGGTACCCAACAAATGTCTTAATTTTGTCGTGTACTATCGAGAGCTTGCGTGCACTTAAATACGCATTTAACAATTACTAAACTCGTCTGAAATAGATACTCGCCCTCTGCCGGAGACGGCTGATGGCCCTCGTAACACCTGCAGCGTGACGTGCTGTGACGTACGAGGTGTGGCCTGTCTGTCTCGTGCGCCTCGCGCGATACGCGTGACATCAGAAACACTTGTTGGGTAAGCAGCCGCGATGGCTCGCTTGTGGCCAACTCCACTATGAGAGGCGGAATGGCGGGCATGCATGTAGGAGAGCTGCGAGACAGTGTTCTGCAGAGACGGCCGTAAGGGGGTGAGGGGGGGGACTAGGGGGGGAGGGGGAGGTCTACACGGCGCCAGTCATCTCCATTACAAGGCAACAGCTAACAGTGTTATTCTCAAAACTTTTCAGTTTCCATTGTGTGTGATGGTCCCAGAGGAGACAAAGAGAAAACCTGCGCAACACAGAAGCCCTACCACCTCGGCTGTATGGATTACCCAAGATCCATAAGAACAACGTTCCACTGAGACCGAGGACTCAGGACATCTCATTGAGAGGCTGAAGAAACTGAAACTTGCACCAAACGACATCCTGGTCAGCTTTGATGTTGTTTCGTTGTTTACGAAAGTGCCACTCAGTGATGCTCTGGAGCACATCGGTTCCATTTTCCCGCAAGACATCATGAAGCTCTTCCATTCGTGTCTCACCACGAGCTATTTCACGTGGAATGGCGATTTCTATGAACAGCTGGAAGGCGTCGCCATGGGTAGTCCTCTCAGTCCAGTGGTGGCCAACTTCTTCATGGAACAATTCGAAGCACAGGCACTGGACTTGGCGACCTGCAAACCTAAGGTGTGTACAGGTACGTCGATGATACTTTCGTGGTGTGGAGCCAAGGTGAAGAACAGCTCGGTGACTTCCTAAGACGCTTGAATAGCCTCCATGCCAACATAAAACTTACCACGGAAGAAGAAAAGGACAAGAAACTGCCATTTCTAGATGTGTTGGTCACAAGGGAAGGCGAAAACCTGGGACACAGCGTGTATCGAAAACCGACACACATGGACCGGTACCTGCTCAAATTATCAAACCACCACCCGATCCAGAAAAGAGGCATCATTAATACACTCGTAACGAGAGTAGGACGAATATGTGAGCCGCAGCACCTTAAACGAGAAATGCAACTCCTGGAAAGTGTTCTGAGGAGTAATGGGTACTCCACAAATTATATTAGAAGTCTAACAGAGCCAAACACTCGACGAAGTAAGGAATCAGAAAAAGAAATGTCGGGTACGGCCTTTCTGCCATACATTCCCAGAGTGACGGACAGAATCGGCCGTATATTGCGCAAACATGGCGTAAAGACGATTTTCAAACCGACAATGAAGATCAAAGAGTGTCTTAGATCGGCGAAGGAGATAAGGAACCCACTTGCAATGTCGGGAATATACCGTATACTATGCACATGCGAAAAATTTTATGTCGGAATGAGTGCACGAACAATTAACACCAGGATCAAAGAGCATAAGCGACATTGCAGGTTGGGGCAGGTGGAGAAATCGGCCGTGGCAGAGCACGCACTGAGTAATAAAATTCGCCGACACGGAAGTTCTGACTGTAGAGAAGCACTATCACACACGCTTGTTCAGAGAAGCTGTAGAAACACAAAAACACGCCGACAAACAAGAAAGAGAAAAGCCTTAAAGTAAGCGGATGCTGGCTTCCCGTACTGCAGCGAACGACCGTCGCAGGTAGCAAGAGGAGAACCGCACCGGAAATGACCGCGGAGAAGCCCTCGGACGTTGGCGCGCCAGGTACATATAGTCTGCGGTCGCGAGCTCGGCTCCAGTTCACCACCGGCAATGGAAGGTGAAGCTCTGACAATGCCAGCCACTTGTGCTGGCGAAACGTCAGTAAAATCATTAGATGAACGTCTGCCGAAGAACCCGAGACAGAAGTCAATAGGCAGTTTGTCAACAAGTGGCCACGAAAGCCTTAACAATTTTGTAGTACCTGTTGTGTCTATCAACTCTGCCTACTCAATTCGCAAGACAAACAATCAAACAACTCGGATTTATGAGTTTTGTTACAACTAATCAAATACAATACTTAACTTTGGCAACCACACATATGTGTCACAAGCAAAGGGCGACATACGGAAAAACAGTCTTTGCAGTGACTGTTGATCTCTGACAAAAGTCTTTCCTGAACTGATATCTAAGACGTTAACGTTAAAGCTGCTATCGCAGTGCCGAATGCTGACACTGGTATCCAAGTGGGCGCGGCGCGTATGTTCTCTCCAAGTAGGGGCCACTGCTGTCGCGTTGTCATCCTGGAAGGGAGATCGGTCAGCGTGCGATTGGCTGACTTCTTCTCACAGCCTTCTCTTCTTTTTCGTTCCCAGCTATTGTGCCAGTGCTTGACTTTAGGCAGTAACATCCCCTCCCCCCCCCCCCCCCCAAAGCGATGGACTGTCGTCGTCTATGGAGCACGACAATTGGGGGGGGGGGGGGGGGGAATGGACCCTCTGATGGACCAGAAGCTGTTGCTGCAGGGGACGTCAGCTTCCGGTTGTACCCCGCCATGCAGCCTTCGCTCTGGTGGAAATGTCCCCCAGAAAACGCCCAGAAGGATACGCGTCCACCTCCTGAGGTCCATACCAAGATGTAGAAGCTGTCGCCTGCTGCGGCGTGGACGGGACCAGCTCCATCGGTGGGACGACAGGAAGCGGAGGTTCCATGGGATCGTCCCGCGATGTCATGGTGACACACTCTGGCGGCTGCTGGGGCTGTGTTGTCCTCAGTATCCAGGAATCTGGGGGAAGAGATGCAGAAGAATCACTGTGCACATGAAAGTGGCGAATTTGATTGTGATGTCGGCACTGCAATCCGTCTGGCTTGAAATGAGATACATGCATGCGCCAAGTCGACAAAGGATCTCGCCTCGCGCCCACCGCCTGCTGCCGCTAAAAACCCTGAAAAACATAATATCATCAGCGCTAAGCGATACTTGCGGCCTTCCTTCGCCGCCGAATGCTGAGGAGGGTGGAGCAGGTGGAGCAGTGCCCGATGGCGGCGGCCGTGAAGCGATTCCGCTGGCGATGGTTCATTTCATGGATGCGAACGATAGGAAGCGAAAAATATTTGCAATGCTTGATCCCTGGTGTGTGCGGTGCGAAGTTTAGTCACCAGCTGGTTGAAGGTTCTGACAAAATGTTCCGCTTCGCCATTTGACTATGAATGGAACGGTGCACTAGTTAGATGCTGTTTGCCATTTCGTCCACAGAATGCCTCAAATTCATTTGACGTGAACTTAGGGCCGTTGTCCGGCACTATGACTACAGGCAAATCTTCGAGGCAAAAAATAGAGGACAACTCCTGAACTGTGCTACGTGACGTTGTCGAGTTCATTGGCAAAGCAAAAGGGACTACCACAATCAACCAACGAATTTTCCAAGAAGGTCCCGCAACGTCTATGTGCACACGTTGCCATGGTGATTGCGACATACGCCAAGTAGAGAATTTTTGTGGTGGATCGGACTGATTTTTCGCTCTGTGATTTGGCTGTCCATATCCCGCCAAGTACAGTGTCGACGCGCTAGCTTTTTCGTACCGACAATCGCCCAGTGTTCTTGGTGAAGTAACTGCAACATTTCTTTTTGAAAAGCTTTGGGGATCAACACACGTGACTGCCCAGTGTCATTCTGAACAAGAATCACACCTTGTTGCATAGCGAGGCTATGCTGGCGTGCAAAGAAACAGTTCTTCATGCTATGCAATGAGCGAGGCCAAGATGTGCGAATGTGTTTCAGCAAAATGTTCAAATCTGAGTCAGCTTGCGTGGCCTGTGCAATTTTCCTGTAGTGCAGAGGAAATGATTGAAGCAATTCAGAATCCTGAGCATCGATGTGACAACAAGATGCAGCAGAAGCGTCAGAGTCTGTAACAGGGCCAATTGGAAGACGTGGAGGTGCGTCCGCATTAGCAATCTCGTACTGGTACTGACACAGCAACAAACCCCATCTTTGCAATTTTTAGACAGTTCGTACGGGAACCGGCTTCATCGGATAAAACAAGGCCTGCAATGGCCTGTCATCCGTTACTAAGTAGAATTGTCTACCATACAAATTTTAGTGGACTGACCCGACAGCCAATCCACTAGGACGGGTAGCCGAAAGGCACGCGTTTAAGCTCACGCAGGCTGGGGTGAGGTCTGGAAAAGGACAATGTCTTGAGAATTGCAATAAAGTACGAAAATCTTGTAATACTTAACTTTAATCCATAATCGGTGTACATCGCTCTTGTACAGATATAATCTACATTTTTATATACACTGGTAATGGCGCCTTGCTAGGTCGTAGCAAATGACGTAGCTGAAGGCTATGCTAACTATCGTCTCGGCAAATGAGAGCGTAATTGTCAGTGAACCATGGCTAGCAACGTCGGCTGTACAACTGGGGCGAGTGCCAGGACGTCTCTCTAGACCTGCCGTGTGGTGGCGCTCGGTCTGCTATCACTAACAGTGGCGACACGCGGGTCCGACGTATACTAATGGACCGCGGCCGATTTAAAGGCTACCACCTAGCAAGTGTGGTGTCTGGCGGTGACACCACACAAATAGTGGTGAAATTTGGTGACACCCTACACAATAGCCAATGCCACTTTCCCTATTTGTGAATATTTACACTGAACTTTGGACAACACGTTTATCCGAGAGTAATAGGCCTGTCTTTATCACCAAATCTGTGCTAAAGCACTGCACCGATTCCGTAAGAAGACGAGTCAACTTGCAACACAACTGGTTTGTCAGGATCAAAGTGAACCAAGCATCGATCACTGAGCAGTGCATCTTTAAGTTTTTGAAAAGCTTCTTGGTAGGACACGTTCTTGCGATTTGTGCAGCATTCGGTATCAACCGAAAGCAATAGTTCATTTTCCCTAAGACTGACTGCAATTCTGTGACATTGCGATGCGAGGGACTGACAAGTCTTGTATGGATAACAAATGCGACTGAAGAGGATGTACCTCTCGACTGTTTATGACATGACCAAGTTACTGCAACTCAGGTTTAAAAGAATGACTCTTGTCCTGTCTGCACTTTAGTACTGCATCAAATGACACACGAAAATTTGTAACGTACTCTCCAGGTGTACGACCTGTTACGACAGTATCGTCCAAATAGTTTGAACAGTTTGATACTTGAGCAGTCGGCTGTTCCAAATACCGTTGGAAAATGTCGGGTGCAGAAGCACTGCTAGAAGGCAAACGCGAATATTGAAACAAGCCCAAATGAGTGTTCACAACACACACAGTTTGAGGTTCTTCATCTAGAGGTATTTGAAGATACACGTCGCACAAGTCCTTTTTTGAAAAGTAGCGACCAGCGCCTAATCTGTCCATGAGACCCTCGGGAGTGGCAGTGGATAACTATCAATCAATTTGTGGGCTGACTGTAGACTTAAAGTCAACACAGAAGCGAATGCGGTGTGAAGGTTTGCAGAGCAAAACCAGTGGACTGGCCCACTGGCTAACTTGTATGGGCGCAATAGCTCCGCTGTCTTGCAGTTCCTAAAGTTCAGCAGCTACCTTATTCCATAATGCAATGGGAACCGTTCTGCCCCAACAAAATTTCGGCTGAGCAGTTTCTTTCATAGTAACTGTTGTGACTTGGCAAGACAGCCAAGCCACTAGGAGAGGAAGCCGAAAGGCACGCGTTTAATCTCACGCAGGCTGGCGTGAGGTCTGGAACAGGACACGGTTGTTATAGTAGCAAAAATAGTACGTAGCTTCTGGAATACTTAACTTTAATCCATAATTGGTGAACATCGGTCTGACGGTACATGCATCACAAGATAAATAGCAAATGACAATGGCGCCTTGCTAGGTCGTAGCAAATGACGTAGCTGAAGGCTATGCTAACTATCGTCTCGGCAAATGAGAGCGTAATTTATCAGCGAACCATCGCTAGCAAAGTCGGCTGTACAACTGGGGCGAGTGCTAGGAAGTCTCTCTAGACCTGCCGTGTGGCGGCGCTCGGTCTGCAATCACTGACAGTGGCGACACGCGGGTCCGACGTATACTAACGGACCGCGGCCGATTTAAAGGCTACCACCTAGCAAGTGTGGTGTCTGGCGGTGACACCACAGTAACATGTGCAACAAAATTGTTAGCCTTGCCTAAACCTTCAGAAAATAGTCCAGGGAATTCTTTCTGTCTTTGGCATTGAATGCAGTCACTGACAACACATTGTCCTGAATTTGAAAGCCAAACAAACCAAACGAGTCAAGACCAAATATGTTCTCACAATCGCGTGATTGTAGCAGAGTGAAAGTCACAGTTCACACATGCGAGCGATACATGTCGCACAAAGTACATTTTATGATGTGGGAATGTCTTGTTCGTTATAAGCCATCAGGTGTGTGGTAGTTTTCGACAGGCATGGGGAGCCTAACAATTCATTTGTTTTACAACTCAGCAGTGTAACAGAGGCGCCTGTGTCCAACTGAAATTTCATACGTTTTCCACTTAGATGCAAGTGAACAATGAACAAAAGTTTCTCGGACTGGAGTAGCACTTAAGAAACTGTTTGGTTGCCAGTTTTGCTAATGCCTGCAGGAGGCTTTGAATACACTGCATTGATCACATGGACCTCGTGACTAGATTTTTGTGAGTGGGCGGAATTCTTATGTTCCTACCCATTCAAACATACGGACTGTAATTGACCTTTCTTACTACAAGCGTAACACTGTGCTTGTCTGGATTGGCAGTCTTGGCGTCTGTGCCGTGAATAGCACCGAGGGTATGACTTCATTCTATTCGCCAGTGTAGCTGCCTGTTTGGCGGACTGTTTATGTGGCTCGGCACATGTGTTGCTGCCTCCTGGGTCAGTCGTGAGCAAGGGACGACTCATCTTGAGAAACTGGAGGCTGCTCAAATTTATCGGTCGGTATGGCACCTGAAATCATACCATCTAGAATTTGCACTACATGATTAAATGAAGGATCGGACTGTTTCAAAATCCGTACACTAAGGTTGACATCACTTACATTGTACACGATCGCATCTCGCAGCTTAACAGCCAAACATAAAGCACCACAAGCACATCTGAATTTGCATTTCCTCGTCCTACCCTGCAAATCTGTTTCCCATTCACGATAATTTTGTTCTGACCTTTTCTTGCAGTGAAAGAATTGGTACCTAGCTGCTACCACATTCACTTGTTGGTCATAATAGTTAGTTAGAGAATCTACACCCTGATCATAGAGAAGTTCGCTTGGAGTGGCGTCGGGAAACAATTTCTGAATGAGGCGAAAGACTGCACTTCTTACTGTTGACAGTACCTGATACTTTGTGGGCTTCATACTGTTGCAACCACTCGAGCCATTCCTCTTCTTTTTCGTTAAACTGGCGAAAATGCGGTATGCCACTCGGAGCTACAGTTGATGCATGCACTGCGTTCAGTGCTTGGTTTGCGAGTAACTGCTGTGCCGTGTTCATCAGCGTGGTTACCTGTTGTGTCCGAAACTGAAACATCTGTGTTAGCTGTGTTGCATCCATCGCTTGCAGCTGTGGCGCCTAGCAGGGGGTGGAAGAGGTGGGCTATTCATTTTGGAAGAGATAAATGCAATAAGCAGACAATGCGAGGAGTAAAAATAAGGATACGAGCAAAGAACATTTCTACAACGCCACCTGAAAACACAGAATTGCAAAAAATAAAAATAAAAACTATAAAGGACACTGTTAAAACATGTAAACACATCCCTGCAAAGAAAAGACAAGGTAGAATTAAGGCGCCAGCAAAACACGAAAGCCCATGACAAAAAATAAAATCTGTGGCTGCTGTTGCTCGGGGTTCGGATGCTTAACAGGTTGTCGCTATGTTGTTCTTACACCTCATCGTCAATCTTGTTGTGTCTAAGAATCCTGTGCCTACTCGGTTTGCTAGACAAGCAGTCAAACAACTCGTATTAATGAGTTTTATTACAACTAATCAAATACAATACTTAACTTTGGCAACTACACAGATGTGTCGCAAACAAAGGCCGACATACGAAAAAAATGAGTCTTTACAGTGACTGCTGAACTCTGACAAAAGACTTTCCTGAACTACTATCGAAGTGGCTAGTGCTAAAGCTACTATGGAAGGGCCTAACGTTGTTGCTGCTATCCAAGTGGGCGTCACCTATCGGGCGCGGAGCTTACTTCCTCTCCACGTAGGAGCCGCTGCTGCCGCGTTGTCGTCATGGAAGGAAGTCAGTCAGTGTGCAATTAGCTGACTTCTTCTCACAGCGTTCCCGACTGGCGTGTCAGCGCTTGACTTTATGCCGTAACAGTACCCTACTTTGGAGCGCCTCAGGAGCGATAGTCTAGGACATAATTGCTCCCAAGACCCGCATGAAACATATTTTAGCTTATTTTCGGGTTAATAGATAAGGATGACCGGGGCCAAATGAAGCAAGTAAACACGCAGTTCATTCATTACAGAAATGCTTTCATCTTCACGTCGACGAGCATGGGCAAAAATTCTGTAGTTAGTGCACAGCCAGTGCCATCTAACGGGGAAAGGCTGCGTATACAGCTACAAAGGGACCTCCGAGACCGTTTGAGAATGTAGCACCAACCCCACCACTCTAAAACTGCACCACGCGAGCACCCAATAGCTATTTTCATCTGTATGTACACAGGGTGAACATTAGTTAAAAATTCAAATGTGTGTGAAATCTTATGGAACTTAACTGCTAAGGTCATCAGTCCCTAAGCTTACACACTACTTAACCTAAATTATCCTAAGGACAAACACACACACACACCCATGCCCGAGGGAGGACTCGAACCTCCGCCGGGACCAGTCACACAGTCCATGACTGCAGCGCCTGAGACCGCTCGGCTAATCCCGCGCGGCGAACATTAGTAAAACCGACAAACTGCAGGGCCTTTTTCCTGACTAGAAATGGCGGAAAAATGACCTATGAACATACATGCGGATATGGGCAGTGTGCGTGCAACGAGAACATATCGTCCCAGAACGCTGTACATAGCTGCGCCACATCCACGTCATGACAGGTGTTCAGAGTGGCCCCCATTGGATTCCACGTGATAGGGTCAGTAGCTGTTGTCATGCAGGATACAGATAATCATACTTTGGCTAACACAATGTCGGCGGAACACTCACCTGGAGCTTGTGCTAGGGTTCGTCTCTATATCCCTTAGAACCCTGTCCTCCAAATCTGCAGTCTGCCGCCTCCCTGTACGTTCGCCGGCCGGTGTGGCCGAGCGGTTCTAGGCGCTTCAGTCTGGAACCGCGCGACCGCTACGGTCGGAGGTTCGAATCCTGCCTCTGGCATTGATGTGTATGATGTCCTTACGTTAGTTAGGTTTAAGTAGTTCTAAGTTCTAGGGGATTGATAACCTCAGACGTTAAGTCCTATAGTTCTCAGAGCCATTTGAACCAATTGAACCCTGCACGTTCGTCGGTCTGAAAGGACCCATGATCATACAAAACCCCAAAAAGGGCTTGAAATGTCGTGTGATGACGTTGGCGTCTGTGAGGGTACTTGTTCTGGTGTAGCTCTGTTGCCCCTCGACCGTTTCCGTCCGCTCGGCTTGTTCCCGACATGAAAACCGGACATTCTGCTGTTTACAGTACGCTGCCTCAATCAGACACCCTGAAACACGCAAGGAACACTTTCATTCGACATCGGCATCTGTCGTGGCCCATGTTCACAGGACCTTCTGCCTCGATTTCTAGTCAGGAGTCAGTCCCTGCAGTTTGTCGTTCTATTAATTTGCACTAGGTAGGCAGCATCAGAATGCGGACGTCATTTTGGGAATAGTGCAATACAAAACGTCACTCGATATTAGACTAGAATGTATTTAGATACATACTCTTTGCGCTACGACATTATTGTACGCAGAGACAAAGAAGGGTCCTCAATGGAACTGTAGGAAATGAAGACATCGAGTAATTCAAGACGAAACAAAAAATTAACTTTTCACGTTTTCATTCCTCTCTCCATTCGTGATCAGAGTAGGCAGACGGGGCCAACGTGGTGACGCCCGCAGTGTGACGTCACTGCTGCCCCGCAGACTCCTTCCGACGCCGTAACGCTTTCCCCGGCGCGCGGTGCCGCTTTAGGGGCTAAATGAACCGAGTCTGTAGCTGACGAACGGCACAAAAGCGCGCAGCTCTGCTCGCAGCTAATTTCCAGAGTAATTACTTCGGCAAAAACAATAAAATTCATTTCCCGCTAAAAAAATAACAAAAGGGATACGCGTCCGTGGCTGCTTTGTTTGCACTTTACAACACGCTTTAACGTCGGGAAGTTTGACAGAGCTTATTGACGTTCCTCTGAGCGTGCGCTTCATAAAACATGTCTACAACGTTTAAGTGTAATTTACAGATGCTTACAGCCCACCTTCTTCAAACATGGCTGTGAGCGGAAACTTACCTTGTGTGTAAATCTCATACGTAAGGCAGCAAAATCTAACACAGTATATAAAAGAAGAATAGCAACTATACGCATAAAGCCTTTTTTACGGAAAAGGAAAGAGACAGAAATGCTGGGTATGCGCCCGTGAGAGAAATATCGAAAACTGAAACGGCTTTTGTGAACTTTATAGATAGTTTACTGCAAACACGTTTTATCAAAATCGCGAGAAAGCAGCTATAATTCGATATTCGATGTGAAATGAGTCTATTAATAAAATATCGTCACCTAGAAGAGAGAATCCTGTCCGTGGTACTGAACTGCGGTGTCGCCCCAGCGGCGACATTTCTGTTCCCCCGCAATTAGAGTTGCGAAACTACCGTAGACTTCCGCAAGTAAGCGTACTCTACCGCAGTTTTCCTAGTGGCTATGGTCAGGCGTACACTCTGTGTCTTACATACTCACGGGCGTTATAACGATCGCTCGCTGTCTTACTAGGATTCTCCGGAAGCGGCGCTCCGTCTAGAAACTGAGTGAGCGTACATAAGGGGGGCCTGGTAAGCTACGGAACATTTTTGTTCTACATAGTTAGTTGGTTAGTTAAAAATAAACAGTATTTATGGCAAAGTTGAAATTTTTTTTTCGAAAACTGTTGATTTGGAACTTGAAACAGAGGGATGGTTTGTAAAAATGAAGAAAACTATACAGATTTATGATCTTTCCTTCCTCGGGGACCACAGTCATATAGAGTTTATTGAAACAAATTTACACCATTTGACATTGCTCATTTATTTTACAGGCTTTGCAGTCATTCTCAAAGGCAGGTTGAGACATTAGCACATGTCTGACCTGTCTGTGGCATGTAATCAGTGGCGACTGTTGTATAAAAACACAAGAGCGCGTGAACACCCCAATGTCTGACACCTTCCGGATTTATTGATTACTTTTCTTGAACGCTGTTAAATGTAATGTCGATGCGGTAATCAGAAACACACGGCACTAAATCTATCGCGCTGTACTGCACTGCTCCTCTAGGCTCGGTCAGACCTGCCATCAGCGTCGCTAGAGCACCTACAGCTGTGCACGTTTCTAAGTGTTCCGCCAATAAAACGCAGTCTATGGTCAGCCTTCCCCACAACATTTTCTGTGTGTTCCTTCCAATTTAAGTTGTTCGTAATTGTAATACCCAGGTATTTAGCTGAATTTACGGCTTTTAGATTTGATTGATTTATCGTGTAACCGAAGTTTAATGAGTTCCCTTTAGCAATCATATGGATGACCTCGCACTTTTCGTTATTTAGGCTCAACTGCCACTTTTCGCACCATTCCGATATTTTTTCTAAATCGTTCATCGGTTTGTTTTGATCTTCTGATGACTTTATTAGTCGATAAACGACAGCGTCATCTGCAAACAACCGGAGACGGCTGCTCAGATTGTCTCCCAAATCGTTTATACAGATAAGGAACAGCAAAGGGCCTATCACACTACCTTGGGGAACGCCAGAGGAAATCACTTCTGTTTTAGTCGATGTCTTTCCGTCAATTACTACGAACTGTGACCTCTCTGACTGGAAATCACAAATCCAGTCACATAACACTGAGACGATAATCCATAAGCACGCAATTTCACTACGAGCCACTTGTCTGGTACAGTGTCAAAAGCCTTCCGGAAATCCAGAAATACAGAATCGATCTGAAATCCCTTGTCAATAGCACTCAACAAAAAATGGTTCAAATGGCTCTGAGCACTATGGGACTTAACTGCTGAGGTCATCAGTCCCCTAGAACTTAGAACTAGTTAAACCTAACTAACCTAAGGACATCACACACATCCATGCCCGAGGCAGGATTCGAACCTGCGACCGTAGCGGTCTCGCGGTTCCAGACTGCAGCGCCAGAACCGCGCGGCCACTTCGGCCGGCAGCACTCAACACTTCATGTAAATAAAGAGGTAGTTGTGTATCACAGGAACGATGTTTTCTAATTCATAATGTTTGAACACAATATATGTTCTAAAATCCTGCTGCATATGGACGTTAACGATATGGGCCTGTAATTTAGTGGATTACTCCTACTACCTTTCTTGAATATTGGTGTGACCTGTCCAACTTTCCAGTCTTTGGGTACGGATCTTTCGTCGAGCGAACGGTTGTATATGATTGTTAAGTATAGAGATAATGCATTAGCATACTCCGAAAGGAGCCTAATAGGTATACAGTCAGGACCAGATGACTTGCTTTTATTAAGTTATTTATGTTACTTATGTTGGCAGCTGTTGTCGATTCGAATTCACCGGCCGGAGTGGCCGTGCGGTTCTAGGCGCTACAGTCAAAAATGGTTCAAATGGCTCTGAGCACTATGCGACTTAACTTCTGAGGTTATCAGTCGCCTAGAACTTAGAACTACTTAAACCTAACTAACCTAAGGAAATCACACACATCCATGCCCGAGGCAGGATTCGAACCTGCGACCGTAGCAGTCACGCGGCTCCGAACTGAGCGCCTAGAACCGCGAGACCACCGCGGCCGGCGCGCTACAGTCTGGAACCGAGCGACCGCTACGGTCGCAGGTTCGAATCCTGCCTCGGGCATGGGTGTGTGTGATGTCCATAGGTTAGTTAGGTTTAATTGGTTCTAAGTTCTAGGCGACTCGTATATTAAGTCGACCAGGAAGTTAAGTCGCATAGTGCTCAGAGCCATTTTTTCGATTCGAATTCCGGAATATTTACTTCGTCTTCCTTTGTGAAGGGGGTTTCGAAAGGCTGTGTTGAGTGCTTTGGCAGCACTGTCTTGGATCGTATCTCCATTGCTATCCCGCAGAGAAGGCACTGATTGTTTCTTGCCGCTAACATACTTCAACATACGACGAGAATCTCTTTGGATTTTCTGCGAGGTTTCGAGGCAAAGTTTCGTTGTGGAACTGTTATAGGCGTCTAGCATTGAAGTCCGCGCTAAATTTCGAGCTTCTGTAAAAGATCGCCATTCTTGTGGGTTTTGCGGCTGTTTAAATTTGGCATGTTTGTTTCGTTGTTTCTGTAACAGTGTTCTAACTCATATTGTGTACCAAGGAGAATCGGCTCCGTCGTTTGTTAATTTATTATTTATTAAATCTCTCAAGTGCTGCCGATACTATTTCTATGAATCTAAGCCACATCTGGTTTACACTTGTATTATTAATTTGGCATGAGTGGAGATTGTCTCTCAGAAAGGCGTCATGTGAAATTTTATCTGATTTTTTAATAGGTATATTTTTCGCTTATTTTTCGAGGATTTGCGGATTACAATATTCAATCTTGCTACGACAACCCTGTGTTCAGTAATCCCTGAATTGGTATTGATGCTCGTTATTAACTCCGGATTTTGTGTTGCTAAGAGGTCAAGTGTGTTTTCACAACCGTTTACTATTTGCGTGGGCTCGTGAAGTAACTGCTTGAAATACGAGTAATTTTCAGAGAATGCGTTTGGCACAACAATTTCGGATGATATTTATGCGTACCTCTGGAATTAAACATGTATTTTCGCCAACGTATAGAGGGTAAATTCAAGTCACCACCAGCTATTGTCGTATGAGTCGGGTACATGTTTGAAATCAAACTCAAGTTTTCTTTCAGCCTTTCAGCAGCTGTATCATCTGAATTGGCAGGTCGTTAAGAGGATCCTATTATTATTTTATTCCGGTTGCCAACAATGACCTCTGCCCATACTAACTCACAGGAAGTATCTACTTCAATTTCGCAACAAGTTAAACTACTTCTGACAGCAACAAACACGCCACCGCCAACCGTGTTTAGCCCATCTTTTCGGAACACCGTTGGGTTCTTCGAAAAATTTCGGCTGCGCTTATATCTTTAGCCAGCTTTCAGTGCCTATAACGATTTGAGCATCAGTGCTTTCTATTAGCGCTTGGAACTCTGGTACTTTCCCAACACAGCTACGACAATTTACAACTTTTATACCAATGGTTCCTGTATCTACGTTCTTCCTGTGTTCAACCTGCACCCTTTTTGACTGAAGCCCTTCTTGTGTTTTCCCGATACCCTCTAACCTAAAAAACCGCCCAGTCCACGCCACACAGCCCCTGCTATCCGTGTAGCCGCCTCCTGCGTATAGTGGACACCTGACCTATTCAGCGGAACCCGAAACCCAACTACCCTTTGGCGCATGTCGAGGAGTCCGCAGCCTACACTGTCGCAGAACCGTCTGAGCCTCTGATTCAGACCCTCCACTCGGCTCTGTACCAGAGGTCCGCAATCGGTCCTGTCGACTATGATGCAAATGGCCAGCTCTGCTTTCATCTTGCAATCAAGACTGGCAGCCTTTACCACTTCTGTTAGCCGCTCGAAACCAGAGAGAATCTCTTCTGATCCAAAGCGACACACATCATTGGTACTGACGTGAACAACCACCTGCAGTTGGCTGCACCCTGTACTATTCATGGCATCCGGGAGGACCCTTTCCACATCTGGAATGACTCCACCCGGTATGCACACGGAGTGCACATTAGTTTTCTAACCCTCCTTGTCGGCCAAGTCCCTAAGGGGCCCCATAACGCGCCTAACGTTGGAGCTCCCAAATGCCAATAATCCCATCCTCTGCGATTGCCCGGATCTTGCAGGCTGAGTGGTTTCCTCTGAAACAGGACAGGCGGCAGCGTCTGGCTCAGCGACAGTGTCAGCCACAGACAGCACCTGGAACCTGTTTGTCAGACAAACCAGGGAGGCCTAACGTGCGGCCGCCTGGGAGTCTTTCGCCGCCTGCTTCGCCCCGGGGCCGACCTCCCACTCGACCACAGGTGAGGGGTCAGCCTCAGTGCGAGCAGTAACTGGGTTGGCCACCGGCGAGGACCGATCGGGGGACTCTGACGCGCTGGGCGTCCGTAGGACCCCCACGGCCGGCCCTCAACAGTGGTTCCCATCCACTGCAGCCTCAAGCTGTGGAACCGAAGCCATCACAGCCTGAAGCTGAGAGCAAAGTGTCAGCAACTCGACTCGCATCCACACACGACAATCGCAGTCCCTGTCCATACTAAAGACCGTGGAAAACTAAACTATTCAGAAAAACGAACTATCGGCACGTGCTCCGCAATTCTACTCTAGAACCTGACGGAAACGCACGAACTGTGTCTAATAATACGCATATATTCGAAAACCTGACTACCGAAGCACTCAGGTGAAACTAAATAGTTTTCTGCTTATTAGGAACTTGTAATATGTCACAAAATCGGTTTACTTTCCGACACAAACGAAAACGCGACAACTGTGGCTATTAGATATTAAATTTACACGCAGAAACTCAAGAAACTAAACTATTAAAGCACACAGATCATACAATAAAATTGGCTCCTGTTTAGGAACTCGTAAATGTCACAAAAGCGGTTACTTCTCTGTTACTGCGTCTGTCTCGGTCGGCTACTGCTGCCTGCCCACCACTCGTCTCTTCTTGCATTGCTGTGATCACTGTAGAGTCTTGTACCGTAGGAAACCAGGGAGAGGATGTTGTTTGGTGACCAGTATCCTCTTTCTACTACCCAGCTACACACATGTGTTAACAGGGTTCTTTACATACATAAACAGAAAGCTACTTAACTTTAAGAGTCCATGTGTTGTGGTACAAGCTCTTCGCAAATAGCCCACGTTAACCACCCTGCTGGAGAAGTATGTTCCACTATGAACACTACTCTTGTCCCTATACACTCTCGTAGCCGGTGATGTGAACTGACAGACACCAACTAGAATAGTGACTGAGACCGACAGAGACTGAGCCCTCCGGTCAGTGGTGGCGATATAAACACTCGCGGTCGAGACGGAATTAGCGGCGTTTTACTTGCGAGGCTGTCTTTGGCCTCTCTCCTGATAGGTGCGGTTGATCCAGCACCTACTGTCGATCTCCTTGCTACATCTTTGCCGACCTGTCTGCTGGCGACAGCTTACGTCAGCATGAAGAGCCTGCACAGTTCTTGGCGTGCACGGCTATCCCTTACCACTCAGCTACAAGTTAACGACATTACCACTACGTTTTATCCCATTTTGCGTGGCACAAATCGCCCTAGACGGTAGCACATTCCTCAGATAAGTCAATTCACTCACTATATACTAAAATTAGATCGGACATGTCTACAAGTTAGAGTCAGAGTGGTAGAAAAACCTATTCTGTGGGAATCTGAATGAGATACAGTATATTAAGTTTTGTATTTTATCATACAGAAATCCGTTGGAGGCTCTGAGAACCATAAAGCACATCATCGTCGATTGTTAGACTGTAGAATGCTTCTCACATCTGTTGATCTTATAACTGCCGGCCGAAGTGGCCGTGCGGTTAAAGGCGCTGCAGTCTGGAACCGCAAGACCGCTACGGTCGCAGGTTCGAATCCTGCCTCGGGCATGGATGTTTGTGATGTTCTTAGGTTAGTTAGGTTTAACTAGTTCTAAGTTCTAGGGGACTAATGACCTCAGCAGTTGAGTCCGATAGTGCTCAGAGCCATTTGAACCATTTGATCTTATAACTGCGTAGGCTTCCGCGGCCAGAGCCAGTCGACACAAAAGTTTTCTGGGTATGGTACCGCGTCATAATGTAAAAGCTACTGCTGCTGTAGAAAAACCAACGTTTCGGCCACGATTGCAGCGGCCTTCTTCTGGGTCTAGTGGTGCGTTCTAGCTATGCAGCAGTGTCCTTTATATTTTGTTGTTAGTGTTCACTGCCTTGCCATTACGTCATAATTTTAAAAAGGTAGTTTGTTTCATTGGCCACTTAAGGAAGAAGGAGAGGGGACTTTATTTAAATAGGTTATTGCGGTGGAGGGAGAACGTGACCTCTGTTGTCCATTGGCTCTTGTGTTATGTGCCATGATTGGTGGTCACCGTCGAATGAGAAGTTGGCTGCTGTTTACCAACTGCTGGACGTCGGCCGCGCGGCGGCAGTTACTCGCCGGTAGTGCTCGTGCCTCGTGTTGACAGTGCGGTCTGTTGGGCTGTGATTGCTGGCAGCCAAGATGGGGCAAGTCTGAGTCCATCCTCCCTGTTCATGTTGTTAGGGTGTTTAAGTATTTCGACGGCCTCTCTGATTTTGCGTTTCGTCATAACCGGCTGCTTGGCCAACACACAGGCTTCGCTGAATTTTATTTCTTTTCCGCAGTCATGGTGAAGTTCTGCCACTGCGGATTTGTTGTGTTGCCCTAGACGAATACAACGCTCGTGTTCCCGAATGCACGTTGCTATTGGCCAACCAGTCTCGCCGATGTATGCCTCTCCAAATTCGCGTTCCACCTTGTAAACGTCTGCAGTGTGTAATGCATCCACCTTGTCCTTGGTGGAGGCTAGCACTCCTGGATCCTGCGACCACTGTAGAAGACAGGCTGCACCCTAACGCGGCGATGGTGTTTGCCTATTTGGTCAGTAACATTTTTCACATAAGGTAAGCGCACTGTTGACTGCAGTTTGTCTATTTCTTGCTTATCTTTCTTACTTGTGTTCGTCGGCAAGGCTGTGTTCATCGACTTATGGCTGTAGCCATTGGCTGCGCATCTTCTGCAACCTGTGCAGAAACAGTTTAAGCTGAGTTAATGCGACAGGACCGTGTTTTGACCATTCGGTGGAAATGGGAACTTGTTGTCGTCGCTTCACCAACCACGTACGATGTGCTAGGCGAGCGCCAGAGATGCCAGCAGCTCCAGCTCAAGGTAGTGTGAAAGACAGTACAAGCAATCATGGGAACTGGGGGCAGGACGAAGATTTTTCTAAGGAGATCTGCGTCCCTCAAGGTGCATCCACGTCTGTCACCCAAACATTCTCTCTATCATGTAGCACCCAACAGGGAATAAAAAAACTACAAACTATAAAACTCTAACTTCATCCGACAGGTAACTCAATATATAAGTATATATCACCCTGCAGAAGATATCAGGGTGATATATATATATATATATATATATATATATATATATATATATATATATATATATATCAAACACAAATGCCACCTATGTATCGGTATCAAACATATGCGCCAACCCCATTCAATACACACTTACTGATCCACTCAGTCGCCTGCAGAGCGTCATCGCCTGTACTGTAGGGGGAGGACCAAATCCGAGACACTACACTATCAGTTGTAAGAGAGGGCTCCCACGTCCCAGTTTGAAACATAGTTCTGTCTGCTGTAACATGTCCAAGCAGCGTAAGCCACGTTGCCACACGCTCTGTTTTTTCCACCGAGACTTCGACATCTGTGTCTGGTTCTAAACGGACATTAACGTATTTTGAGCCATTGGCTCTCACGGAAAACTAGACACCGTACGGTGAAAATCGTGTTCTTGCTAATGCTCCCACGATACAGACACAGGGTGATTGACATAAAAGACAGCCACAACACAAGGAAACTGGAAGAGTTTTGCAGTATTGTGAAGTGTTTCCAAACTGCTGTCTGAAAATGATTGACGACTTTTACATCTAAACTCATCTTTCACCGTGATGCGATAGCTGGTACTCAGTGTTCGGTTGTTACTGATTCCTCATATTGCAGTCATGTGTGTGATCACTGTTTCGGTGCTACCCATCCCCAGAATTGCGATTAGTGTATAGAGAACCACATTGTAAACACTTTTTGGTAGAGTTTAAAATACCTAATCAGTCATGCACATTCTGTAGTTGTGTAGTGCAGTCACCCGTCTCGTAATACAACGCTCTTTAGTGAGGGACACTCGGCGCTCTGCTCTATGCCGGCGTGCAGCGCACTCTTTTGCTGGGCTCTGCGACACCAGCCGCGGCGTGCGCTCGGGTGGGCAGTAGTCCTAGGCACACATCCTGTCTCTCGGGAAATACCTCAGCCTTCCTTCTTTGTGGCCACGTGAAGCCGGTAGCAGACCTGAAGCCTCTCTGCCTTGCCTGTGAACCCTCTGCGACACACAGACGTACAGAAAGCACAGAAAATGCACTACAACTCAGTTCGAGTACGGTGCTATACTTTACCATCCGAGCAGAAAAACAGTGCAGTTGCGCTAGGTGCTGACAACTGTACTACATTTACAATAAATTTTAGAATACGTGGCGAGAAAGATGTCATGAATGTGTGGGCAGCAGTGACATAAACTTTCGAAAAAATTGAGGGAAAAAATACATCTTGCTGCCACATACAAGAATTGATCTGCACAAAACAGAAGACAAGACAAGCATTTCCAGATGGGGGAGCACTACATACAAAATACTTAGGTCCATCCTATCCAACAGCCCAGCACAGACTGAGACCTTTTCCCGCCAATTTCCCTAGTTGTAGCAGAGGGGGAGTGGAGGGCATGGGGAGGGAGGGGGCTAGGGAAGGGTTAAGTTATTGGAGGTAGCCCAACTGACCTATTTTCCCTCCAAAATTGGATCAAAAATGTTTCAAATGGCTCTGAGCACTATGGGACTTAACATCTGTGGTCATCAGTCCCCTAGAACTTACAACTACTTAAACCTAACTAACTTAAGGACATCACACACATCCATGCCCGAGGCAGGATTCGAACCTGCGACCGTAGCGGTCACGCGGTTACAGACTGAAGCGCCTAGAACCGCACGGCCACACCGACCGGCAAAATTGGATCTTCCCGCCATGATGTCACTGCAACATTGTCACATCTATGGCCGCCATCTTCGATCTTGAATAAGTGTGGAAGCAATGCACTGTGGGGCAGAACGCAATTTGTCCTACACTGACATGCGGATGGCAAGTCCATTGATAGTGCCCTATTTGACAGCATTACTAAAACGAAGCGTTGCAGATAGGTAGGATTAAGGTGACATGGAAAACAGCTAGAGCACTAGTGATAAAAAAGGGAATGGATAAAGACCCGGTATCACGAAAAAGCTATAGACCTGTTTGCGTGTTTAACGTCTTGGCCAAAGTTCAGGAGTGTCTGCTCCGTGACCGGCTGCAATGCACAGGCGGTTCTCGGGTCTAAACCAGTGTCAATACGGATCCAGCAAAGGGCAGTGTGTAGATGATGCAGTTAACATAGCTCTTCATATTACAGAAAATTCGACAGTGAAGTGTGCAGTTCTGCTCATGATTGACATCACTGGCGCATTCGAGAATCTTTGGTGACCTGTTTGCATGCCTCCGAAATGTCGGTGTCCCCAAATTTTTGTATAAGAGCTTTGTAGATTGCTATGTTGGAGCGTCCAGGGTAGAGCAAAGTAAACAGAAAGGTTACCAAGGGCGGTTCTCAAGACTCCATGAGTGGTTCAGGGATCTCTGTACTGCACCTCTGTTGTATCTGTTAGACGAGCCAGGTGTTACTGAATATGTTGTTGTATGCGAAGATGAAATTGTTGTAGTTGTGCCTGCAGATTGCAGGACGAGGCGTGAGGAAACATACGAATGATGAACTTCCTCAGATGTACGATGGTGCAAGGGAAACAAAGTTACTATAGCAGTTCATAAAAAACATACATACAGTATGTGATCAGAAGTATCCGGACACCTGGCTGAAAATCACTTACAAGTTCGTGGAGCCCTCCATCGGTAATGCTGGAACTGTATGGTGCTGGCCCACTCTTAACCTTGATGACAGCTTCCACTCAAGCAGGCGTACGTTCAATCAAGTGCTGGGAGGTTTCTTGGGGAATGGCAGCCTATTCTTCACGCAGTGTTGCTCTGAGGTGAAGCCTGGCACGAAGCCCACGCTCCAAAACATCCCAAGGGTGATCTATAGGATTCAGGTCAGGACTCTGTGCAGGCCAGTCCATTACAGGGATGTTATTGTCGTGTAACCACTCCACCACATGCCGTGCATTATGAACAGATGCTCGATCGTGTTGAAAGATGCAGTCGGCATCCCCGAATTGCTCTTCAACAGTGAGAAGCAAGAAGGTGCTTAAAACATCAATGAAATCCAAGTTTTCCCACATCCCGCCTAACTGTCAAGGTACTTGCAGTGGATCGTGATGAAGTTCCGAATTCGTGTGTGATGGTCTGGATAGATGTCTGCCTATTATACATTACGACCCTCTTCAACTGTCGGCGGTCTCTGTCAGTCAATAGACGAGGTCGGCCTGTACGCTTTTTTGCTGTACATGTTCCATCACGTATCTACTTCACTATGACATCGGAAACAGTGGACCTAGAGATGTTTAGGAGTGTGGAAATCTCGCGTACAGACGTATGACACAAGTGACACCCAATCACCAGAGCGCGTTCGAAGTCCGTGAGTTCCGGGGAGCGCCACATCCTGCTCTCTAACGATGTCTAATGACTACTGAGGCCGCTGATATAGAGTACCTGGCAGTAGGTGGCAGCACAATGCACCTAATATGAAAAACATATGTTTTTGGAAGTGTCCAGATACTTCATTTAGTGTACTTCTGAAAGGAAGACACTCTCTTGCCAGAAATCCCTCTTGAGGCTTGGCAGAATCCCTGTAAAATGCTTCACTATTTGTAGATATTTTTGGCATTCTTCTAGACAAGAAAACGAACTTTCTAGACCATGTAAAATGCGTCACTCAGTAAGGAGCAGAAATTATACGTAAAATTGCCCGTTTTGGCACGGAAGTGTCCTACGTGGGCGATCTGTTTGAATTCAAACGTGTTTGAATCCCGCCGCTGCAGCACGCTGCGCCACAATGAGAGCAACAGTCACGTGTCTTCTCGGGAAAGCATTGGGACGGACACGTCTGCAGCTAAAGAAATACTTATCATCCGATTTTAAGAAAACTATTCGGTGAAAAATTTGATTCTTCCACATCTCATAGCTTGATGTCTTTGCTCGATGAAGGTCTGAATTTATTTTCGTTATTCGTCATAGTTACTGTGTTGCACGAAACTGAGTACATGGCTACACGAAATTTTTACGAGTTTATAGAGGTAAAATCACGTTGCATAGACTTTCCGTATAGTTCATTTTAGCCCATGCGTTACTGCGTATGAAATGTAACGAATATATGTGAATTGTATTTAAAGTTGACAGCGGAATGATATCTGTTTTCATTCTTCAGGTATTGGCTTCATATCCGCGGATGGGTCGCTCGCGGCGCGTCCGAATCCTTTCCTGTGCATCGAGAATCAAGTGGTCGTAAAAATCGTCGTATCTCATAAACGGTTCAAGATATCGAAACGACGTTTTTTGGTAAAGACAGCACGCCATAAGGACTAATTCACTGTACGATTAACACTCGATATCTTTTTGTCAAACGTGTGATCAGAGCGAAAACAAGTTTCCGTACAAACTACACAATGAGATTTTGTGCGAAGTTTTATAGCCAAACATGCCAAGGGGGTACCAAAGTGACAAGCGTGAGGTCTAGTTTCGCATGAAAATGTTTGACTGCTTCAAAGTAATGAGTGTAATTAAGGAAAAAAATAGCTAGTGTGTTGAGGAAAATTTGAAATATTTCACGAAGAGCTGCTGCAAACTATATAAATGAAGTGTCAAAAAGTTCATCTGTTCAAGGCTATTTTGCACATAAAAAGATACGTCGGTGTGATATTTAAATGCAAAAAGGCTTCCTTCGAATGAACTATAAAATTTAGCATTTTGGAGAACAGAAGACGTAGAAAACTAAATGAGGTATCAATAAGATTACGCTTTCTGAATAAAGCTTGAAAATAAAGAATGAAAGAAATCGGTCATATATTTTGTGAAATGATTTGTGCAAAAGAAAGAAACAGATCGGAGAAACATTCGACGTTCCTTTGGATGATGCTCGAAATCGTGAACAGAAAATAGAGTGCATCAAATATGTAATATTTTTTATTTCGTACTTTTAGACAAACCATTTCACAAAAATTCTGACTTTCTTTTCAAAACTTTTGTATGCTTTACTTATACAGACTGCTTAGATTAACTGAAACTCTTGGCCTTAACACTGACTGCTGATGGATTACGTTCGCAACAATGATATATCGGTACGTGTGTATAAACTTAAAGGTCAAGTACTCTGGCTATACCTTAAGAATATACTTAGCGATGCAGTGTAAACAGTATACATAAAACTTAGTATACAGAATTGTAGCTGAGTCAGTATTGGTTAAAAGTAGTCTTGGTTGCAATTTTGGTTTTTTTATTTTTCAACTACGCGTTTCGCCTTATTTAGGCATCTTCAGGTTGACCTTAATTTGGTATTTCTTAGAACGATCCTTTAGACAGTGAACGGCAACGCGTTATGCAGGTCTTGGACTCACTCGCGTCCATCTAGAAAAGTTTTTACTGAGTTTGACGAAGGTGATGTTGGCCTGATGTATTCGACGATGCCCTTTGGCTAAACTGTCTAGGGATCGTTCTAAGAAATACCAAATTAAGATCAACCTGAAGATGCCTAAATAAGGCGAAAAGCGTAGTTGAAAAATAAAAAAACTAAAATTGCAACCAAGACTGTTTTTAACCAATACTGTTAACCACTGGTTTGCTGTATGCCACATATGGATTGGAAGAATTTCTGTAGCAGAGTCAGTTAAAATAAAATAGGTAGTCGGGCCCGATCCCAGGTTGTTACATTAACCGCAGTTGTAAACAGAGCACGTTACCGTTACACCACAACTATATCTCAGAGGTATTCTTCATTTTTTTGTATTTACGGAGTCAGTCATTCTTCTGCATTTATAGGCTGTTAAAAGTTCTTGATCAGAGAAGAAACATTCGCCTTTATTTTACTGATGAGATAGTCGAATGCTCCTCTGATCATTCACGTATATTCGGAGAATCTGTCTGGTGATCTCCGCAGTCGATGATGTAAATTATGAAATCCTCCGTGAAGATTACTGCCTCTGTAAATTTCATCCACAGCATTCCTTTTCGCTTTATTTTCCTAAGTAAAACTAATTTTGTAGCATTACTCTCGAGCTACAGTATTCTACAGTTTAGGGGCGCCGTTTTATAGAAACAGCTGGTCGGCTGTAGGGAGCCATCCTGTAGCGGGAGATGGTCGCTCGCACGCAGAACACCCGAGCTTTTCGCCCGATGCTGATGTTTGTGTTGGAATGTCGCGTATTCAGAAGTCGCTGGCTGTTGGTCGCTTATGACGCTTACGTAAGGCCGGCATTACACTATGAAATTTCTTTGTTAAAGATTCAATCAAACATGTGATCAAATATTCGTCAAATACATTTGACAAAGATCTTTGCCGTGGCGCTAAAAAGGGATATTACACTGTCATCATATTTTTCGTCCAAGTTCAAAAAATGGCTCTGAGCACTATGGGACTCAACTGCTGAGGTCATTAGTCCCCTAGAACTTAGAACTAGTTAAACCGAACTAACCTAACGACATCACAAACATCCATACCAGAGGCAGGATTCGAACCTGCGACCGTAGCGGTCTTGCGGTTCCAGACTGCAGCGCCTTTAACCGCACGGCCACTTCAGCCGGCCCGTGCAAGTTCAAGATGGCTGACAACTACAACTTGTTATTAACCGCAGCAGTTGCATGTACCACAACTGTACTGTGTGCACATGCGGAAGAGAAGGGGGACAAAAGGGAAACGTACCTGGGTGAAGCCGTGGGTTTTACGACTAGACGATAAAAGCATTCAACAAAACTTGTTACGTGAGCCTATAGTGGTGGACGTCAAGTCGTACATCAGTTACTTAAGAATGGATGAGCATATATTTCTGTATGTGCTCGGTGAAGTGTATACTCTTATCACAAAGCACAATACTCACTTAAGAACTGCTATATCTGCATAACACAGGCGCACTGTAACACTCCAATTCCTTGCTACAGGAGAGAGTTAGGTTAGGTTAGGTCAGGTCAGGTCTCCAATTTTCTTTATCTATTTTTGGCCTCACGCTGTAAACCGCGTCATAAGCTTCATACATCTCTATTAATTTTGTAGTTGTCACTACACACCAATTGTATTTACCGGCAATGTTTATAAAAACACTACAGACGACAGAATGCTGCAGCGTCATATATCTTGGCGGCCGAGTTTAGGTTCGTTCTGCTCATCTGACGTCACAAAACACAGTCAGCCAATGAACAGAGAACGACGTTGCCAGATCTCGACAGCAGTGCAGAGCATGGACCAGTGTCTTCAGTTTTAGAAACGTTCAGTCATAAATAAAGTAATAGAACAAAAGCAATGTCTTGATAGCAGACTTTCTTTTACAGAAAGTTTGGAAAAAGCATTCTTTATACCAATTGCTTCATATTCTATTAATTAATTAAACCAAACAAGCAATAAGACTCCTAATTCAGGCGATAGCAAGGAAAGATGTTTGTTTCAATCTCACGAACTGCTTTTTCGCAATAAAGAACAGCGGTAATTGTTTATTTCCTATTGTACTTCTACGAAGCGTGAGTAATTCATAGTCATACCAAAAGTGTTTATAAGTAGTTGTGTGACGTCTTAGAGTCCTTAGAGAGTTACACTGCTCAATGAGTTGAGGTAGCGGAATGGTAAAGGTGTTGGGCTGCCTAGTCAAAGGTTATGAGTTCAAACCTTGTGTGGTGCTTAATATTTTCTTTATTTAAAAACAATATTGGAGTGCCTTACTTCACGAATTTTATTCGTTTGAATGAAATTTCTAGTGCTTTGCCTCTTCATTAACTTTTTCTCTGCTGCAGACACGTGCTCCCCGCATTCCGCGCTGTGCGCGATTTTGTCATCACTGCACTTCTCGCCTGTGCAGACACATGGTGTTCCCACTGCTTTGACACACTTATCATTCGATTTCACAAAAACTATTTGGCCAAAAACTTTGATTTTTACACGCCTTCTTGCCTGATACCTTCCCCCCATAAATGACTTAATTTTGTTTTGATGTGCAGCATTAAATGTAGTAAACCATTGCACGAAATTTTGAAGAGTTTGCAGAGGTAAAAGTCCATAGCGTATACTTTCCGTATGGTCGATTTTAGTTGCCACAATGTTGAGAATGAAATGTGGACAAGATACCTAAATTTCATATAATATTTACTGTATAACAATATCTCATTTAATTTAAGAACCATATGGGTGTCGTATGTAATATTGAGAAATATTCCGTCTTTCGCGACTGTAATAAAAGTTTTATATACACACTGCGCGTTTGGCTTTATTTTAAAGCACTTCCATCGGTGAAAGGTATGGCACATACACAAAGGTATTCATGTTCTATTTCTTGTTTTTGTTCCACAGTCGCAGTTTTACCAATGGTATTGAAATATATCCCTCTTCTGCAACTGTAATAAGCGACTTATTTAGACCAGATGCGTTTCTCTCTTTTGAAGCATCATAAGAGGACTGTATTTTGTGTCCTCCATTGCCAAGTAACCTTTCGTAGTTTTGTGCTGCGGTAGCACAATAGTCAACGTTTGTGTTGGCTCATCAGTGTTTTAGCAAATAAATGCTGTTTGTGTGTGCCACATACAAAATTATATTTGACATAGCTCTGAGCACTTCACTGACAGACGGTATATTCAAGTCCTAATGTTTTTGTAAGTCCACAGTTTTGTTTAATGTATTTTGTCTACTTCCTTTTGATTGATTGAAGTGCTTTAAAATAAAGCCAAACGTGCCCAGTGTAAGTAAAACTTTTGTTACAGTCGCGAAAGTTGGAATATTTCTCAATATTACATACGACATTTATGTGGTACTTAAATTAAATGAAATATATAGGTATCTTGTCCACATTTCATTCTCAACATTGTGGCAACTAAAATCGACCATACGGAAAGTATACTCTATGGACTTTTACCTCTGCAAACTCTTCAAAATTTCGTGCAAAGGTTTACTACATTTAATGCTGCATAATAACTGCGTTGAACATCGAAACAAAATTAAGTCATTTATGGGGGGAAGGTATCAGTCAAGAAGATAGGTAAAAATCTAATTTTTGAGCCAAATAGTTTTTGTGGAATCGAATGATAAAGAGTGTCAAAGCAGTCGGAACACAATGTGTCTGCACAGGCAAGCAGTGCAGTGACAAAATCGCCCACAGCGCGGAATGCAGGGAGCACGTCTTTGTAGCAGCGAAAGGGTTAATGCGGCCGTGGTGGCTTTACTTCATGAACTGCGCGCTCCCCCCTACACGTAAGCTTGCGAACTATGCTATACTATGGCGCTGCTCCTATTGGCGCGTGCGTCGTGTGCAACTGGCAACGCAGCAATCTCCCGCGTCTGGGCGGGCATGCGCGAGCCGCCGAGATAAAAGAATTGAACTATAGCGCTCCACGTGGTCACGCTGCAGTGAACAGAAGAAAAGCGACTTCCATGATCAAATCTACAGCGAGGCCCTAGATTTGATCAAATATTTGACGACATTTGACAAAGTTCTCTATTACACCATCAAATTTCTTTGACAAAGATATTGGACAAAGAAATTTGATAGTGTAATACCGGCCTAATACACGGCCTTAGACTACGTAGCTACAAAACAAAACTACGACAATACTACAACGAATTCAGCACAGCATACTCTTGAGTTTCACCGGTGCCTTTCGCACTACACCTGGTGATATATGTTTGATGGTTACTGTGGTACGTTACAGGACAGCGCCGTATTGGCTGGGGAGTGGACAATGACAGGAGCTCATATTACCGAGGAAAGAAATTTACGAGCCTGGAAGTTAGGTGGATGGCAGTCTGACTGGGACACTAGAAGCACTGGAAGCCGGCTTCGCGATATATTCCCTGGCACTGGAAGCGGGCTCAAACTGCGCCACACGACGTGCGCCTGTTAACGGGTCACGTTCCACATCCCAGACATTTGTATCGGGATGTAGTAACACGCTAGTCTGTAAACGTGGAGAGGGAGGCCCCGCTGATCATGTCGCTTTCTGTTGTCCCCTTTTTCGGGTAGAGAGAGATTTCAGACAGTTTCACTGCCATCTGCAAACAGTTCTAAGTAACCAAAACTTATGGACTACAGTTAATATGATCGCACACAGAATATCTAAAAGGGATTTCAGTCTATAAGGTCAAGTGGACGCTCTAACATAACACAAACAGCTCGCAAGAAGCGTTTCCTCCATTAAACGTAATGATAGGAACGTATGAATTTTTAAGTAAGGCGAACTTTAAAATAAAGATATATATGAATAAATAAAAAAGGAAGTAAAGAATGAAAGGAAGAATGCTATGGCCAACCATACTGAATGCGTAGACTCGAGGATTGCCAAGTCAAATACGTACCATTGTGGGCAATGTAGAACAGTACAGTAACAATAAGTTTAAAACTAGATATAGTTGTAGTTAAGAGATTAGTCACGAAGAATCAATAGGCAAAGAACTGGGATACGAAAGTGTTAAGGAATGACGTGATACGCTTCAAGGTCTCTAAGGCTATAGATACAGCAATAAGGAACAGTAATTTTTTCATAATGTGGGGCCACAGTCATAATATATTTCTTTAATATCAGTACCGCCATTTGACTGTTTTTTATTTGCAGTGTTACATTTACAAGATCATGATTTCGGCTTCAAAGTGCCATTATCAAGTATTTTAATGTTATACAGTGCCTAAGATGGCATACTGTCGTATTTAAAATACACTATCAGACACATTGTCTAAGGGTCAATATTTCTGGTAAAAGCCTACTGCTTTGTTTTATCACTGAGTATGCCATCTTGATTGAATGACTCTCATACTCAGTGATAAAACAAAGCTTTCACCAGAAATATTGACCCTTAGACAATGTGTCTAATAGTGTATTTTAAATACGATAGTGTGCCATCTTAGGCACTGTATAACATTAAAACACTTGATAATGGCACTTTGAAGCCGAAATCGTGATTGTGTAAATGTAACACTGCCAATAAAAAGTCAAATGGCGCTACTGACTTTAAAGAAATAAGGAATAGCTCAGAACGTAGTTCAATTAAAGAGGAAGGGACATCTTTGAAAAGCACAATCACAGAAGTTGGAAAGGAAACCATAGGTACAAAGAAGGTATCTGCAAAGAAATCATGGGTAACAGAAGAAATATTTCAGTTGATAGATGAAAGAAGGAAGCACAAAAATGCGCATGGAAATCCAGGAATGCAGAAATACAAGTCATTCAGGAGGAGTGCAGGGAAACTAAGATGAAATGACCGCATGAAAAACATGAAGAAATCACAAAAGAAATTATTGTCGGGAAAGGAACGACTCAGCATCTAGAAAAGTCAAAACAAAATTAAAAGCAAGCGTGGGAACCTTAAGAGTTCAACGGGAATTCCACTGTTAAATGAAAACCAGAGAACTGACAGGTGGAAAGAATGCAGTGAAAGCCTCTATGAGGGGGAAGATTTTTCTGATTTGATAGAAGAAGAAACAGGAGTCGATTTAGAAAAGATAGGAGATCTGCTTTGGAGAAGATAAAATAAGGCAGAAGGGACAGATAACATTCCATCACAATTTCTAAAATAACTGGAGAAAGTGGCAACAAACTGGCTATTCACGTTGGTGTGAAGAATGTATGAGTCTGGTGACATACCATCTGACTTTTGGAAAAATATCATCCACACAATTGCGAAGAATCCAAGAGCAGACAAGTGCGAGTATTATCGCCCAGTCAGCTTAACAGCTCATCCGTCCAAGTTGTTGACAATAATAAAATACAGAGGAATGGAAAATAAAATTGATGATGTGTTATATGACGATCAATTTGGCTTTAGGAAAGGTAAAGGCACCAGAGAGACAATTTTGACGTTGCGGCTGATAATGGAAGCAAGACTAAATAAAAATGAAAACACGTTTATGGGATTTGTTGAACTGGAAAAATCATTCGACAACGTAAAATTGTGCAAGGTGTTTGAAATTCTGAGAAAAATTGGGATAAGCTATAGGGAGAGAAGGGTAATACACAATGTGTACAAGAGCCATGAGTGAAAAATAAGAATGAACGGCCAAGAACCGTTCAATCTGTACATCGAAAAAGCAGTGATGGAAATATAAGAAAGGTTCAGGAGTGGAATTAAAATTCGATGTGAAATCATATCACTGATACGAATCGCTGATAACATTGCTATCTTGAGTAAAAGTGAAGAAGAATTACAAGATCTTCTCAATGGAGTGAACAGTCTCATGAGTACAGAATATCGATTAAGAGTCGATCGAAGAAAGGCGAAACTAATGAGAAGCAGCAGAAATGAGAACCGCGAGAAAATTGACATCAAGACTGATGGTCACGAAGTAGATGAGGGAATTCTGCTACCTACGCAGCAAAATAACCAATGGCGGACGTAGCAAGGAGGACATCAACAGCAGAGCGGCACTGGCAAAAAGGGCATTCCTGGCCAAGAGAAGTCTACTAGTATGAAACATAGGCCTTAATTTGAGGAAGAAATTTCTGAGCGAGTACGTTTGGATCATAGCATTGCATGGTAGTGAAACTTGGACTGTGGGAATATCGGAACAGAAAAGAGATGAAGTATTTCAGATGTGGTGCTGCAGGCGAATGTTGAAAATTATGTGGGCTGATAAGGTAAGGAATGAGGAGGTTCGCCCGCATCTCGTGGTCGTGCGGTAGCGTTCTCGCTTCCCACGCACGGGTTCCCGGGTTCGATTCCCGGCGGGGTCAGGGATTTTTCTCTGCCTCGTGATGGCTGGGTGTTGTGTGCTGTCCTTAGGTTAGTTAGGTTTAAGTAGTTCTAAGTTCTAGGGGACTGATGACCACAGATGTTAAGTCCCATAGTGCTCAGAGCCATTTGAACCATTTTGAGGAGGTTCTGCACAGAATCGGAGAGGAAAGAAATGTGTAGAAAACACTGACAAGGGGAAGGGACAGGATTATAGGAGATCTGTTAAGACATTGGGGAATAACTTCTAGGGTACTAGAAGGAGATGTCATCATCATCATCGGTTATCTGCTATATTAGCAGGTCCTTTGCCTCTCCATTCTGGGATCCATTGCTTCCTTCTTAAGGCTGCTGTATGTTGTACCGTCCATCACGTCATCCAGTATCTGGAATCTCTTCCTTCCTCGCTTCCTTTTCCCTCCTACATAACCTTCTAAAACTGTTTTTATCAGTCCGTCATTCTTTCTTAATATATGCCCAATCCAATTTCTTTTTCTTCTCTTTATTACATCTAGTAACTGTCTTTTCTCTCCCACTCTTCTCAGCACCTCTTCATTTTTTACTCTGTCCATCCAACTTATTCTTTCCATCTTCCGCCATGTCCAGATCTCAAAAGCCTCCAGCCTTTCTCTGTCTTTTTTCCTCATAGTCCATGTTTCAGCACCATATAGAAGAACACTCCATACAAGACATTTTATGAGTCTCTTTCTGAGTTCTCTGTCCAGACCGCTGCAGAAGATTCTGCTTTTCTTATAAAACGCCTCTTTTGCCATTGCTATCCTTGTTTTAATTTCTGTGGTGCACTTCCAGTCGGTGTCTATCCTGCTTCCAAGATACTTACAATTTTGCACCTGTTCTAGTGTTTCTCCATTTAGCACAATTTTTATTTCCTTATTTCCTCCTATTGCCAATACTTTTGTTTTGTTTGTGTTAATTTTCATTCCATATTTTTTCCCGTTAGTTGCAATGGTGTCCACCAAATCCTGTAATTCTTTTTTCCCCTGTGGCTAGGAGGACCATGTCATCAGCAAATCTCAAGCACCCTACTCTTCTTCCTCCAATTTCTACTCCTTCGTCATCTAATGAGCACTGGTCAATCATATTTTCCAAGTACAGGTTGAAAAGAGTAGGTGATAAACAGCATCCTTGTCTTACTCCTTTTCCTAGTCTCATCCAGTTTGTACTTTCTCCTCTCACTTTAACTGAAACTTTTTGATTAAGGTATAATGAGTTAAAAGTCTTCTGGTCTTCCAGTCCACTCTCTTTTCCCTCATAATAGTCGCCAGCTTGTCCCAAACCACATTGTCAAATGCCTTTTCTAAATCGATGAAGCACATATATAGGTCTCTTCCTTTTTCAATAAACCTTTCTCCCAAGGTTCGTAGGAGCCCTATTGCATCTCTGGTGCCCGTATTCCGTCTAAAGCCAAGCTGCTCCTCGCCGAGATTCTCCTCTATTACTTTTTCAAGTCTTTTATTAATTATTCTTAACATCACTTTGGCTGCATGTGAAATGAGGCTGATTGTCCTGTGCTCGCTGCATTTCTTGGTTCCTTGCTTTTTCGGTAATGGAACCATTACTGTTGTCAAAAAGTGCTCAGGGCATTCACCACTGTCATATATTTTATTACATAACCTCAATATTTCTCTTATTCCATTGTGGCTCAAGCATTTTAGTATTTCTCCCGGTATTGTATCTGTACCTACTGCTTTGCCATCTTTCATTGCAGCAATGGCAGACTTTACTTCTTCCATTATGATGGTCGGTCCTTTCTCTTCATCACTTACACTGTTGTGTGATTCAAGTTCCAGAGTTTCTGGTTTGCTATTTGTGTCATATAGCTCTTTTATATATTCTTCCCATCTCTGGAGGACATCGTCACGATCTTTGTACACTACCTCTTCGTCTTTACTCAAAATTTCCACAGTAGCACTTCCTGCTCTGTTTTGTTCCCATGTTATAGTCTTTACTCTGTTGTATAGTAAGTCGTATCTTCCCTTCCTGTCCAGTTCTTCAATTTCATCACATTCCTCTTTTAGCCATTTTTTCCTAGCCTGCTCTGTTTCTCTTCGCAGTTCGTTATTTAACATTCGGTATATCTTTCTTGCATCTTCAGTGTTCTTGTTTTTTAATTTTCTTTTCTCCTCCATCTTGGAAATCATTTCTTGTGTGACCCATGGTTTTTTTGACCTTTTCCCTTTTACATATCCTACATTTTGCTGTCCTGCTTTAATGATTACTTCTTTCAGCATATTCCAGTACAGGTGCTTCTTTGTCTCGTAATGTGTTTAGAAGGAGATGTAGAGGACAAAAACTGTAGAAGAAGACAGAGATTGGACTACATCCAGCAAATAATAAAGGACGTAGGTTGCAAGGGCTGCTGTGAGATAAAGAGGTTGGCACAGGAGAGGAATTCGTGGCGGGCCGCATCAAACCAAACCAGTCAGAAGACTGATGACTAAAAAATAAAAAATAAAAAAAGTTGTAGTTAGTCGGCAAACCTCGTATTATTTCGAGGCTGCCAGTAACAAATCTAGCAACATAAGCGAATGTTATTCACTTGGTCTCGGGTTATTTCCTTTTATTTTATGGTTTTTATTGTAGTTCTTATTTTCAATATTTTTATATTAATATTACAAATAATTGCTGTTAACATAATGTATTAGTATATGCAAAATATAAATCATTTTATATCACCATGATTATTGAATACATACGACCTGTTTAGAGTTTCCTGTGTTTTTGAGCTGAATCTTTTGAGAAATTACTTCCATACAGATAGAAACGACGTAACTAGTGATCATGTCAAGTCATCACCATGTAATAAAAGAACACATTATTCATTTTACTGGATTTACAGCATATTCCTCCAGACGAAAGAGACGGCACTTCATGATAAGTTGAACGTAGCTACGTTGTTTGCATGGTGCAGGGACGATAATTAACTTTTAAATGAAATTCAGTTCAGTAACGTAGTCAGATTTCATCGAAAACGCAGTCACATTATACGGTTTATAAAAATCTCCATTTCCACAGAAACATTATTTTTTCAGCTTATAGATACTTTGTCTAAAGTGAAAGACGGTAAGGAAGGTAACAGTAAGCGTATTATATCTTGTAATGTCAGATTCAACTTTGACAGAACAGGAGGCGATGACACAGTTGGCTCCACTTGCGAAGAATGTAGAATACTTAAATACAGCACTGCATTTACTTTATACTTGACTTCCCTTGCCAGACTAAACATCTGCCTACTTACAAGTACTGTATATTTGGCTTCCCTGGCCAGAATTCTAAAAAAATAACAATGCACAAGATAATGTTATACATGGCTTGCCCGGCCTGAATATTAAAAGACAGGCAAGCACAGTACTTTATAAATTTTGATTTAGGAACTATAGAGTAGCGAACTTAATGAGGCAAGTACGGATCAGAACAAATCAAATGTTTACACTTGACATTTTATTCAGGCACAATAAATGTAACATAAGGTAACCGACCTTGAATTGTCAGTGCCGTAGGGATGAAATACAAGACATGAGAGATGGCTCGGAAGATGTTTGTTGCTCGTTTTCCGAACTTGTTATTCGAGAGTGGAAAGGTCGAGTTATAATCTGAATGAGGGTCTACAGATCCTCTGCCGAACACTTAAGCGTGAATTGCAGACTAATCATGCAGACGTAGATGTATTTAAACCAAAGAAAAACTGAAGAAATAGGGTGGTCCCAAACACAGAAGTCCGTGGAGTTCAGATCAGGCGATGTTGGAGGCCACGGTACACGTCCTCCCGGCCCAGTCTATGTTTGGCCACGTCGGCCGTTTAGATGTCATCCATACCTAGCAGCAAAATGCGCCAGTGTTCCATCATGCAGGTACCACATTTTCTGGAGTTCCTCTGTGCGAACATTTTCAAACAATCACGGAAGACGAAGCCACAGAAACCAAAGGTAACTGCGACCATTGTTTGGACTCATTCTCATAAATATGATGCTGATACATAGTGAAACGGCGATCTGGTGGGCGGTTTGCGGGTTAAACATGAGTTAAACCCGGGGTGTGGCCATGCGGTGCATTTGACCTGCGGTCGTCGCACGGTGGCGCTGGCAGCGGTCCACATACGGGGAGGTGTGTTGCTGCACGTCAGACTACGGTGCAGCGAGTAAGTGTGCAGACGTTTTCAGACGTGCTAATGATGACTGTGTGTTGAAAATGGCTCAAAGAACACATATTCATGACGTTATGAGGTATAGAATACTAGGCCAACTGGAGCCTGGTCAAAAACTGCAGGTCGTAGCATGGGCCCTCCGTGTGCCACGAAGTGTGATCTCAGCATTACGGCAAGGATTCCAGCAGACAGGAAACGTGTCCAGGAGCTACAGTACTGGACGACCACAGTGTACAACACCACAGGAAGACCGATATCTCACCATCAGTGTCCACAGACGGCCACAGAGTACTGCAGGTAGCCTTGGTCGGGACCTTACCGCAGCCGCTGAACAGTTGACTCCAGACACACAGTCTATAGACGACTGAACAGACACGGTTTATTCGCCCGGAGACCTGCAAGGCGCATTACACTGACCCCTGTTCACAGGAGAGCCCGTAAAGCCCGGTGTCAAGAAAACAGTACATGGTCATTGGAACAGTGGTCCCAGGCTATGCTCACAGACGAGTCGAGGTACAGTCTGAACTGTGATTTTCGCCAGGTTTTCATCTGGCGTGAACCAGAAAACAAATACCAACCCCTTAACGTCCTTGAAAGGGAGTCGTATGGAGGTCGTGGTTTGATGGTGTAACTTGGGATTATGATTGGTGCATGTACACCCCTGCATGTCTTTGACGGAAGAACTGTAACAGGTCAAGTGTATCGGGACGTCATTTTGCACCAGTTCGCCTTTTCAGGGGTGCACGGCCCCACCGAGCTGCCATCGTGGAGGAGTAGCTTGAAACAGAAGATATCAGGCGAATGGAGTGGCCTGCCTGTTCTCCAGACCTAAACCCCATCGATCATGTCTGGGATGCTCTCGGTCGACGTATCGTTGCACGTCTTCAAACCCCTACGACACTTCAGGAGCTCCGACAGGCACTGGTGCAAGAACGGGAGGCAATACCCCAGCAGTTGCTCGACCACCTGATCCAGAGTATGCCAACCCGTTGTGCGGCCTGTGTACCTGTGCACGGTGATCATATCCCATACTGATGTCGGGGTACATGCGCAGGAAACAGTGTCGGTTTGTAGCCCATGTGTTTTGGGGCGGTTTTCGCAACTTATCACCAATACCGTGGACTTACAGATCTGTATCTTGTGTGTTCCCTATGTGCCTATGCTGTTAGCGCCAGTTTTGTGTAGTGCCACGTTGTGTGGCACCACATTCTGCGATTATCCCTAATTCATGAGCATAAGTGTAGCAACATGTACGGCTCAATAAGACGATCACCAGGTACGTCTAACCTCGCATTCAATGAGACACGTCGCTGATGAGAAGTCTCGTGCACAACATGTGAGTGGAAGGTTAGATGGCTCCAGACGTGAGATTGCGATAATTAAGAACACCATCAAGAGCGAACTCTGCTCTATCTCTAAATAAAATATTATTATCAAAATTAACGTCGCCTCCGGCTTCTTGTTGCATCCTCTGACAGAACGTTAATCTGGGACCAACGTCCGCCTCATTAAGAGGTGTTACTGGTGTACTGCATTGCGGTGACTTACTCTCCAAACACTTCTGGGACTCGTTCCAGGAATTTGTGTGGCGAGTCTCTTTGACGAGATTCCTGTAGAGTGTTTGACTGTTTGCAGCACCACATCTTCCATCACAAGTGTAATTCAAGCAGCCTTACACGCTCTCGCAGCACGTGCAAATCTTCCAGTTTCTCAGAGACGTTGGTGGATCTTGTAAACGTTCGACTGTCGGAGCGCCTTCGGGCAGGTTATGCTTCTTTGCACAAGCTTTCAGCCTCTCGTGCATTGCCATTAGTCCTACCATAAGTATGCATATCCGCATACTGTCCATTACTGTAATGTTCCATGTTGCCAGCAACGCTCGTTCAACACAACTGACGCTCCGCAAACAATTGATATGAGTGGCACTCTGTGTACTGTACTGACATATCCATTCTGTTTACAACTCTGCGTCTCGCAAATGTAAACAAAGAGCACACCACGGACTGGCACAGAATCACATCAGTGGCGGCTGTTAAGCAGACAGTCGCAATTAATGCACCAACGGTTCGTTCCGCGGGCCTATGTTTACTGAGACGTTTTTGCTTCTAGTATCGTGTACATTAACTGTATGCGTTTACACCATTATGATTTACGTAGCTGTCAAACGACTGTCATCCCGACAACTTAAAATGCAGTACTTGTAATAAGAAGATCGGTGCTTTTGAATACAACTTACTGGCAAGACAAATTCATGACGCCGTAGGCGGAATGCGACGTTGATTACACACAAAGAGACAAATGATATCAGTGAAACTCGCGCATATACATGCAATAATAAAAATTACTGTGCTTAGCTAATGTTCAAAGGTAATAACATAGCTGCTCCTTTTTTGGTGCTGGTGCCACTAACATGTACCTACCACTCACCTTCTAAGCTTTAGGTCATTTCTGTCATTAAATTCTCTTACATGCCGTAAACGTGAATATTGCGCAGATTCGATTTGAAATTTAAATAAAAGTTGCTTAAACGTAAATCGTTTAAGATCTGTAAATGGAAGCAGCTACTTAATGTCATTTATCAGCATGCTCAACATTTATTGCATTAACGTGCGTTTAAGGCCTACAGCAGAAAAGAAATGAAAAAACCACACTACAGAAGTAAATAAAAAACGACTATACACTTATAAATAAATTGCAAACAGCATAAGTAAACAGGGAACGTGACTTAGACACAGAGGAGAAGACATCTGCTGAAGATGGTCGTCCATTGTTGCCGGTCTCCAGTGCCATCTTCCAGCACTGTCGGCTCCACTTGTCTAACGACTGTTAGTACTCCATCCTTCCATCGCGTCCTCCTTCGTCGACCCCTTGGTCCTTTTCCAGAAAGTTGAGAATCGAGGACTCGGTTAGGGAGGGATCCCTCAGCTCGAAGAAGGGGGCAAGTCACTGCAGCTTCTTCCACCCTAGTATTCGGTCAATGTGTGGCTTTCCAAAACCTGCTACAGGTCTTTCTTTCGTTCTCCTTTCCAGTTTATCTTGCATGGCAGTGTAAACAAGTCTATAGATCTTTCGGAGAACCTTCCTCTCGAAGGCAGAGATTGCTTCTTTAGTTGCTGCTGACGTAGCCCAGGTCTCACAACCCGTCGCGGTTACGTTGTGCTCCTGCTCCAGATATAGTGTTAACTCACGGTGATTTCTCCTTCCGCAGTCCGGTCCGCACAGCTTCCCTATTGAAAACGAACGATGTTCTCCTGGAAAAGCTGTAGTAGTACCAGTAGCATTATACGAAAGCAACAGGTGCAACAAAACATTTATTAGGTTAACTTAGCGATTGATTGTAAGGCAGCTTGTGAGCGAAAACTTTGATTCATTGGCAACTGTTTGATGAAAAAAACACTGCCAACCCCACGGTAATCTTAAGTGTCATTTTACCCAGCTTGTGGTAATCAAACCGAACCTATTACCATAAGGATTACCAAATGTATTGTCTGTGACAGAATGCTCTATCAAATATTACTATATTTGACCACTAAGAATGTTCAGTTTGCTCTCACGGTTTGTATACTCAAAAGTCACAGTACATATTTTAAAATCGGAATTTCACGAGCTGGTTTCCCTCACACGTCTGCATCCATTTCTCAGCACTCCACTATCAAATTTTAATCATTATTCTGGAAAATTATCACGTTTATTCAGAGCTCCTTATAAATGCACCCAAACACGATGATGACTGAGCTCTGACGTCAACTCTTTACATTTCCCAAAGCAGTTGTTTAGCTCACAAAATACGCACCTACGTACTTCCTGTGGTCGGCTGATACAAATCGTAATCCGATATTAGCATTAAACCGCAGATCCCGCGTCTTTTGATCAATCACAACTTAACACATTTTATGAATAATTTATTAAATGAACATATTTGGAAATCAAAGATCAAGATAACGCTCTCTTTAAATAACAGAATTATCGTAAGATATTTCTTGTTTTCCTAGCCCCATAAACTGACTACTTCTACATTACAAAATTCCCCTGAGAGTGTAAACCTGTACAGCCACAGTTCTCACGCCCAGTAAATAGACATAAAGATTTTCATTTAATACCTTACTTTTCATTCACATCATCATTCCCATTAATGAACAAATTAGCAATAATTAATGAAAGTCGTAATAATCACAATGACTACAGTTTTGTTTCCAAAATACTGGGTGATCAAAAAGTCAGTATAAATTTGAAAACTTAATAAACCACGAAACAATGTAGATAGAGAGGTAAAAATTGACACACATGCTTGGAATGACATGGGCTTTTATTACAACAAAAAAAGCACCCCCTATTGCTAGACGCGTGAAAGATCTCTTGCGCGCGTCGTTTGGTGATGATCGTGTGCTCAGCCGCCACTTTCGTCATGCTTGGCCTCCCAGGTCCCCAGACCTCAGTCCGTGCGATTATTGGCTTTGGGGTTGCCTGAAGTCGCAAGTGTATCGTGATCGACCGACATCTCTAGGGATGCTGAAAGACAACATCCGACGCCAATGCCTCGCCATAACTCTGGACATGCTTTACAGTGCTGTTCACAACATTATTCCTCGACTACAGCTATTGTTGAGGAATGATGGTGGACATATTCAGCATTTCCTGTAAAGAACATCATCTTTGCTTTGTCTTACTTTCTTATGCTAATTATTGCCATTCGGATCAGATGAAGCGCCATCTGTCGGACATTTTGTGAAATTTTGTATATTTTTTTGGTTCTAATAAAACCCCGTGTCATTCCAAGCATGTGTGTCAATTTGTACCTCTCTATCTACATTATTCCGTGATTTATTCAGTTTTCAAGTTTATACTGACTTTTTGATCACCCGGTATATTCAAGCTACATGATAATTTCGTGGTGCCTAAGAAGATGACAGCTTTCGACGTCAGCTTACACCTAGTTACTGGTTCAGAGCGCATCTTTCATGCGATAACCGTGACTCATTGAAGCTGTCTGTACGCTTTTTTCTCTGACTTAACAAGGGCGCGGTGTAAAGCGCTACGCCCCAAAAGGCGATTATTGGTTGCAAAACCGTACTTGACAATTTCATTGAAGGTAGGACGGTGCAATTAGTCGGATGTCTTTGGATGGGATGTCCGATTCCTCTTAACGTTTTCCGTAACACGGAGCGGTCGGTGCTGTCACTAATTTGTCGAAAATCGATGAAGATGAGGTGTAATTCCCGATGGAACGCATAAAATATGTCTGTCAGCCGCCGAAAGGTAAATACGTTGTCAATGGCCGACCGTCCACTTCACTGTTTATGTCACTGGGTCATACAAGTTCAGTACACACTCGGTTGCCTGCCCAGCTAGCCGGGCGGTCTAAGGCGCTGCTTCCAGAGCGGGAAGGCGTGCCGGTCCCCGGCACGAATCCGCCCCGCGGATTAGTGTCGGGATCCGGTGTGCCGGCCAGCCAGTGGATGGTTTTTAAGGCTGTTTTCCATCTGCCTCTGAGAATGCGAGCTGGTTCTCCTTATTCCGCTCTTGTTACACTATATCGGCAATTGCTGCGCAAGCACTTTCTCTACGTACGCGTACACCATAATTACTCTACCACGCAAATATTTGGGTTACAGTCGTCTGATATGAGAGACGTTCCCGGGGGGGTGGGGTGGGGTGTTCCGCTGCGTTCGTTGTGGGACGGCGGTGGAGTGAGTGGACGGCTGTAGCCTATAGTGGGGTTGTGAACCAGTGAGAGCTGCGGCTGGGACGAAGCCTCTCTATCTTTCTAGGTCCCTGGTACAATACACACGCACACACACACACACAGACACACTCGGCTAACTTTCCCTCTGTCGAGACATTCCACATCCCATGGCACCGCTAGCAGGTGTTCCTCCACTTGGAGGCCGCGCATCGCACGCAAGTCGGCGGCGACCGCGTGAGCATGCAGACGCCGACCGGCCCGCCGCCGAGATACGGAGGGTGGGGGCCGCTCAGAGCCTCTGGCACAGCGCCAGGCCGGGCCAGGGTAGGGTGGAGTGGGGTCTGTTGTCGTGGATGGGCCCGGCCGACTTACGTCCACACCATTAGTCTGCTTCCTCGAGACAACCTCCTCCACCTTGGCGACCGTTCTTATCCATGTCTGTGCACGAGCTTAAGAATGTCTCGGCGGCGAGAGCGCTTACAATTTTTTACGAATGTTTATTTTTGCTGTGGCCTTCTCCACCAGACATCACGGCGCCTACAGTATCAGCAACCAAACTGACAACCTGCAGCCGCGGGTTGCCCGCTTCGCAGGCACACCGAAGCACTACACAACCGACAGGCAATATTGATGAACAGCCACGACGACAACAACAACAACAACAACAACAACAACACAGCAAAGATACCAGTGGCTACCAGGGGCAACTACCAGCCCACATGAACGTAAGGAAGATATCACTGCAGATCCCGGAACTATTTTCACACGTCAAACCACGTGATGGAAAATAGTTCCGAGGTACTCATCCGCCGAAGCGCTGTAAAGGCCGGCGCTCGGCCGCACATCGGCAGTTCATCGACCGACAGCAGACGTGAATGGTTGCCACCCCAGCAGCCCGGCTTGGATCTTCTCACTGATCTCCGGATTAGGCTCGGTATATCGGAGAAGTCTCTGGTGGAGTGTAGTAGTAAATTATTTCGGTTGTTTTCTATATTATTCTTGTATGTAGTTGTGATTCGAAGACGGATCACTGTTTTGTGTTGGTGTTATACTTGGAGAGTTTGTTTTGGTTAGTTGAACAGTCCAATAAATTGTTTTCGGACTTTGATCGTTAGTTTCTTCTGCTTACGCAGACATATCAATTTTTGAGCGAGTATCAATTAGTTTCACAAACATCAACTGCTAATGTTACTCGTTCATGTGGGAAAATGGGCGATGAAAACGTGAATTATAATGGTGATTACTTTTGTGTCAGCATGGACACTGTAGACTCATTTTCCAGGGCAAGCAAGGGAGAGGATGTTGTTTCGTAGCTGGTATACCCTTTCTGCGACACAGCTGCACACATTGCATTAACAGGGCTCTTTAGTCACAAGAAGAATAAGCTACTTATTTTAAAGTTCCTCCGTAGCAGTCCACGCCAGGCTCACTGCTGGTGAAGTACAACTCCCACTACGTATACTACTCTCGTCGCTGGGTACTGACTGACTCTCAGCTGGAGACTTTGACTCTGACTGGGCCTGTAACTGCGACTGCAACTCGCTGGCTGAAGCTGCGACTGAGTAGGTGACTGTCTGAGTCCTCCAGTCTGCGGCAGCGATCTAAATGCTGGCGGTCGAGAGGGCGTTGGTGGCCCGTTGTTTGCGATTCTGTCTTTGGCCTCTCTTCTGATAGGTGCGCTTGATTCAGCGCCTTTTATCGATCTTTTTGCAACCTCTTTGCCCACAGATACGCTGGTGACAGCTTACGCCATCACAATTACTCTCACAATAGTGTTATTTACTTATGAAAACAGAAGAAAAACTAATTCTCTGCTATAAAAGAATCATTCGTTGGGTGTTACAGCTCTTCCTACTTTTGGTGCTTGCAAACAGACATTGCAAAGTGTTTGTGCCTTTTGAGGATACACTGTTACCTTAATTTCGTTTTATAAGTGTGTGTTTCAGCAATTACTAGCGAACCTGGCAATGCTTTGGAACTGCTAAATATCTACGGGAACTGTATGTATATGCGTCATGATCTCCTCTTGGCACCTGCTGCCTGCCTAGCTCCTGCACCCTCCCTTTGTCCACCCCCTCTTGCCTGGTCTCTCCGTCCACCTCCTCCATGTCCCTCCTACCCCCTCTCTCTGCCCACATCATCTTCACCCCGCCCCCCCCCCCCTCACTCTCTGAGATTCAGTGCTGTATGTTATTACTGCAAACGAAACACTGTTTGAGAACTGAATTGGGATCATTGGTATACGGGATGTTAGAAAGACACCTCTAGCTCACAGGTCTGTCAGATTGGTAGCTTGACTGACGTTTCCCGTAGATAGAATCTGTGAATGGTTAGCATTAGATAGTTTTGGGTGATTCAGATTACATAATAATGTTCTAATCATAAGCCGATAAGGTATGTATACAAATTTTAATTTTAATAATCAACAGCCTCAGTTGCACTGTTAACCTAGAATTTACCTAGGTTTCAGTCGGGATAACCCAACCTTCAGAATACCAGTAACTACCGTTTGCCCATAGTGGACATCGTCAAGCTAAAACTACAAATCCATAAATTATCGTCAAACTGTAAAAACTTATCTGAAACTTCCTCGGCCCCACTTCACGACCGCGATGCGGCAGCCACGAGTGCTGTACTGAAACTCGAGCTCCAGAAGGTTGGGTTATCCCGACTCTGGAAGGCGCGCCGCGGAATTTGAATCCCCGCCAGACGTCAAGGACGTTGAAGACCCATAGAGGTCTCTCTGCACCATCGCGCCGTGAGCTGTGGCGGCGCGCGCCTCCTGGCCCGCATTTAGAGTGAGGGCGCCACAGTGGAACACGTGGTCACAGCGGCCAGTACCGGCGTCCCCAATCGAGTACTTAAGCGTCTGCCTGTCGCTCAGCCTGCCAGTCTAACCTTGTGTACGTCTCAAGACATATCGCCTCGCATTGGACAGCGTATTGACTTTCGTGTTTTCTTTACGAGTGGGCGTGGTTGTCTTGTTTGGTTCGGGACTCTGTTGTCTGTTCTTGTTGTGTCGTAAGTTGTGTTGTTGTTCGTGGGCCGCTCCGTGGGTCCCACCGCGTATCCGTCACTACAACCCCGCGACCGTTCCGGTCGCCGTTACAACACCGACTGAAGCCTAGGTAAATTCTAGGTAAACGGTGCGACTGAGGCTGTTGATTATTAAAATTAATATTTATACAGTTGCTGTCAAGACCACGAACTGTTGAAGCTATGTATACCACTTTCCTAATATACAAGTTTTTGTTAGAACCCACTGTGAGCGAGGAAACAAAACAGCACAATCTTGTGCAATCCGATTGTAGGTGACCGAAGCCTTTGACGCGAAATGCCTAATCGCGGTACGATGCAGATACTTGATAAAACATTTCGAAATAAACTCTTTTGTCATTATTTGGAAATTGCTGAGGGTCAACCCACGACATAGGAGACACGCTCAGACGACACCACCGTATGTATTACGGGCGGCCTTCCGCCGTCACACCAAGCCCTCCTCACTTACAGCTCTCTCAGCCACTTCAGCTCCGCGCTAGCTGCACTCCACTTACTGACAACTGCTGTGTCTCCGTGGCGCTCTCCTATCGGTACCTAGCCTCTTGTCTGTGGCAAAATTACAATTAACCCCCCCTTCCCTAGAAGTATCATGTAAAAATTTGAAGTAAATTGACCAAGAATATGTCGCGATTTTTCCAAAAAGTCTCCCCTTTATATGAGTATTTATAACCTATGACCGCCCAGCTGTTTATTGGAGCACAGTGTGAAAATATGAAGCAATTCGCTGAAATACTCTTTGAGATTTTTTGAAACAACGTTATGCAATGTTTCCCATTTATGTACTAATATAGATTATACTGTCTACAAAATTGTCTGATGAAACATCTTACGGGTGCTAATACACCGATTCACTTGCAGATAATGGTGAAAAAAAACTAGTGATTACTAATGCGCTACAAACACTATTATGGGGCGGTGATATTCAATTTCAAATTAAAAAAATGGAGAAAAAATATAAAACGTTTTGCTGTTGGTACATGACAAGCTGTACATCTCTGGTACATTTGCCATGCTGGCAGTGTAACGCATCTTCCTCTAACTGTGACAGGACGAGGACGTGCTAATAACCTAATAAAAGTTGAAGTAAAATTTACAGAAATTCTGCAGAAGTTCTATGGGGTATAGTAGTAAATTGTACGACTGCACAAGATGGGCATATAGCCTGATACGGTCTGACCAAAGTGGAAATAAAAGATAAATCCAGGAGCCTTATCTAGTGTATAAATACAATGCCATTTACCAACACAAGAAAATCTGCTGGGTGTCATCTGTAGGATTTCTGACGTTCCAGAGCCATTTGAAGTTCTCGGTTGGAGTCAAGGGCGAAAGAACAGCACTGAGTATTACTTATATTAAACTACATCTTGCTATGAGCGTAACCTACTAGTAGTGTGCAGGTCCATTACTTAAGTCCAAACACTGGTGGTACTTTATGGCATCTTCCGTAAGCTAATTTTATTGTGCATCTCCAACTGAAAACAGTAAGTTGAGCGCATTTGAAACCTGTAACATACAATACACGAGAATCCTTATTCAAGTCAGTCACCAAAAAACCAGCAAGTAGTGGTTTATAATAGTCTAAATACAGTACAGTTTCATTCTATAAAACTATATAAGTTATGTCATGGAATGCAGACAGAGGAAAGAGGGCGAGAAGGGGGGGGGGAGGATAGGTCCAATGGGGAGACCCTAACTAATAAGAGGAGTAGAGGAGGAAGCAGAAGCAAACGAACCCAGACTAGGATACTCCATGACTAGAGGTGTGTGTGTGTGTGTGTGTGTGTGTGTGTGTGATACCATTAACAAGATCAATAAATTGTGTATCACAAGAACATCTAGTGAACGGTATGACGAACAACTCACATATCCATTTTGTAAACAGCTCTAGAAGTTGTTTTTCCCTAAGCTCTATTTGATCGTTGAGTAATTTATCTGACTTCTTTCTGTTTGACTGTGCATTTCCAGTGTGTGTGTATGTGTGTGTGTGTGTGTGTGTGTGTGTGTGTGTGTGTGTGGTTTGAGGTTTTCGGGCGCTAAACAGCGGGGTTATCAGCGCCCAAACGCATAGAAACAGTAACACATGTGGTGAAGGGACGAAGACGGACAGCAAACAAGGAGAACAGCTAAAAGACACAGACCTAATGCAGTTTCAAATCGTCACATACAGAGGCTAAACCAGAGGAGACGAAAAGCACTAAAAAAGGAAAGAAAACACAAGGAAAAGAGAACAGAAATCGAAGTGAAACAAGTAGGTAATCGTGACTGGCGGACCTCTTACCTAAACCGCGGGTGAGCCAGTCACCCAGCCCCCCTGCGGGTCTGGGGGTAAGAATAGGCCCGCGGTATTCCTGCCTGTCGTAAGAGGCGACTAAAAGGAGTCTCAAACTTTTCGGCCTTCTGTGATGGTCCCCTGTTGGATTTGACCTCCATCTCTCAAAATTTTCCGAAGAGCGAGCCGATTGGGGAAGGACGCCTTACTTGGTGCATTGTGTCCATCTAGCGATCAGACCTTTCGCCAGCTTCTTTGTCGTTGCATTGCAGTCCTGCCCGCTCTCCATCTCTTGGGCATGGATACGTTCCTGCGTGCCCTTTCCACCTTGCACTGTGCAGTGCCACTTTCTGCACTGATGGCGACCATGGACCACATGTCATCTAACATCCAGCACGGTAGCCAGTCCGTTGTGGTGGGGCTGCCATGTACCCTGTTGGTTGTAGCCCCCTGACAACACAGGGATCGCTCTACTGATGCCTGCGCCGTTAACTCCCCACGTCTGCCAAGGAGTAGATGCCCATCTCTCTGGGGCATCAGGACTCCTGGCATTGGCCATCCTGCCAGGTGGCTATTGCTGCGGCTGGGTGGCGCCCGTGGGGAGGGCCCTCGGTCGGAGTAGGTGGCATCAGGGCGGATGACCCGCAACGAAGCGTGGTACATCATCTCTCGCTGGCGGCCAGCCGCCAGCAGTCTCTAAGCGTTCTCGGGCTCATTTTAACGCTCAGAAGTACGATCCGAAAACGTTCCCCTCTCTGGCCACGCCGTGGGAGGAACGTAAGTCTCAGGATGGCAGTAGCAGTTATTCGCCCCGATTCTTGGTTTGTACGAGAGCTGATGAGGAGTCTTTTCTATCCACAAAGCCTCAGTTCTTCGTCGAGCATTTAGAGGACAAGTTTGGGGAGGTGGAGGGCTTGTCCAAAATGCGCTCTGGATCGGTACTGATACAAACGGCATCCTCTGCCCAGTCGCGACGGTTACTTGCTTGTGACAAGTTGGGGGATGTTGCTGTTACTATCACACTGCATAAGAGTCTGAATATGGACCAGGGAGTTATTTACCATAAGGACCTTCTTTTGCAGTCTGATGACGACCTGCGCGCCAATTTAGAGCGCTGAGGTGTACATTTCGTCCGGCGCGTTCATCGGGGTCCGAAGGAAAATCAGATAGCTACCGGTGCCTTCATCTTGCCCTTCGAGGGTGATACGTTACCGGAAAAAGTCAAGGTGATGGTCTACCGATGTGACGTCAGGCCCTATATTCCTCCCCTAATGCGGTGCTTCAAGTGCTGGAAGTTTGGCCATATGTCTTCCCGCTGCACTTCCAGCCTCACATGTCAAGATTGCGGACGCCCATCTCATCCCAATACTCCATGTGCCCCGCCTCCCATCTGTGTCAACTGCGGGGAGCACCATTCACCTTGCTCGCCAGACTGCAGAATCTTCCAGAAAGAACGCAAAATCATGGAATATAAGACCCTGGACCGACTGACTGATACTGAGGCCAAAAGGAAATACGACCGATTACATCCCGTGAGAATGACATCGTCCTACGCCGCTGCTACAACACCTGTGCTCGCCCCATCAGTATCGCGACTTCCAGCTAGATCGATGAGTGGTACAACTCCTCCTGCCCTCTTGCCAGTGGGGGACTCTACCCACCGGGTTGTTCCTGCTCCACCTACCTCAGGGGCAACACCATCCCCCCCACCAGGGACGTCCGTCCCTGCTTCTAAGCCGGAGAAGTGTCCAACTTCTTCGGCTTCTCACGCTCGCAAGGGGTCCCTCGGGTCCCTCCCTTCCCAGGTTTCCACCAGTGGGAAGGCTGACGACCGACAGTGGCGTAAGTGCCCGCAATCAGCTGGTCGACGGGCTTCACGATCCTCCTCAGTCCCGGAGACTGAATCGGTGAAGCCCTCCCAGCCAGTTAAACCCAAGGAGCAGCGTGAGAAATCAAAGAAGAAGAGCTCTAAGCCCAAGGAACTCGCGGTGGCACCCACCCCACCGCCACCTTCCAGATCTGCGTCTGAGGACGAGGTGGAGATCCTGGCGTCCGCTGAGGACCTCGATCTCGCCGGTCCCTCAGATGCCATGGATAGCACTAGCACGGGTGCTCAATCGGAGGCAGCAGGTGACCCAGCAGCGTAATCTGCCTTCCCAGTCCCATCATGCCTTTCACAGACATGGAAAATACCATCCTCCAGTGGAACTGCAGCGGTTTCTTCCACCATCTAGCTGAGCTCCCCCAACTTATCAGCCTTCACCCTTTCTTCTGCATTGCACTTCAGGAAATTTGATTTCCAGCAATGCAAACCCCCACCCTCCGTGGCTATCGGGGTTATTATAAGAACCGGGCAGCTTATGAAAGGGTTTCTGGTGGCGTCTGCATATATGTCCTTAACTCTCTTCACAGCGAGTTTGTACCTCTACAAACAGCTTTAGAGGCTGTCGCTGTTCGGGTGTGGACGCCACAGGCTGTTACCGTCTGCAGTCTTTACCTTCCACCGGATGTTGCTGTCACGCAGCATGTCCTGGCTGCTCTGATAGCCCAATTGCCGCCACCTTTCTTGCTACTGGGCAACTTCAATGCCCATAACCCTCTGTGGGGTGGTTCAGTGGCGACAGGTCGAGGTGCCACCATTGAGCATTTATTAGGACAGCTCGATCTTTCGCTTTTAAATGATGGTTCCTCCACACAATTTAGCGCAGCGCATGGCACGTACTCTGCCATTGACCTTTCCATCTGCAGCCCTAGCCTCTTACCGTCTGTCCAATGGCGAGTGCATGACGACCTGTGTGGTAGTGACCACTTTCCGATCTTTCTGTCACTGCCACCATGTCACTCTTCTGGGCGCCCCAGCAGATGGGCTATGAATAAGGCTGACTGGGACTTGTTTTCCTCCACTGCGGCTATTGAGCCTCTCTCTAGTGATGACATTGATGTGGTGTTTCACTCGGTCACCACCAGCATCGTTACTGCCGCCGAATCTGCCATTCCCCGTTCTTCTGGGTCCCCTCGGTGGAAGGCTGTGCCTTGGTGGTCGCCTGAGATCGCTGAAGCGATTAAAGATCGCCGGCGGGCGCTCCAGCGTCACAAAAGACATCCCTGCATTGAACACCTCATCACCTCCAAACGGCTGCGTGCGCGGGCCCGCCTCCTTATCTGCCAAAGCAAGAAGGAGTGCTGGGAGCGGTATGTGTCCACCATTGGCCTCCATGTCACTCCATCGCAGGTCTGGGCCAAGATTCGACGCGTCTACGGCTATCGGACCCCTGTCAGCGTCCCTGCGCTCTCACTGAATGGCGCAGTTTGTACTGACTCCGACGTCATTGCAAACCGCTTAGCAGAGCATTTTGCTATGAGTTCCTCTTCTGCGAATTACCCCCGGGCCTTCCGCTCCATTAAAGAGCGGATGGAACGTCGGAGCCTTTCGTTTCGCACCAACCACCCGGAATCTTACAATGCTCCATTCAGTGAGTGGGAATTTCGCAGTGCCCTAGCCGCTTGCCCTGATACCGCTCCTGGGCCAGATGGCATCCACTGTCAGATGCTGAAACACCTTTCAGTGGACTGGCAGCGGCGCCTCCTCGATCTTTACAACCGTCTTTGGGTCGAGGGGGAGTTTCCATCGCAATGGCGGGAAAGCGTTGTCATCCCAGTTTTGAAACCTGGAAAGAGCCCTCTGGAGGTGGACGGCTACCGTCCCATTAGCCTCACCAACGTTCTTTGCAAGTTGCTTGAACGGATGGTGAGCCGGCGCTTGAATTGGGTACTGGAGTCTCGGGGCCTTCTGGCTCCGTCTCAGGGTGGGTTCCGTAAAGGCCGCTCCGCCGCCGACAATCTGGTGAGCCTGGAGTCGGCCATCCGTACTGCCTTTGCCCGCCGTCAGCACCTGGTCGCTGTCTTTTTCGACATGCAGAAGGCGTACGATACAACATGGCGTCATCACATTGTTTCTACGCTTCATGGATGGGGTCTTCGGGGCCCCCTGCCGATCTTCATCCGAAATTTTCTGTCGTATCGTACCTTCCGCGTGCAAGTCGCGGCCTCATATAGTTCCTCCCACGTCCAGGAGACCGGTGTGCCACAGGGTTCTGTTTTAAGTGTCTGCCTGTTTTTAATAGCCATTAACGGGCTCGCTGCGGCCGTGGGAAATTCTGTCTCCGCTTCCCTGTATGCTGACGACTTCTGCCTTTGCTACAGCTCTACTGGCATTGCAGCTGTTGAACGTCAGGTACAGGGCGCTATCCGCAAGGCGCTGTCTTGGGCTGTAGCTCATGGGTTCCAGTTTTCGGCAGCCAAGACCTGCGTTATGCATTTCTGCCGGCGACGTACTGTCCACCCAGAGCCCCGGCTTTATCTTGCCGGCGAAGTTCTTTCAGTGGTGGAATCACACAGGTTTTTGGGGGTGGTTTTCGATGCCCGGTTGACTTGGCTGCCTCATATCCGTCGGCTCAAACAGACGTGTTGGCGGCATCTAAACGCTCTGAGATGCTTGAGCCACACCCGCTGGGGCGCCGACCGCTCTACCCTGTTGCGGCTCTACCAGGCGTTAATCCAGTCCCGTCTGGATTATGGGAGCCTGGCTTATGGCTCAGCATCCCCATCTGCGTTGCGGGTGCTGGACCCAATTCTCCACAGTGGGCTACGCCTTGCCACTGGTGCTTTCCGCACCAGCTCTGTGGACAGCATACTAGTGGAGGCAGGTGTCCCTCCACTGTGGTCCCGACGCCAACAATTTCTGGCTGCTTATGCTGCCCATGTTTTTAGCTTGCCCGGGCATCCCAATTACCGTGTCCTGTTCCCGCAGTCAGTCGTCCATCTGCCAGACCATCGGCTCCAGTCGGGTTGTCCGATCACCGTACGCGTCAAAGAGCTCCTCTCTGGGCTTGGGTTTTTCCCAGTTCCACCTCCTTTCCGGGCACCTCTGCGCACGCCCCCATGGTGTTTGCCTCGCCCTTGCCTTCGGCTCGATTTGGCACAGCGCCCGAAAGACTCCGTCCCTCCGGAGGCCTTCTGATGCCACTTTTATTCCATCCTGGCCACGTATCAGGGCTCTGGAGCTGTTTACACCGACGGCTCGATGGTCGCTGGTCGAGTCGGTTATGCGCTAACTCTAGGAGACCATTCCGAACAACGTTCCTTGCCGGCTGGCTGCAACGTTTACACTGCTGAGCTGGTCGCCATCTTTCGTGGCCTAGAGTATATCCGCTCCTGCTCATGTGAGTCCTTCGTTATCTGTAGCGATTCCCTGAGCGGTTTACGAGCTCTCGACCAGTGTTTTGCTCGTTCTCGTCTGGTGATGGCTATCCATGAGTCCCTGCATACTCTTGCGCGTTGCGGCCGCTCTGTGGTCTTCGTGTGGACCCCAGGCCACGTTGGGATACCTGGCAATGAGAATGTTGACCGCCTGGCGAAAGAGGCCACCAGTGCACCATCTCTGGGGATTGGCCTCTCGGAGACTGATTTGCGGGCAGTCTTACGCCGCGAAGTTCTTTCGGTTTGGGACGCTGAATGGCGCAATCTGCCCACGCCCAACAAACTCCGTCCAGTCAAGGCGACGACGACTGTGTGGCGGTCGTCCATGCGGGTCTCCCGCAAGGAGTCTGTTTTCCTCTGCCAGTTGCGCATTGGGCACACTCGGCTGACGCACGGCCACTTATTGCGCCGTGAGGACGCACCCCTATGTCGCTGCGGCTCCGTCTTATCAGTGGTCCATATTTTATTGGAGTGTCCGCTTTTAGCTGTGCTCGGGCAATCGTTCACACTGCCTGACACGCTCCCTGCCCTTTTAACAGATGTCTCTGCTACGGCTGACTTAGTTTACGTTTTATTCGGGCAGGGTTTTTTTATCATTTCATCTAAGTGTTTCTGTTTTATCTTATTGTTTTGTGTTGATTCTGCCCTTTGGCCTCCGGTTTTACACTGTTTTGTTAATATGTTTTAAGTGGTTGGCTTTTCCTTTTTTATTTCTATGGTCGGCCAACCACAGTCACACTCTGTGTGATTTTAGTTCGTTTTGTCTGGTCTTTGTCTCAGTTTCTCTTGTTCTGTGTCGTCTGTGCTCTATTCTGTTACTCGTTTTTATTCTCTGTGGGTGTTTTTAGTACTTGGAAAAAGGGACCGATGACCGTAGCAGTCTGGTCCCTTTAATCCTCAAACCAACCAACCAGTCACCCAGAAGCACATTAAAATCCTCTCCCTAAAATCCGAGGCAACAAATTGGAAAGGACACAAAACCTTAAGACCTCAACCACAGTCGTTGCGTCGTCTTGCAAAATAGAGGGCAAATCCGGTGCCAAGGAAACCACCGCCCTCTGGTCAGAGAATAAAAGACAGTCAAGTAAAATGTGGCGGACAGTAATCTGGACGCCACAAGCACTGCAGATTGGGGGGTCCTCCCGCCGGAGTAAAAAACCATGCGTTAAGAGACTATGCCCGATGCGGAGGCGAGTGAGTAGAAGCTCATACCGCCTGCATGACTGGTAGGACGTACGCCATGGCCGCGTGGTGGCCTTGACCAGACGCAGCTTATTTTCACCGACAGCCAGCCACTCCTCTTCCCACTGACGCATAACACAAAACGCAGGAGGGAGGTAACAGCATGGAGGGGGACGGCACATTCAACAACGTGAGGGAGGGAACATGCATCTTTGGCAGCCACATCCGCCAGTTCGTTTCCCCTAATACCCACGTGCCCCGGCACTCAGCAGAAGGAAACCTCCTTCCCCTGCCGTTGCAGGTGGAGTAGGGCATCATGGATGTTCTGGACGACCGTATCCGCTGGGTACAAGTGTTGCATGGTCTGAAGGGCACTCAGGGAGTCAGAACAGATGAGGAACTTACGACTGGGAACACATCTCATCTGCTCCAATGCCCGCAAGATCGCAAACAATTCGGCATCAAAGATGGTAAACGCCGCAGGAAGCCGTAACTTGACGACTCGATCAGGGAAAACAACAGCACAACCAACACAGTCCCCCTGTTTAGAGCCATCCGTAAATACTGGTACATGGTCGGGATGCTGGTGTAAAATATTGTAAAATAAGGAGGTAAAAACAAACGCAGGAGAGCAGCTCCTCCGGTGCTCCGACAACTCTAAAAGGACGCTGGGCCTCTGGAGCATCCAAGGAGGCAAGCGGGCAAAACCTTGGAGTTGGGGTACCACACGCTCCACACCAAAGGACTCTAGCAAACGCTTGGCACGGATCCCAAATGGTCTCGTTGCCCTCGGACGACTGGAAAAGAGACGTTCCATAGGCGGTCGGGCAACGGTAAGGTAGGCAGGGAAGGTAGGACAGGCAAGGAATTGACACACCCGTCGCACCATGAGGAGTTTCCGCCGGATGGCGAGCGGCGGTTCCCCTGCCTCAGCACACAGGCTGGGGATGGGACTGGAACGGAAGGCACCAGTGGCCAGCCTGATACCCTCATAGTGTACTGCGTCAAGTATCTTCAGATACGAAGGCCTTGCTGACCCATACACGGTGCAACCATAGTCAAGACGCGATCGGGCGAAAGCCCTATAAAACTGCAGCAGACGCGCCCGATCTGCTCCCGAGGACCGATGGCTCAGACACTTCAAAATATTCAGTGCCTTCAGGGCCAGCACCTTGAGGTCTTTAAGGTGAGGCAACCACGACAGTTTGGAATCAAAAGTGAGGCCCAGGAACCGCACAGTGTCTCTTAAAGGAAGAATGGTGTCCCTCAGACGCAATTCAGGGGAGGTAAAAAGACGTCGAGAGCGATTGAAATGAACACACACACATTTGTCTGCAGAAAAGGTAAAAGCCGTCTTCGCAGTCCATGCCTCTAATCGCTTTATCGTAAGCTGCAACTGCCGACTAGCAGTGACAAGACCGGAGGAAGAACAGAAAACAGCAAAATCGTCCACAAACAAGGAGCACTGGGCAGGACTCCGGATAGTGGACGTGATCAAAAAAGGTTCATCAGCGGATAATCTGAAAAACACAGGTGTGAAGTACATTGCCTATGTTCTGTACTGCATCTCTATTTTTAATAAGTGATTACCGAAAGCTGACTTGCTTTATCTACCCTTACAGTTTACTCTTTAAACCTTGTCAAAAAGTTATGTTCCATTTGCCCAATACAAAAACTATTATACTCGCCACAAAAAAAATTGTAGGTACCAGCATTTAGAACTCTTATTTCTACACAAGTAGCGGAACAAAGCAGGCATCAGCACAGTTTGTTAGTGCAGGTTACCTACTTATAGGGAAAGTATACATTCAGGAGCGGCACTATTCTTCTCGTTTGATTGACAGGTCCTTAACCTATTGTTCTGCAAGTGAACTATGGGCCCTTGGGGACAATTTGTTCTTCCAAGAAACCCCCACTAATCCCCATCCCCCTCCTCCTCCCCCCAGCCTCTGGGAACTCCCCTCGCCCATATAAGCACACTTTCTATATCAATTAAAGCAATCAATTAATTAACCCCTCCCTCTCTGGGAAATCTCCCAACCCCCTCCCTTTGGCTCGAAAAAGACTCAGTTCATTGGCTATTTGGTGGGAAACCGATTGCAGTGTAAGGAATATTATTTAAACAATTTAGACAATATGTGGAATAATGGTTATTTAAACAACTTACGGTATACAAAGCAGTGTGTGAAATATAGTTTATTTATTCATTTATGAACCATGTGTAGCTCGTGTTCCTGCCAACATGTATTTTACACCCTGTTTTTAACGTACTCCCACCTCACTACGTTAGTTTAAATTACTACTGTCACTGAGTTGTTGCTTTGCCTGACCGTGAGCGGGGCTAGCAGCGCGTGTCGATACATCCCCTCCTGTAGTACCTTTGCTCGACTGCTACTACTTCCCGGTCGTTGTCTGTCGTAAGGAGTTCGGGTCGCGAATTCGGGTCTGCCACTCAGTTGCAACGTGTTTGGAGCGCAGTCCGGGCCTGCCAGTCGGGGGGTCGCAGTGCGGCACTGGTGCAGGCGGGTTGGAGCAGTGAGGTCTGCGTCGACACGGCTCGCCCGACCACTGCCGCCACGCATCCCTTGAGCCAGGCCACGGTCTTGGTGGATTGTCGGTTGGTCGTCCTACTGGACGATGCGTGTTGCCTCGCCGATCGTTCATGAGTCGGCTGTGTGTGTGTGTGTGTGTGTGTGTGTGTGTGTGTGTGTGTGTGTGTGTGTGTTCATCGACTCCCGATTTGTTCTCGTGCGTTCTTCGTTACTGTTAGGCATCGTTCAGGTCTTCGTATAGTGCTTGTCAGTTTGTGTGTATAGTTGGCGTTATGTCCACTGACGACTATTTTAGATGTTGTCGGCATTCTGAGGGAGTCAGTCGGTTGCTGCGGACCACGGAAGTGCAGGTGCCCTCTTCCCCGACAACCAGCTATATCGGGGTCCAGATGGACCACAAGTTGCTCCTCCACTGTCATGCGGAGTATGTCGCTAACAAGGGGCAAAAGCTGACCAAGGCTTTGCAACCACTCTTCCGCAGTAGGGAACTTAACCTGCATACCAAACTCCGCATTTACCGAACAGTTATCCTGCCTGCCCTCACGTATGGATCTGCTGCATGTGTCACGATTAGTGCCATCAGGATGCGGACGTTACAGCGCCTGCAGAACAAGGTGCTCAGGTGGAGCCTGCACGCCCCGCCAGTAACGAGAATTGTCACTCTCCACGTGCAAGCAGATATCGTCCCTCTAAAGACGACCACACGCAACAACGCGCGGCGGCTCTATGAGAAAGTGGATGCCCTGCGGGACACTGTCCATGGGTTACGCCACGTTACTTCCACGCCGCTGGCATCGACACCCGGTTCCCCTAACCATCCTAGAGGAATCGGAGTCCGACCATGGCTAACGATAGGCCTGGCACGCCCACCACGGATGCATCCTTTAGTGGGACTTTGCCCCCATTCTACGTCCAGTACTTTCCCACCTTACCTGCCCACGTTAGGCTAAATTTTTCTGCCTGACTGATGTAGTATTGTCACCGTCGGAGGGTGGTACGGGACTACAAGTCCCACCGCCACATCTCCAAAGTGTCACTGCCCTGTGGATAGATTTACTGACTCACCAACACAGTTAGACCGCAAAAGACGGGTGATGCTGTATTGTAACATATCACCAAAAAAAAAGTTATTGATTTGCTAAAAATATTATTCAGTAGTTCAGAGTACATCGTTGTTTATTACCGATCTGTAGCGTCATAACGCAGAAGGGAATATGGAACCCATAGAAATTATGCGATTGAGACGGAAGTCGGCAGTATGATGTACTGGTACAGACAAATGATTTCAACTTTAGAGAAACTGGATTATTCATATAAGAGGAAGAGCTTCACAAATTGAGGAAGGCAGTAACGTGTTGGTCCTCCTCGGGCCCTTACGCAAGCAGCTACTCGTTGGCATTGGTTGATCGAGTTACTGGATGTCCTCCTGAGGAATACCGCGCCAAATTCTGTCCAACTGGCGCATTACATCGTGAAAATCCCTAGCTGCTTGGAGGGCCCTGCCCAATTGCTGCAAACTTTCTAAATTGTGGAGAGATCCTGCAACCTTTTTGGCCGAGGTAATGTTTTGCATGCACGAAGACAAACAGTAGAAACTCTCGCCGTGTGAGGGCGAGCATTATGTTGCTGAAATGTAAGCCCAGGATGGCTTGCCATGAAGGGCAACAAAACAGGGCGCTGAATGTCTGCGACGTGCACCTGTGCTGTAAGGGTACCGCGGATGGCCACCAGAGGAATCCTGCTATGAAAACCAGAGGAGTCCTGCTATGAAATGAAATGGCGAGATAGACCATCTGGCCGTATGGCGGACGATTGTCAAGTTGGTATTCAACTACTATCTGGGTCGTCCCCAGACACTTCTCTGCTGGTCATCAGGACGTAGCTCGAAGAGCGACTCATCACTGAAGACTAGTCCAGTCGGTCAGATTGCGGGCCGAAGAAGCGTCTGGAGACGAGGAAATGTCTCGCAGAGATAGTTCAAACATTCATCATCTTTCGATAAAGCTTTCACGATCTGTTTCAATGAGATCAACATAATGTGTAGCGGTCTCAATTCAGTTTTTTGGTATACAAGATACAGCACGAGAAGCTTTAGGTACGAAAACAGCAAATGTAATGGGAGGCGATTCTACACACAGAACACCGTAGTTCAACAGAGATGTTCAAAAATTACTTGTTCAGCCAGTCACAGGCGGGAAGACTGCATGGAGTGTGAGATGAACAGTAATAGGTTTAAATCGAATATACGAAAAATAAAACAGCATTATTGCAAGTGATAGACAAAACGCATGAAACGAGACCTTTATGGAACACAATGTGTGGTGAATGCCCCTGGAACAAATGAATGATGCTACTGAACACATTCGGATATAGAATATGCAATAAAATTCAGTGGGAAACTTATTTCCGACCTTTCTTGGTCTCTATTGATTGGGCTATCACACCACCAGCATAGTCGGCTATACCCTTAACATTATTATTATCATACGACTTTTGTAGATGTTACGCTTGAACTAACTACACTGATATTTCGATCCAAACTTAACCCTTGCAAGCACAGTACATTCGTAGTCTGAAAGCCACATGAATGCAACGACATAACTGTTTTGTTTATTTTGCACTGTTGGAATTCATTAAATTGTTAGGTAAAATTTACACAATTCTTAAGTGCTAAACTAATCCAGTGGTGGAATATAGGAATGAACTTTATTAGGCTTGTAAGCCCATTTTCGAGTACAGAACTGTTTCCGACGATGGAAACCATGTAAAGGTAATGTGTGTGTAATCTTATGGGACTTAACTGCTAAGGTCATCAGTCCCTAAGCTTACACACTACTTAACCTAAATTATCCTAAGGACACACACACACACACACACACACACACACACACACACACACATGCCCGAGGGAGGACTCGAACCTCCGCCGGGACCAGCCGCACAGTCCATGACTGTAGCGCCTGAGACCGCTCGGCTAATCCCGCGCGGCACGTGAAGGTAAGTGAAGACCAAAGACAGATTGAATGTGGCAAATAATTCGTGCAGTCACAAATTTTTGTTGAATAGTAGGAGTGAATGCCGTGACCAACGTACTAGAAATCCCGACTGGTAGGGGCTGAGTGTGGGAGTGAGGATGCATTTGAAGGTCACTTTGTACGTTTTTCTTGAGTAACTCGGAAACTACGGCCTCTAGCGAAAACGTACCCCAATGTAGAATTTAACTGTGTTAAATTTCCTACAAAAAGGTCCTGTTAATTGTTTCTGCACAATTTGTAGTTTGCGCGTGGTGAGCGAGAGAATATGAAAATCTCCCGCATGGTTTTTGAAGGCCAGCTGTAACACTACGGGCTGCAAAAAACAAAATCGGTAGGGGCAGCTTGAGACACCTTGTATATTATACAGCAACTGAAATGTGTACAATGCGAAATATTTAAGAATGCAGCACGAAACATAACATTCTATCAGTGCTAAAAACTATAGAAAATGGCGGAAATTGCTTATGGCGGTCTCCAATGAGGATTTCTTCGTGTGAGTCTAAGATTTGTCATGTGACTGAAGTACCGACCAAAAGAAAAACACGTGTTCCTAGCTACACTATCTGCTAAGTACAACATACTCCCTACCTAAAACTAGAGTAATGGCATTTCAGGGAATATTCCCATTCTGTTCAAAGACAATTATCAACACAAAACCTACAGAACAAATCCCTTATTTCTCCTATCTGGTTGCTGAAATAAGTGACAATAAAAGCTGATATATTGAAACTACGTTTCAACGTTTTTGAACACATTTTTGGTGACGGTGAGCAACATGACAGCATAGGGCATGAGAATAAAAGTAAATAAAGGCATCACCAGTTTTAATGAAGGGGAGTGAGATAGAAGGACGTCAGTAAGACCGAAAGGACGGAAATGAGGATTTCAAGAAATGTTAGAGGGTGTACAATATTAGACCCAATACGTAATGAACACGGAAGAACAGAACTTAATGTTTAGAATATTAGAGAGTGTGGACGGTAACAGAAGAAGATCGGAATAAGGTAATAACAGAATAAATGAAGACAGATTGCCAAAACCGATAGGGCTAATAAGCCACAACCAAGAAGAGATTCGGGAAGGCCCAAGAAAAGATGGGAACAACTCTAAGTGTGAAGGCGGAAGACGTATTTTTCCTTCCCAAATCGTGGAGTGCAGAAGAACAGACTTTTACTCATGTCGTTATTTTACAGCATGTATCTTATCCAGTGATTTCAGTAATGATTTATTAGATTTTTATTATGTATGTAAAATTTTTCCGCATGTCTCAGTTACAACATACTCAACAAAGAATGCAGGAGTACCAGCTGGCCAACAATTGTACGGGCGGTGCATGCGGGGGGCAGGGAGGGTGTACGAGATCAGTTGCGACGCTTCGCCAATCTTCACGACGTATCGTTCGCGGTCCGTTCACTTGGAATTCACTTGTTTCCAGCATTTGACTTACTTCAGTTATTCATCGATTTTAGAAAACGTTGCAACTAGAAGGGGAACCTTTGTGCCATCGTTCATAAAAAATGTAATCACAGGAAAACTCATTCCTCTGCAAACAGATCTACACCAGTTCGCTTATTCATAGCTGGAGTCATAAAGTTGTTCGATGCAAATATAAACGTCAAAATAGACAAAATTTATAGCTGAAGACGAGATTTCATTAAGAAGTTGACATGCATTTACCTGCACATGGTTTCCATCTTCGGAAACAATTCTGAACTCGAAATTGGGCTTACAATCCTAATAAAGTTTCGCGAAGCAAGGCAAAAAGTGTCCCGTTTAATCAACACAATACGAAATGTTTTTCCAAGATCCTACAGTTAAATCAGTCTTTTGCAGCCAGAAGTGTGGTGTACTGAAATCCTAAATAAAACCAACCTGCTTTCAGATAAAAATGTTTTTGCATTACTTTCTGAGCGCCTCTCGTAATTCTTGATCAGCTTCGAATGTGAAAAGCTTCTCCCACTGGAAGCGACACTCACTGGCATGGTTAGCAATGGGTTTCCAATTTCATTTAACTATTTCAATATTAGCACTGAAGTTCTCATATTCTTGTTCACTTTTTCTCTGAACGCTTTGATGTCTGTCAAAAGTTCTGACGCAACAATGTCTTCTGATTATTCACCATTTACCTTTTATACTTAGCTCTCTCACATGTTTATTTCATAGCGTTTCCAGTTATTCATCCTATAAGTGTCTTAAACTTTTTGGTGAAAAAAACTGAAACAAAAGTTTGGGCAACTGGCTAAGTATTGCGAAATATTCAAACTTATTAATACTGTGTCAACGACAGGGTGGAAAAAAATCAGCTTCGTCTTCTCCTCTGGAAGCTGTGCCCTGCAAAGTACATCGCCACTTTTACAATCAGATTGGTTTCTTTTCTTGCCAGTTCTCTTTCGTTCAAATTTTTCCCAATCTGTAAAGTTTCAGCTATCACTTTCGTAGTTACCTGCGATTTGGTTGCTAATTTCACGTCCATGTTTTCTGCCTGAAGGACCTTACTTGCAAAGAGAAGCTCATACCGTATGACAACACCGTCAATAAACTCGAAGTTATCTAATTCGTTCACAGCAAGTAAGTGTGCTTCGCTCTATGTTTTCAATTCATCAATGCTATTGCTCACCTCAAGAAGGGCATCTATGACTTCTGTTGATTGGTAGGTCATAGCTTCGACACTCTCCACCAAACTTTCCCATCGAGGTTCTGAGAGCTTCTTCACTGTTAATGTTGGTACTCTGTTCAATAAGATTTCCGCTCTCGGAGAGGATGCACCGAAACCAGTGTATATTCTTTCAATTACACGAAAAAATGTGACTGCTTTTGCTGTACGTTTTGCCGCATCTGATAACACAAGATTAATATTCCAGCTAGCACATGGCAAATAAAATGCTTTTGGATTACATCGGGATTCTGGTTTGAACACCATTTCAATTACCTTCTATATTTGTACCATTTTCATAACTTTGGCCTCTGCAGCCACGAATATCGAGACCTACTTGGTCTACTTTCGATAAACGGGTTTTTGGCAAACTTTCTCCTGTTGAAGAGACATCCATAAAGTCTACAGTCATTGTGTGTTCTTATAGGTTTACAAACTTAACAAACAATCACATTTGTTCATTGTTGGTTGTATCAGGAGTACAATGAGGGATGACTGAAAAATATTAACTTTCTTCTAGAAAATTAACAGTGTTGCTTTGTACTTTGAGCGCAACCAAATTTATGAGTTAATGTTGAATGTTTTTGTACACACGAACGGTCAGGAATTTCTTATGTTTTTAACCGCGATTAAATTTTTCTGCAAAACAGGGTCAAATTCTGCAATCATTCGGATCAAACCAAGAAAATTGCCATTATTATATTGATAGAGCTTGTAGCTGGCTTTCCCCAAGTATACATATGCTATAAACGTAGGCTTGCCTTTCCTTGAACTGTATTCTAAATAATACTGATAATTTTAAAACAACCACGTATTGGGTAAAATGGCGCACTAAAAGCATCGTTTGCACTTTTACGCTGCGCTTAAGCATGAACACAACTAAGTAACTGCCTTTTACCACTCATGTAGACTCTTCCACTTCACTACTCGTTCTGCAAGGGAGGCAGGTTGGGTGAAATAGGCGACGAAGTGTTTATGGCAATATTTCATTGTGAAAGCATTTTTGAAGCTAAATCTATGAAAACTGGTGTGTGTCATCTTGTTTGGAAATGAAAGAAAAAACTTGTTTCACTGTTTTTGTAAAACCAACCCCTAAGGGGGGGGGGGGGTGAAATAGGGCCAGGCTGAGATTTTCACTCTGCAGCGGAGTGTGCACTGATATGAAACTTCCTGGCAGATTAAAACTGTGTGCGGAACCGAGACTCGAACTTTGCCTTTCGCGGGCAAGTGCTCTACAAGTTCTGCAAGGTTCGCAAGAGAGCTTCTGTGAAGTTTGGAATGTAGGAGACGAGGTACTGGCAGAATTAAGGCTGTGGGTAGAGGTCGTGTGTCGTGTTTGGGTAGCTCAGTTGGTAGAGCACTTGCCCGCGAAAGCAAAGCTCCCGAGATCGAATTACGGTCCGGCACACAGTTTTAATCTGCCAGGAAGTTTCAGGGCCAGACTGATTCACTGACTCATCACCGCCCAGCCGAAACCGCTATGGATAGAAACTTGAAATTTGGAGAGGGTGTGAATCTTACACTGTAGTTATCGTTTAAGTAGGGATTGTTCGAAATTAAAGACAAAAAAGGGGTGAAATAGGGGACGGACGACTTTCTCAAAATATGTCGCAATTAAGGCAGTTCTGAAGCTAGAACTACGAAAACCGGTAATTGGTTTCTCAGTTAGAAGTAAAAAAATACACGTTTCAGTAATTTTGGAAACTCAACCACTAAGTGGGTAAAACAGCGAGTGAACTTTTTTGGAAATAATTCATTATCACTATTTAAAAACATTCGTAGGTTGCACAATATTCATTATTAAAGAACAACTAACGCATTTTAAACCTAAATGTATGAAAAAGGATGTTAATTTTTTAAAAAAAATGTTTCATTGTTTTTGGAAATTCAATGCTTTAAGGTAGTGAAATAGGGGAGAAAAGGTTTTATAAGATAATTTCATTATGGATACGTTTTCAAAGCTAAATCTTTGGAAATTACTATTTGGCTTCTCTGTTAGAAGTAAAAAAAATAAATATGTGTTTACTCTTTACAGAAATTCAGTCCTTTAGGGAGTCAAATTGTTAGGAAAATATTTCATTACATTAAAAAAATTTTAAAGCTTAGCCTACGAAATTGGTACGAGTATTTCACTTCTAGGTTAGACATAAGAAGTATGTGTTTCAGTGGAAATATCAGTACAAGAACGCAAACGGCATGATTAACAGAATCCTTGAACTACAGTTATCGGAATTGCTTTTTGGTCAGAATTACATTCGGAAAAGACCATGCATCTATGGCCGCAGTTAGTGTGAAAAGTTTAGAAGGTGTTGCAATTTGTGAACAATATAAAAACTTGATTACAAAAAAAAAAATCTTTGCAGACGACACAGACTACGCGTGAAAAGTAACGGGTTCTAAGCTAGTATGTGATACAGATGGAACTGCAGTTCGTGATACAAACACGTGGTGTGAGATTAAAATCTGCTAAACCCGAACGTTGAGGGGACTTCCTCAATTTTACAACAGAATAAATACCGTTCGTACACTTGCGTTGAACCAAACGTTGAACTAACTTTACCGAATTGTCTGTGCAGTCGAGGATATGGCTCTTGGGGTAATATTGTATAAGATTCTAGTAAGTTCCTGTAGTGGACTGAGAGGTCGTATCAGCTCAAGTGGGAGGTAATGAGGGGGTACACCAGCAGCCACAACCATGAACGGTCTGACAAATAAATCGAAACCAGTCTTCAATGTGAAAAGTCGTGACATTTCTTTGACGAAATTGTTCAATTACTGAAACGAAGGTAATCAAGTCTGGTCCAGAAATGACTGCCTTGAGCTTTGAGAAATGTTCCATGTCATGAACTAGAAGCTGATTTTTCCACAGGATTAACTTTTGTTTTATAGCATCAATATAGTCGGCCATATATGTAAATCATTCTCTCGTTGCATTAAAAGACTTGATGAAATCAAATAACCAGTGACGTCGACCAGAAAAGATATTGTCACTGCTCTATTTTTCCCCTTTACTCTTTTTCGCCTAATCACATCGTCTTTGTGCCTGGTGGTGCAACGACCTTCCAAAGAATGTTTTTCCCAGCTTATAATAGTGCGATGGTGTATTAAGCGGTCTGCATTCAAGGAGCAATTTCCATTTAGCACTGAATGATGTGACTTCTCCACTTTTTCTTTTAACAAGTGCGTAGACGCAGCGGTGTTCCTGATTCAGAACGTAAATCTAATTTAGCACAGTCGGTGTTGTGACAGGGCGACTGGCTCTCTCTAGCGGCGTCCGGCTGCTGACTCGCTTTGCATTTCCTGCTCCCCACCGTTCGCCCCTCAGCGCCATCTGCCGTGGCGCTCGGAGCGCTCTTTGGCCAGACCGGCTCTAAACATAACCAACTCACTTTTCTTAAAATATATAGAATTCAATCAGTATCTTTCTTCAGTTTGGTGCGAAAATTGCTTCATAAAATAATGTTAACGTTTCCTTTGTCCTACAAGAACTTATGAAAAAGATGTGAGAAATGTTCTCAAATGTAGTTTTAGACATGAGCTGTTAACATATATACTAGGTGTCGGAGACTTCCCCCACCAAACGCTGACTGGAAATATCTTGTATGATGAGGGGCCCCATAATCTGCAGGTTGACAGAAACTGTTCCGTCAGTGGAGGCGCGTCTATTTGGTAAAACATCCACACCTTCACCTCCGTGCGACTCATCGCCTGCCTCGGGTGGGTCCTGAACCCGTCCTAAAGTGAGGAGGCGTGTTTCAGCCCGAATCAATGGAGCGCTCTGCTAGTTCAGAGGCAGGTCTCCGTGCCGGCGCTGACGCACGGCGTGGTAGGAGGTCCACAAAACCTCAGGTGTTGGTGGGGATGTTTTGCACTTTTCCAGAGAATGGGAGGGGGTGCGTCGGTTACTCCTACCTGCACGACATCCCGACAAGGAAATTTATCGCTCGGTTCGTCTAAACACTAAACGCCAAACGCATCCAATCTGTCGCTCAGCTGGTTGGTACGTGTGTAGGGCGCTTTGAAAAGTTGCGAGCTGCTGCCGTATTGGCTAGAAAGCTCTTGCGACGACACATCCCCGAATCACGTGTTCGCGGCGCCTCAGATAGCGTGTTGTATTCAGCGAGTGCGGTTCGAAACTTCTAATCTGCACAATTCCGGGTTCCTCACTTCTAATTTATCCAGGTGCATTGCTGTTTAGACTTACAGCGAAAGGTAAACCTCCCTACGACGTAACAGTTACGTGTTGTATACTTTTCTTACGATATCTCTAATCGAATTATTCATGTTTCCGTGGCGGTTCAGTAACTCGTTACTTGTAGGACGATATCTGCAATTGATAGGCCGACTAGAAAGATTGCCAGCTGTGTATCGGTTAGCTTTCGATAATAAAGTTATGTCTTACCATCTGCGCAAGTTGCTTCGCCATGCTTCGCTAGCATTAAAGGACTAACGCATTTTGCGATCGCCAGAGCAGCGTACATTTGCAAAACGTTATCACGAGCAAAAATGTTCTGTTAGCTACATGGAAAGCAGCAGTATTCGTTGTAAAATCTGACAGGGAGTGACGTACTGAAATTAGGACTGAACTTCCACAAATCCAGGTAAACATTTTCTTTCGTAATGCTATTGTCATGAAGTAAAAACAGATGACAAAAATCAGCGATCTAATTCAGCAAAGACGGCAGTGGCTCTTTGAAACCAGCAACCTCATTTCGGATTTATGGTCAACGGAAGCGTCCAATTCCACCCGTCGGCTTTGACCCATGACGTAAGGCTGTTGTGGTGTGTGACGTCACGACGATGCGGGATTCAGTTTGTGAGAGTGGCGTGTTTGTAGGTGTCGTTTTGATGTGAGCGATGGTGCTCTCTGGTGGTGTGTTTATCTGTTGTGTGGTAGGTGATGTTTTTGGTTTAGTTTGCGTGTGTAGCGTGTTTATAGGTGGCGTATTGTTGCGGTCGGTGGTTCTCTCTGGTGGTGTGTTTATGGGTAGCGTGTTATGTGGCGTATGGGGTTAATTTGCGTGGTAGCATTGCATGTGTGTGGTGTCGATAGTGACTGTGCTCTAAGCGGAGTATTTTTCAGTGAGTTAACGATTTTGGTTTTGTTATGTCGACGTTATTGTAGATTGTTTCTGTTCGTCGTGCGTGAATTTTGGTAAATTGCTTTGTTTATGTCTTTGGTAGGTATGGAGATGACTGACAACGTCAACAGTTTTCGGTTGTCGGCGATAACGGGGGACAGTGTGTTGTCTCTAACAAAGTTTCTTCAACTATTCGGATTATTGGATGAAGTCTTGAAGAAATGAGGCTTACTAAAGTTCCAGCGTCTCGGACCAGGGACGGCTATATGTGGAGATGTAAGAATGACAGGTCAAGGGTAGTGTTAGATTCCAATTTCGATTTTCTAGGTGTCTTTTTATGGTAGTATTAAGTGCGGTGGTGTCGAAAGTTTTGAGACTTATAGTGTGATATCGTTAGTTGCTGTTGACCTATATAACTAAAGGGAAGTGTTCGATTCCAGTGGATATTGTTTTTAGTTGATTTTGGGAAGGTTGTGGTCGGTTTATTTTATCGTTTTTGTCATTTGGTTTAGTGGCGTATGTTTATTTTTAGTTTTTCCCCTCCCAAAAACCTCCAGTTTCCCCTGCTTGTCCCGTTAGTTTCATTATACTTTTGGTGAAATATGTGTTTGATGGTTTTTCGATCTATTTTTGTGTCTGTTGTCATGTTTACGTAATGACGTCATAGACGCGATATGGGAGCTGTTGTGGTCAAAGCAGACGGGTGGAATCGGACGTTTCCGATAACCCGACGTACACGCAGTGAATAGGAGGTGGTGTTACAACATAGGACCTTGTGTATTTAGTTATTTCGACAACATACATTATTTTCAGGGTACATAAAGAAGTGCTTTGGCTCGTAATAGTCATGCTGCCTCGTAATAGCGGCATGCTCTTGCTAACTGAGTAACATATTTGCATCACATCGTACACTGCAGATTGGTACTATATGACACTAATGTTCCTTGTAGGTAGTGCAACCAAAAAGCACCAAAGAAAAGACAGTGTTAGACGAGATCCACATTATCTTGCAAAAGACAGTTTTCTGTTGATATTTTAGTGCCTCGGTATTACTTTGTGCACCCAGAGAACTTTGAGCTATTTGCCTAAAGTCAAAGCCATTTTTTCCATGTTCATGTCTAGTATACTTAATCCAAAGCATTCTTCCTTTACTAGTATGTAACAAATGAAATATTTCATTCAGCAGCTGGCGATGCTGTTCTTGCGTTATCATATCTACGCAGTATTTTACAGCTATTTAATGGTTGCGAATAACTAGATTTTTAAGCAACTCGTTTACATTGCTGGGCTGGATAATTGTCATCGATTTAACAGCCCTTCGCACTTAAGCTTTATATGCTGCAGTGTAACTTACCTATAGTTCGTCAGATTTAATCTTGCAATCTTTAATCTTGCGTGCCATCACCACTTTTCGTGGGTATATGTTCTTTATATCTAGCTGAGAGGGCTCTCCCTGTCCGGCCGATGTAATAACTCGGGCACCGTTGATTTTGTACACCACAGAACGAGATAATTTGTCATTGGTATTCTTTAACGAGTCGACGAAGTTCTTTTTGAGGCTATTATTCGAAAAGTGGTGATGGCACGCGCGGCTCGACTTTTGCCGAGCACCTTGTTCAGTTGGCCCGTGGTCCCAATCCAACAAAGAACACACAGCTATTAAACTGCGGTGCTAAAGGCACTAGGCTTCGCATCCTTCAGGAGCTGCAAACCTTTAAACACCTGTTGCTTGATAAAGAAAACCCACTTAACGACCACCTGCAGTTGAGAAATAAGAGTTGCCTTTGCAGTCGCCGACGCCTGACTCCACTTTCTTTAGTCGAATACTAATGTATTCAAAACTGAGGAATCGTTTTGTCGAGTGATAGCTAGTCTTTCTTACGGGCTCCGAATCCTTTTATGGGGTTCTCGTTCTCCTCAGAAGTAAGTTCGGTTACATATTACACCATTAACAGTTTTAATGCTTATATTAATCCAATTCCTAACGTAAAGGTAACTACTGTTAAACATCTATATTTCCACGCGCGCATGCGCATGACTATCCGCGGTGCTCGGTACACAGCTGCTCGCTGCGATTAGTTCCGGCGCAGGTTACGCGGCGTACCGATCTCGTCCGCGCAGTGGGGCCTGCTTTTTCTCTCTTCAGCTGACAAGGGAACCTCCCCATCGCACCCCCCCCCCCCCCCTCAGATTTAGTTATAAGTTGGCACAGTGGATAGGCCTTGAAAAACTGAACACAGATCAATCGAGAAAACAGGAAGAAGTTGTGTGGAACTATGAAAAAAAATAAGCAAAATACGAACATCAAGGATTGTGTGAGCTCAGGAGCGTCGTGGTCCCGTGGTTAGTGCGAGCAGCTGCGGAACGAAAGATTCTTGGTTCAAGTCTTCCCTCGAGTGAAAAGTTTACTTTCTTTATTTTCGCAAAGTTATAATCTGTCCGTTCGTTCATTGACGTCTCTGTTCACTGTAACAAGTTGTGTGTCTGTGTTTTGCGACCGCACCGCAAAACCGTGCGATTAGTAGACGAAAGGACGTGCCTCTCCAATGGGAACCGAAAACATTTGATCGCAAGGTCATAGGTCAACCGATTCCTCCACAGGAAAACACGTCTGATATATTCTATACGACACTGGTGACGGCATGTGCGTCACATGACAGGAATATGTTGTCGACCCACCTAACTTGTACACTTGCCGAATGGGTAAAAAGGTTCTTATACCTTGCCCGATTTAGATTTTCTTGTGGATGTGATAATCATTCCCAAGAAAGTGATGAAAACATAAGAGTTTGTCACATAAACTGCAACTAATGAATGCAACAGTTTTACAGTCACACAGTTTCCTCTGTGCTCTCTCAAAACATATGTTTTTAACGTTTTCAAATTTTTCCGTGTGTCCTGGAATTTTGGAGAGCGAAGTTGATTATGTGTGAGTGCCTGAACTTTGATAATTGACACACGATCACGTAAACAATACTGCTCTGTGTACCTGTGGAGCTTCGCAAACTCATAGAATCTTTTCACAAAGTATTTCACTTGCCGAAAACCAAACACATCTAACGGTTGCGCAAGATGTGTACAACCTGGAGGAATGGTGATCACGTCTACTCCCACACTAAAATTGTACAATGCCTGATCCTTCTGTCCTGTATAGCTGTCAAGGAGTAAGGCAAAATCTTTGTCCGCGTAAGGAGCAACCACACGTTCATTAAAGTCTTTCACTACTCTTTTCTCCATTTTTCCTGACGCACTGCAATTCAGAATGACATTCGGCGTTTGCACAAGTACCCTATTCACCTGTTGCTGAACTTGCGGTCCAAATACACCATTTTCTTCCTGCAAACATAAATAAAATGTAGGTAAAAGAAATCCTGCTTTATACAGAGCATATTGTATGGTATAACTATGTGAAGTGGCATGCAGCTGGTCTACAGTACATTCCGTGTCGCCTTCTACAACTAAGGATAACGTGCGGGTCCACTTCATTTCATAGTTAAAACCGGACTGATCTGTGTTGATAATATATGCATCTTCATATTGTTGGAAGCTGACGTTAGGATCTGTAAAAAACGTCTTGGAACACTCTAAAAGTTCTTCCAGTTTATCCGCGTAGTTCTTGCTTCAATACCACTCTTGGGGCCCGCTACTTGCCCTCCTGGCTGAGTCACACGGCCGTTCGTTGACTCTCGCCGCAGGACACTTTTAAAAGCTTTCCATCGTCACCCGTGGCATGCCCCTCACGCTTGCTTCCAAACACACCGTTCTCTCCAGCTGCTTGTTTCACCTTTTGCTCATTGACGTGCAGTATATAGGTTCAGTGTGTTAATACCGTCGATTGACTGTCACACTGTAAATTTTTATAGGCAAATCTGCCAAAGTAAGTCAGGTGATATGTTAACCTTCCCATTATGATGTATAAATACTCTCATGTAAGGTGCGAAATTGACCTTTATTTAATCTGCCACCCTACAGTATTAGACAAACTCTACTTACATTTCTGCATACTGTTCTACACTACTTGGAGGAAAATTGACAAGTCATAGGTTTTGAACATATTAAAGGAATTTAAATGGTTTGTTCTACATATATGCAATAATCATTAAATATAGAAGCATCATGCAGAGTCAATAAAGGAGAAACAGTATGAGTGACAGAATACACACGATGAGAAAAACATTTCGACAAGTGTAAATGAGATATGCTTGATACAAGTTAATCGTTGTTGTTTGATGCAGCTCTCCATGCTACTCTATCCTGTGCAAGCTTCTTCATCTCCCAGTACCTACTGCAGCCTACAGTCTTCTGAATCTGCTAATGTATTCATCTCTTGGTCTCCCTCTACGATTTTTATCCCCCAAACGTCTCTCCAGTACTAAACTGGTTATTTTTCTTTTGTTTGCTTTATTGCTTGCTCAGTGTACAAATTGAATAGCCTACAACCCGGTCTCCCTTCGCAAGCTCTGCTTCCCTTCCATGCCCCTCGACTCTACGACTGCAGTGTGGATTCGCGGAACAAGTTGTGAACAGCCCTCCCCCCCCCCCCCCCCCCCTTGTGTTTTACTTATCCTCAGAAGTTCAAAGTGAGTATTCCAGTAAAACAATGTCAAAAGCTTTCTCTAAGTGTACGAATGCCATAAACATAGATTTGCCTTTCCTTAACCCATCTTTTAAGAGAACTCTTAGGCTTAGTATGGCCTCACGTGTTCCTACATTTCTCTGGAATCCAAGCTGGTCTTCCCTGAGGTCGCCTTCTACCAGTTTTTACATTCATCTGTGTAACGAATTCGTGTTAGTATTTTACAACCATGGCTTATTAAACTGATGGTTCGATAATGTTCACACCTGCCGAAACCTGATTTCTTTGGATTACGAATTAATATATTCTTCTTGAAGTCTGAGGGTTTTTCGCCTGGATCATACATCTTATTCATCTGAAGGAAGAATTTTATCATCGCTGGCTCTCCCGAGGTTATCAATAGTTCTAACGGAATGTGGTCTATCCGTATGGCCTTGTTTCGACTTAGGACGTCTAGTGCTATGTCAAATTCATCACTTGGTACCATTTCTCCCATCTCATCTTTATCTACATCCTCTTCCATTTCTATAGTATTGCCCTTAAGTAGTTCTCCCTTGTACAGACCTTCTATACATTCTTTCCACATTTCAGTTTTCCTTTCTTTGCTTAAAACTGGTTTTCCATCTAAGCTCTTGATTTTCGTAAGCAGATCCTCTTTCCTCCAAAGGCCTTTTTAATTTTCATGTAGGCTGTATCTATCTTGCCCCTAGTGACATACACTTCTTAATCCTTACATTTGTCTCCTAGTGATTCCAGCTTAGTCATTTTGCATTTCTTGTCAATCTCAGTTATTTACTTTTTATATTTTTTCTTTCGGCAATGAAATTCAATATCTCCTGTGTTACCGGAGGATTTGTACTAACTCTCGTCTTTTTATCTACTTGATGCTCTACTGATTTCACCTCTCAAAGCTACGCATTCTTCTACTGTATTCCTTTCTCCTATTCTTGTCAGTCGTTCCCTAACGCTGCGTGTGAAACTCTGCACAACCTCTATTGTTTTCAGTTTATCCAGGGCCCATCTCTGATAGCCTACCTTCTTGCAGTTTCTTCAGTTTTAATCTACAGTACATAAGCAATAATAGTGGTCAGAGGCCACACTTGCACCTGGAAATGTGTTGCAATATAAAACCTGGTTCCGAGAAATCTGTCTTGCCATTATATAATCAATTTGAAACCTTCCGGCTTCTGCAGGTCCCTTCCACGTACGCAAACTTCTTTCATCATTTTTAAACCAAGTATTAGCGTTAATTAAATTATGCTTTATGCAAAATACTACCAGGCGGCTTGCTCCTTCATTCCTTTCCCCCAGTCCACTTTCACCTATTTTTCCTTCTGTTCCTTTTCGTACTATCGCAGTCCTCCATGACTATTAAATTTTCAGCTCCCTTAAGTATCTGAATAATTTCTTTTACCTCACCATACATTTCTTCAGTCTCCTCCTCATCTGCGGAGCTAATTGGCATATAAACCTGTACTAATGTGGTGGCTATAGCCTGCATGGGGGCTTAATTACTTATAATGCAAATAATTTTAATTTTTTGATTTAGTAAGTGTCTGTTCGGTTACGAAGTCTCGTAAACGGTTGGCCCTGACTAGTTTTAGTACGCAATCTGACTGCATAGAATAACAACAAAGAAACGAATGAAATTTTCCGTTAACACAATTAATTAAGTCCCCAGCAGCTATAAAACCAACGCAACAACAAAGCACAAGTGTAACTGTTCTGTGTGTGGAAGTGTGATTCAAAGTACACATCTGGCACGGTTCTTCTTCAATAAGACAAGAAATTTTAAATATCATTTATACTGAAGTAATTAAAAAAAAATAGAAATACTATAATTGCGCAAGAAAACCAGAACTACACTCTGATACAAGAACACAAGCCAGATGCTTTGTTGATTGAACCTGTAATGACGCAATATTTAAGACACTGAAATAATAAAAAGAATAGGGAATTTTTTTTTTACCTTCATATATATTGACGAAAAGCACTCTGATCATTACAATATTTCCATTCGAACAACATCTGCTGTCTAGTCCATCAAACAACTGCATAAAACATGGAACAAGCACTCCTTACTACAACATCTCAACACCGACTCACTACTACCACATCTCAACAAGCACTCTCCACCACGACTTCTCGACAAGAACTCTTCACTACGACATCTCAGCAAGCACTGACTACTACGAGTTCTCGACAAGCACTGCCAGTGGAGGCGGCTGAATAATACTCTTTGGCGCAATCTCTGGCGCTGTGGCTCAGTGTAGCCACCTTTCAAGCCTTCGTGTCTATCTTGGCTAGAATAACATGTTCACTATGCTGTTGATAGTGGATTACCCGCGTTCCTATTCTCTTATTCATTATTAAACCTACTCCCCCATTACCTTTATTTAACATTGTATTTATAATTGTATATTACCTCACCAGAAGTCCAGTTCGTCATGCCACTGAATTTCACGCTCCGATCCGCAGAACTCCAGTTTTGTTTCTCCTGCTAACGACGCCCTCCTCAGAAGTTCCCGCCCGGAATTTCGAATGGGAAATTATTTTATCTCTGGAATATTTTACCCAAGAGGATGCCATCACCATTTAACAATACACCATTGCTGCATGCTCTCGGAAAAAATTACAACTGTAGTTTCCCCTTGCTTTCAGCCGTTCGCAGTACCAGTACAGCAAGCCCGTTTTGGTTGATGTTACGAGAGATCAAACAACAATCTTGTTGCCCCTGAAACTACCGAAAAGGCTGCTGCCCCTCTTCAGGAACCATATGTGTGTCTAGCCTCTCAACAGGTACACCTCCGTTGTGGTTGCAACTACGATACGACTTTCTATATCGCTGAGGCACGCAAGCCTCCCCACTAACGGCAGGGTCCATGGTTCATGGGGGTGGACAAGTTAAACATTTACATTAACGCATTAATAATTAAGTGTAAATGCATTGTGAAACAGACCCAACAGAAGTACAGAACAGACATTTTAAGAAGAGCTAATGGTGAGACGACACAGCAATTTTATTAGATTAAAGAATTTTTACTACGTATTTTAAGTACTTCTATGGCATTGAAAGCTTTTTGTTCAAGCCATGTTTTTCTAATGTTTCTGAAGACATGCAGTGGTACACTGTGTGCTGTAGTTGGTAACATATTAAATAATTGTATACCTGTGTATGTGTAACTATTTTGGTTTTTATATAGCCCAGTAACTGCGATGTCATTCACTTGTCTTCGACGTGTGATATACGTCTGCATATACATTTACTTAGAGTTGCATAGCAAACCCGACGACTGGTGTAAATATATGCAGATGCAACGGGGTGGAGCTACTACGATCTAGAATTTTCTACTGCAATTTCGAAACAGGCATTCAGTGAAATCATACCCCAACACATGCGAAGCTATTTACGGTTTCTACGCTTTCGCGAAGGATGATTGCATGACGGCGAGTAAAGTACTGTATCTCTATTTCAAGTGCGTCTAAGCACTATGGGACTTAACATCTGAGGTCATCAGTCCCCTAGCCTTAGAACTACTTAAATCTAAGTAACCTATGGACATCACACACATCTAATGCCCGAGCCAGGATTCGAACCTGCGACCGTAGCAGCTGCGTGGTTCCGGACTGAAGCGCCTAGAACCGCTCGACCACAACGGCCGGCGTACCTCAACTCTGACAAGTTAATACAGATAGTATTTTTATTGTTACAGATATTGTTTGAAACGCAGTATATTCTTAGATATTACGTACGTTGGCAGTGAGCTATAGTTTATTTTATTTCTGCTTGGAATTTTCAGTTCCGTACCTGAAGTCTATCAGGAACCTCACAGATTTTTACACGAGAACGTACAACTCCTTTCTGAACTCTAAACAGGATTTCGTAGTTTATCTGGGAAGTTTTACTTCTTGTACAGTGGTTGTGAATTTTACGGTTTTCAGCTAAATAAGTCTTGCAAACCACATGTTATGTTAGGAAGCAAAATAAGTGTAATTATGCTTGTGTCCCTGCAGGCAGTACTTCAAGTTCTTTGATTATCAGCTTAACACAATATTCTGACTGTACTCTTCTTTTGTGTAAATAGGCTGCACCTATCACTTTTTTTTATTTTTATTTTTTATTTTTTTTTAACACCTTCTCAAAAGATTATGGCCTAGGACAGCACAGAGGGAAAGGATGCTAGCAATCCCCTGGCGACCGATCGAATAGATTTCATTACTCTCATTACCTCTTTGCAGTAAACATTGCAAATAATTTGTTTATTCACGTTTCCTGTTCGCCGTAGGTTCACCCGTCGTAATTTCTCTAATAAAGAATTATAAGCAGCTACCTACGCATCTCTGTCGCTGTGATCTCTGCTGTTAATTTTCCGCGAATATTTATGACTCCTGTGCCGGTACATTTCGATAAATTCGGCAATGAACTGTCTAGACCACTGACATGTACCTGCCAGTTAAAAATTGACTGTGCGCACGCGAACGAGAAACACTGGACGGAAGAAACAGCTGGCTCAGATACGTTTTGCGCGACAGATTTGCTGCAATATCCTGCCCATACGCTCCAGCTTGTCTGCGCAGATGTGATTTAAAGCCGCTCAAACCTCCAGCTTCAACTTCAGGTTTGCGCACATCTCATGTCTCCGCAAATCTCCTGTTCACACGCAGCCATCCGCCTGCACGCATATGACGTGCGGCTGTGAATGGCCCTTAACCCTTTGTTTACCGGCAGGACTTAGGAGTCCCGGCAGATTGTATGTGGAATTGCGCCACTCAGCAGACCCTTACACCTGTAACAACAGAAAGGTCCCACTCCATGTACTGCTGGAAGTCAGCACAACCCGCACGCCATTCCGTAGACTGTACAGCAGCCGGAAATGTGATGAACTGCTGTGTTGCAAACTGCTGCTCGCTGTGTGAAACAACGCTGTAAGGTTACACGAATAAAACTAAGGTTTACATGTAAACTAAGGTGACCGATAATTTCTACGTAGTTACCTTTATGCGTACTAACAAACATCAGTACAGAACTCTCGTAATATTCAGTTACAACGGATAATATGATTGGTACTTAGCGGTCGCTGCCTTCCGTACTTGTGATATGTTACAGTCCTTATTCAGACCGTTACAGCAACTGATCCAAGCCAGTTTTATTTTCTCTTCAAGACACTCTATTCTTTTGAACTTCAGGAATCTATATAGTTTCTGTTCCCTACGATATTTACTTAGTGCTAATCTTTTAGCCACTGCTTTCGATCATTCAGTAGCCCACCAAAAAACACGTGGTTTACCATAGAAAAATTCTATTTCCCTCTGGGGAATTGCATTGCCACCTGCTGTAAGATGTATAGTACGGGACTAAGGATAGCTCCTTGGGGTAAGCCTCTGGAAAGAACCGTAGGCCACAAAAAGAGATACTGAAATTTTACTTTGTTGACCTCTTCTCGAGAAAGGTATTAATGCCTTACATCTAACTCATAGGAAGACCAATTACATTCAACTTTTCCAACACAATGGAGACCTGAACATTATCACGAACTGATGTCACATCTAAGAAGAATGATATTAAAAACTTCATTTCGTGAACAACAGAAAGAATGTCACTGCACAACATCGTTAAGTTCTCCAGCGTTCTTCTGCCCTAGATGAAGCCATCGAGATAACAATCCATTAGTTTCCAGCCAAGCCTCAAGATGGTTATTGACAAGTCTTTCACGAGTTTTCCCCTCACGAAAAGACAAGACAATTGGTCTTTAAGAGGTATGATTTTTGGGATCTTTCCCATGTTTCAATATATGCATAATCATCGCGTAGTCCGTTCCTCCATAAGCTCCCCTCTTCCCGAAGTTTAATTGAATATCCAAAACAGATCTCAAGCGTCCGTCGGAAGATTTTCTGTCGTCCCATAATGAACACAGTCAAGTCCTGAAGCAGTATTTATAGAATTTTTCAAAGCTCACTTCAGCTCATGTCTCGAGAATGGAGTTAATAGAGCATGATTGGGATACGTCTCCTGTGGAATAGCCATGGCGCTTCAAACAGGATGGAGAAGCTAAATTTTGACACAAAGCATTCTATCCATACAGACACTGAAGATCCAACGGTATGAAGATGTTTGAGAGAGCCAGTCGTCTTCCACACTTGTGATATGTTACAGTCCTTATTCAGTCCATTACAGCAGTTGATCCAAGCTACCTTTTTCTTTTTTCTTCAAGACTTTCCTGGTGTTTACATCTATTGTTTTGAACTTCAGGAATCTATACAGTTTCCGTTCCCTACGATATTTACTTAGTGTTATCTTTTAGCCACAGCTTCCGAACATTCAATAGCCACCAAAGAAACACGTGGTTTACCAGAGAAAAATTCTATTTTCCGCTGTAACCTGTTAGATCGATGGCTTCCACAAGAGCTGGGTAGGGTTCCCGAAGTGTCTCTGCTGGATGCTGTTTCCCGTTTTCTTCTGTATAGTTTGTTGATATGTTTTCCAGCAGGCAACCTTTATTTTCCATGGGCTCTTCGAGTAACATCTCCTTCTCAAACTTACATCGAGGACCATAGCTATTTTAACGGGATAATGGTCTGATTCCATAGATACCTTAAGGGCTCCCACTTAGAAATTTTGTGAAAGTACGGCGACACTGGTCTTGTATAAGAGGAAGGTAACAGTGTTAGGTATCCTTCATTCAAAATGGCCAAATCTAGATCCTCAGTCGTACTGAAGAGGCTACAATCCTCTGGCTCGTTGATAGCATTGTCCCATGCACTATGATGAGAGTTAAAAATCCCCGCATATACGGAAGGGCGGATGAAGCTGAGTATAGTTGCCTGATATTGCTACTGGTTATAGTCCTGGGAGATTTACTGTATATATGGACACAGTACATAAATTACCATGAAGTGTATCAACTTCTGCAGCTGCTACTTGAAATGTTAAATTGTTAAAGTTTAAATGTATCACGTAACTAATGGTGCTCTTAATTAACAATGCCGCTCCTCCTTTACTGTCTGGTCTATCTGACCTTACTAAATCATATCCTTTGAAATGAACCGGCGTTTGTGGTTTGAACCATGTTTCGGGTAGAGCCACAATGGGGGTATATTGTTTATCTAGTTCTTTTTCTAGTACTTCCCTTCTGGAAATTGCTCCCTAGAATTCGACTGTAATATCGTATGGGACATCCTAAAGTGAAAAGATGATTATTTCTGATTCTGAACCATATTTTATTTCATGGATAAGCTTGAAGAAACAGTATTGTAAATTTCTACTTGCTCTATATTGTCCGTATTGTAAGAGGTTATGAAATTTAATATTCCAGATACTAGCTTGTCAGTCAGTGCAGAATTTTTGTCCTCGCCTCCTACAAGTTGTCGACACGTGCCTGGTAGCTGGAGAGCACCATTGTTAAACCACTGCATAAAAAAGGGGATACATCTGATGTCAACAACTACCGCCCAATCTCTCTTCTGACTGCCTTATCCAAAATTCTTGAAAAAGTAATGTTTTGTAGAGTATCTTCACACCTTTGTAAAAATAAAGTTTTAACAAAATGTCAGTTTGGTTTCCAGAAGGGTTTTTCAACGGAAAATGCTATATATACTTTCAATAATGAAATATTAAATGCTCTGAGTAACCGGAAGTCACCCATTGGGATCTTTTGTGATATATCAAAGACTTTTGATTGTGTAAATCGTGGAATACTTCTAGATAAGCTCAAGTACTGTGGTATGAATGGGACAGTGCTCAAATGGTTTAAATAATACCTAACTGGAAGAGTGCAGAAAGTTGAAATAAACAGTTCACATAATATGCAAAAAACTGGTGATTTCTCAAACTGGGGAACAATCAAGAATGGGGTGCCGCAAGGTTCGGTATTGGGTCCTCTGCTGTTCTTAATATATATTAATGACTTGCCATTCTATATTCACGAAGATGCAAAGCTGGTACTTTTTGCCGATGATACAAGTATAGCTATCACACCCGACAGACAAGAATTAACTGGTGAAATTGTAAACGATGTTTTTCAGAAAATCATTAAGTGGTTCTCTGCAAATGGGCTCTCATTAAACTTTGACAAAACACAGTATATACAGTTCCACACAGTAAATGGAATGACCCCATTAATAAATATAGACTTCGATCAGGAATCGGTAGCGAAGGTAGAATATTCAAAATTTCTAGGTGTATGTATTGTGAGGGGTTGAACTGGAAAAACACACTGAGGATCTGCTGAAACGTTTGAGTTTAGCTGCTTATGCTATTAGGGTCATTGCAAATTTTAGCGATATACATCTGAGTAAATTAGCTTACCACGACTATTTTCATTCTCTGCTTTCGTATGGCATCATATTCTGGGGTAACTCGTCACTGAGTAAAAGAGTGTTCATTGCACAAAAGCGTGTAATCAGAATAATTGCTGGAGCTCATCCAAGATCATCCTGCAGACATTTAAAGAGCTAGAAATCTTCACTGTAGCCTCACAATATATATATTCACTTATGAAATTTGTTATTAACAATCCGAACGAATTCAAAAGTAATAGCAGTGTACATGCCTACAACACTAGGAGAAAGGATGATCTTCACTACTCAAGGTTAAATCTAACTTTGGCTCAGAAGGGGGTAAATTATGCTGCCACAAAAGTCTTTGGTCACTTACCTAATAGCATCAAAAGTCTGACAGATAGCCATATAGCATTTAAAAGGAAATTAAAAGAATATCTTAATGGTAACTCCTTCCACTCATTAGATGAATTTTCGAATATAGTAAGTGGGTAATTTCCCAAACCCTACAAAAAAAAATTAAAAATATTGAGTGTCGTGTAATATTTTGTGTAATGTAATATCCTGTATAGACACCTTTTATTAACATGACGCGTTCTACATCATTACGAAGTGTCGTATTCATGATCATTGGAACAAGTACTAATCTAATCTGGTAACGTTGAGCGCAAGTATTCTCTATAAGGGAGTATGCCGTTAAATTTATATTGGCAAAGAGGTGAGGGGGGTACTAGTCGGCTTACGTTTTGTAGGCTTAGGTCTGTTAGGGTGGATGGCTGTCTCGTGAATCTGTGCTGTGTATTTTGTGGGAGGGGAAATTTCTTTTACCAGTCAGGTTTACTTTCACTGGTTTCCTGCCACTGAGATGACTTGCGGTTAACATATTCTTCGGCTTATTTTAAAGAAATGTTGGGGACAACTGAAGCTAATTTAATTTGTTGCTGTTTGAGGTACATTGGACAAGTTTTGTGTGTGTACTAAGAAACTGTGAAAAGTGAAAATATTTAAGATTTTAATTGATTTAACAAAGTGAGGCATAAGGATTTGTTTTTGTGCGTTTGACTTCTTACAGTGATTTTAGATTATGTGGTTTTGCAGGACCAACTCAATAGTGTCCTGCACTGACAGCTTGTCATCTGCAAACCAAACGTTGTAAATGTAAATTTCATCGGCCATTTAACACCTCCCTTGATTTTTAAAAACGTAATCTTTGGAGTGTCAAATTGTTTTGCGTATCTTATTTGTTACTACTCACATTTTGTTATGACTGACACGACATCTTTTAATGGATTTTTCCGAGAAAGTTTGGGGCCGAATTTGAATTTTGTTTACTTCTTTGTCTCTCTCTCTCTCTGTCTCTCTCTCTCTCTCTCTGTGTGTGTGTGTGTGTGTGTGTGTGTGTGTGTGTGTGTGTGTGTGTGTGTGTGTGTGTGTGTGTGTGTGTGTTGCCTTTTGTGTAAAGTTCCTTTAATGTGTTAAATAATGTGTTTACAGAGTTTAGTGTTTCCATCTACAGCCTGTTTGACTTCTGCTATTGCCTTTTTTATGTGGAAGTTCTCTTCTATTGTCAGGTTGTAGGATATCTTGTTCTAAAGTCCCTGCATGTTTGTCGTACGTATACTGACTGGCAAGTGTTACATTTGAGTTCATATATTGCTGATCCATTGAAATTATCTGTGGGTGTCTCCTATGTTCGTTTCTGTCTTGTGTTGTCTGTCCTGTATCCTACTTCAAGTCCCTGATTCTTCAATGTGTTGCCTATTCTGTGGACAGTTTTGTTATTGACGGTGAGTATGTGCCGTTTTGTTTTGTGTGTGTGTTGTTGTACTGTTGTGTTTTGCATGCGGTCATTGTTTGTATATTGTGTTGCTCTATGGTGTGTAAGATTTTGTGTGTGTTGTGCTTTCGTTCCTTTTCTTTTTAGAAATTTGTTGGTTTAATTTCTCTATCATTTGGGCCTTCTAACCATTTTCGTCAGCTATCTGTTTTATTGGGTTTAGCTTGTGTGTGTGTGATTCAGTTTGCTTATGGGTGTACTGTTCAATCTGTTGAGCATGAATCCGAAGCTTTCTTGTTTGTCTGTGACTGGGTGGTTCGACACACTGTAAGTAGTGGTGCTTGTGGTTGTTGGTTTCCTGAATATTGTGAAATCATGGGTGTCGTTCGTTTTTTCGTATGATGAGATGTCTGTTCCTATTGTGAAGGGAATTTTTGGGTATAAGTTTATTTCCTTGTGTAGCTGTTCTATACGTATGTGTGGTTCATCAATGAAAAGGAATACATAGATAAAACGTTAGTTTTTTTTGAAGGACAACAGCATCAACAAAGTGAACAGTGACCCAACAGTACGATAATAGAGAAACATCCAACAAACACTGAAAAACAACAAAAATACATTCTCAAAAGGCCAAATAAAACGAATTACACAAAAAATCCAAAGGCACCCACTCTAAAATCCCTATCAGAAGTGCACAGCCAATGTGACATCAGTTCATGATAATGTTTAGGTCTCCATTCTGTTGGAAAAGTTGAGGGGAATTGGTCTTCCTATCAGTTGGATGTATGGCATTAATACTTTCCTCGAGAAGAGGTCAATAATGTAAAATATCAGAATCTCTTTTTGGGGCCTATGATTCTTTCCAGAGGCATACCCCAGGGAGCTATCCTTAGTCCTGTACTCTACGTTCTTTAGTCTGGGGGCCTAGAAAATGTAACTTCTCCTGACGTATTCATTCTGCAGTATGTGGATGACATATGCCAGTACTCATTTGGATGCAGCGAGTATTCCACAAACAGCAATCTGACGGTAGTAGTTTTAGAAGTGGATGATTGGTTACACTCTAATGGCCTTGAAATCTCTTCTTCAAAGTCTCAGTTATTATATTTTCAAGACGCGAAGTGCACTATAACGAAATTCACGCGAGGAGCTATGCGTTTTATGGTAAACCCTCAGCCAAATTTTTGGGAATGTGGTTTGATTCCAATCTCATTTGGATTTCTCACATCTAGTCCATCACTGATACTTGCCTTCCAGCCATGGGCACCATCAGATCTTTAACTAGAATATGGTGGGTGCGAACCCTATTCTATTCGCCATGAGGAGTTTCAAGAATTTTTGGCCATAAATATAAAGGAAGTTGTGAATTTGATAAATGTAGTCTACCTCTGTAGTATCGATATAACCATATTCTTTGCAAGTCAGATGTTTGTCAGAGAGGTTACTTCTTTCGAAGAGAGCAGCGGTGTGTGCTGGACAGTCTGGTTAAGTACTCGGTTTGAAAAGATGGAAGCTGTCCTGCCGTGTAGTGGAGGCAGTATTATTTAAGAGATGTTGCAGTTACATATTTTGAAGAAGTGAGATCATAAGAATGCAACAATGACAAAAGCCAATTATTGAGGTAATCCAGTTTTTTTTTATATTTGCAACTGTGTGGTTTCTTAGTGTAAGGACATTGTGTATGGGTAAAGTAAGCTGCAGAAATTTTGCAGTGAAGCGCATGGGCTTGTCTGGTAGTGCAAACAAGTGTCAAAGAAAGTAACTGTACACAAGAAAGTTATCAATATTTTGCTAATCTGTCTAGTTGTGAGAACTTTATGAAAAGAGGTATTGATGTTACGGCTTAATGAAGTGCTCAGTTGCACATGGAGTCTTCGTTCCCATTTGTCATTCTTAAGTTTAGTTTCTCATTTTTCATTGTTTACTTTCATGACTTGTGTTCGCATGCCCGCATTCCACATCGCGAGTTTTGTACTGTGAAGCATTTTACAGAAATTGCTAAGATACAGTCTTGCATTGCACGTCACAAGTACGACAAATGGAATTTGGTTTTGGACAGTCAGATCAATATTCCCAATAGCAACAGGTTGCTGAATAAATGAGCGTTCCGTGCGCACAGCCATACCAATAAAGTTAATTACCATCAAAGCTCATGTGCGTTGTAAGGGACATTGATTGTCAGAGGGTTTTCGTGCAAATAATAGCAATAGTTCTTTGGCTCAACACACAGTAAAATAATTAAAATATCCACGGGTGTACTGCCGGTCTACAGTGTCCAGCGGGCACAATATTTCGGCGATCACACATGTCGCCATCATCAGGTGAACTGACGGACTGAGCTCTGGAGGTTACTGGCAGCTGCAGACGGACTTCATAGCTTTCCCAGCACATGAACGAAAACCAAACCTTGTCCACAGATTTACGGCCTCTTGTGACCTCAGGCCCCGGGTTTTTGGGCCCATCCAGACTCACGATAGAGGGACCGAGCGTCCCGCTGCAGAACGGCCGTCCAGGGCCAAACACTCGTCTCAATTGCCTCGTCCGCCCTCGGCACGGCACCCCGCGCCACCCCCCGCCCCCCCACCCAGCTCCGCAACGCTCTCTAGGAAAGCGCGGGAACTCCAAACAGTAGTAAACCAAGGGAAAAACAGGAACCGTGGCAAACGACACGGTTCAGTCAGCTGGGCATCGAAGACCAGTCCCAAAAAGCGATAAGTTTCCATCACACTGAATAAAACTGGTTGTGGATGAACAATATGATAGTGAGCGAAATGCATGATGTGAGTCTTGGCGGCGGAAAACAAAGCAATGGGTGATGACCCATGACTGCTTTCTGAATGGCAACCTGCTGTCAGCATTCAACAACATCCATGCTAGAGGGGCAATTGTAAAATAAAAAATCGTTGCTATACAATGAGAATGACCCTGACGATCTGACAGCTGCTGTTAGACCGTTGACGGACACTATAAACAGAGAGACACCCAATGCAGAAGCCTGTGGGACCCCATACTATTGGATGTGGGGTGTGCTGTGGGAAGCACCAATTCGAACCCAGAAAGTGAGGTGCGACAATCGGACAAAAATCGGAAGTGTGTCCCACAGGTCATTCTCGTGTAAGGTAGCAAGGATGTGGTGTCACCAAGTGATGTGATAAGTCTTTTGAGGTCGAAGAAGACAGCTCTAAGGTGTTAACATTGGTCAAAATGTATGCAGAAGACAGACTTCAGGCAAAGCAAATTATCAGTAGTGGAACTGGTTGGCGAAAACCACCCTGGGATGGAGCCAGAAGGCCCCAAGTTTCAAGGAGCCAACACAGCTGCCAGTTCACCATGTGTTCAAGCAACTTACAGAGAACATTGGTGAGACAAATTGGGTGATAGCTGTCCATCTAGAGGATGCTTGTATAGTTTAGGTTTCGGAACAATGATGCTTTCTCGCGATGGAGTTGGGAACTCACCCTCTCTCCAGATATCGTTAAAGATGGTAAGGAGATGATCCTGACAGTCGACTATTAGGTGTTTGAGCATTTGGTTGTGAATGCAGTCTGGTTCTGGAGCTGTATCAGAGCAAAGGGCTAGGGACTAGGGCACTGAAGAATTTCCATTCACTGAATGGAGTATTATAGGGCTCCGGATGGTGTGTAGTGAAAGATAAGTGCAACGCTCCATCTGATGTTGAAAGACATGAAAGGTACATTGATACTTCTCAGATGCAGACGCCTCAGCATAATGCAGGCCAAATTTTGGGCTACAGTGTCTGAGACAGTAAAATCAGCATCGTTCAACGAAATACCAAGTGCACCTGCAGGGGAATGGTATTGGTAAAGGCGTCTGATCTTCGGCCGTACCTGCAAAGGAGGTCTATGTGGTCCAATAGTTGAAACTTACGTTCTTAGGATTATTGCTTCTGTAGTTATATTAAGTGGTGGACCCAGGCATGGAGCTGTTTAAAGGAAATGAGATGCTCAATGGACAGATGCCGCTTATGACGTTGGAAAGCCTGCCTGCGATCTCATTTGGTCTTGACAATTTCCGAAGCACTGAGCCGCGAGCCAGTGGAGATAATGTGCAGCGGCACACCTCCAGGAAGACAAGATTTCGAGAGCATCAGAACTGAGTAATACGAAGATGATACTTAGCCTGCATTCAGCGAGTAGTGACGAAGAGTGTAGTACTCGAATGTAGGAGGCACAGGAAGCATAGGAATCAAGAGAACATCAGTGAACTTAATTTCTTTTTACAAATAAAGAGATTAATTAATCTTCAAGTGATGTGTACACATAACTAGGCGACTGATGACCTCAGAAGATAAGTCACATAGTGCTCAGAGCCATTTGAAACTTTCCACTGCCAGTCTACATTTTATATCCTCTCTACTTCGACCATCATCAGTTATTTTGCTCCCCATATAGCAAAACTCCTTTACTACTTTGAGTGTCTCATTTCCTAATCTAATTCCCTGAGCATCCTCGATTTAATTCGACTACATCCCATTATCCTCGTTTTGCTCTTACTGATGTTCCTGTTATATCCTCCTTTCAAGATACTGTCCATTCCGTTCAACTGCGCTCCCAAGTCTTTTACTGTCTGTGACAATATTACAGTGTCATCGGGAAACATCAAAGTTTTTACATATTTTCCCTGGACGCTATTTCCTACTCCATTTTTGTTTTTTGTTTCTTTTACTGCTTGCTCATCACACAGGTTGAATAACATTGGGGATAGGCTACAACCCTGTCCCACTCTCTTCCCAACAACTGCTTCCCTTTCGTCCCTCTCGACTATTATAACTGCCACCTGGTTTCTGTACAAGTTATGAATAGCCGTTCGCCCCCTGTGTTTTAGCCCTGCCGCCTTTTGAATTTGAAAAAGAGTATTCCAGTCAACACTGTCAAAAGCATTCTGTAAGTCTTACCTTCTAAGATAACTCTTAAGGTCAGTATTGGCTCGCGTGTTCCTACATTACTCCAGAATCGAAACTGATCTTCATCGAGGTCGGCTTCTACCAGTTTTTTCCCTCCTCCTGTAAATGATTCGTGTTAGCATTTTGCAGCCAAGGCTTATTAAACTGATAGTTCGGTAATCTTCACTTCTCTCAGCACCTACTTTCTCTGAAATCGGAATTATTATATTCTTCTTTACGTCTGAGGGTATTTCGCCTGTCTCTCAGATCTTGCTCACCAGATAGAGGAGCTTTGTCATAGCTGGCTCTCCCGAGGCTACTCACGGGGCCTTGTAGCTCTCGTTACACAATCCGAAATACGGGGTAGCCAGTACGTCGAACAATTCCTCTGCGAGAAGCCAATACGGTTGCAATGAAATTCACGTACACTACCTCACTGCAAAATAAATGGGTCAGATTAAAATGCTGTCCCTGAGTACAGCTAGTCTTGATTTTTAGTCTTGCAAACAATCACTGTGCTGGAACTTTTACTGTGATTACAGAGCAAACGAACACAAAAATCAGTGCATCTGAATTCCTGACCAAACTGCTTGAAAATTCGCAATCTAGTACTTAATGAAACATTTTACGCCTTGATAGCTTCAGGTTGGATGAGTCAGATATCATGGTGAGTTTTGACGTTTCCTTGTTTACGGGGGTACCCCTGCGAGAGTCACTAGAATTGATTAGTCAGAAGTTTGACGAGAAGACCACTGAACTTTTTAGGCCTGTCTTGACTTCCACGTATTTTCTTTTTAATGGAGAATACTACGAACAAACAGAGGGAGTCGCCATGGGTAGCCCAGTCTCACCGGTGGTAGCGAATTTGTACATGGAGAACTTCGAGGAGGAAGCCCTGTCGTCATCTGAATGGAAACCTACTGGCTTTTTCCGTTACGTGGACGACACGTTCGTCATCTGGGCACATGCTACGGATAAACTTCTTGACTTCCTTACACATCTAAACTCCATACACCCCAACATCAAATTCACTATAGAGACTGAAACGGAGGGTAAATTACCTTTCCTTGACGTCTTGGTCAAGAGAAGGGTTGACGGCACCCTAGGCCATGGAGTGTATTGGAAGACAACGCACGGTGATCTGTATTTTCACGCAGACAGCTGCCACCACCCTTCACAGAGGAAAGAGGTACTTAAAACTCTAGTACATAGGGTGCGCACTATCTCTGACGCAGAGTGTCTACCCCAGGAATTGGAACACCTGAGAACTGTATTTCGAAAAATGGGTGCTCAGAGTGTCAGATTCAATGTGCTCTCCGTCCAACCACTACAGCACAACCTATGGAGATGGATGAAATCACGAGGGAGGAGGTAGGCACTGCGTTTATTCCATATACAGGCGCACTCTCGGGGAAAATCGTGCGCATTTTGAAGAAACACCGGGTCGGAACTGTGTTTCGTCCTCCGAATAAAACTCGTGCACTGGTGGGGAGCGCCAAAGATGACCTCGGTTTGAGGAAGGCCGGTGTGTACCAGATTCCGTGTCAGTGCGGCAAGTCGTAAATTGGTCAGACGATGCGTACCGTCGAGGATCGATGCCGTGAACACCAGAGGCACACTCGACTGATGTATCCGAGCAAGTCGGCGGTCGCTGAACATTGTTTGTCGGAAAATCACGCCATGGAGTATGAATGCACGAGGATTCTGGTACAGACGTCGAGATACTGGGAAAGCGTCGTTAGAGAGGCCATCGAAATTCGCACCAATGACGACCTCAGAAACCGTGACTGAGGCTATAATTTTAGCAAGGCTTGGGAACCAGCGGTCGGGTTAATCAAGAGTAAACCGAGCAAACGTATAGTTGTGACGACCACGGCGGACAGAGCCATAACTCCGACGTCATCTCAGACGCCGTCGCAATCTGTTCCACCACGCGACCGTGGCGCGGGGAGCGGACGGCGGAGGGAGCGCGCCGCGGGCGGAGGGTATTTAAATCGGCCGCCGCCGCGACCGAACCCAGTTCCCCCTGAGCAGCCATAGCGTACGGATCTTCATCTAGTTAGTGCAATGGTCGTCGTCTGGCGGGGCCAATTTCCCAGTGTTGTGGGAGCCGTTAACAACTGTGTGGCAACGTTTCTCTGCTTTGAGGTTGTGATCGGGAATTGCCTTGCGTGTGTGTTACTGCACCCTTGCATGATCGTCCATGTGAACGCCATGCTGACTTAAGGCGCGCGTCGTAGAGAAACAAAAAGAAAGAAAAACGTTTCGGCTGTGGACCCTCTGCAAGCCTTTGTTTTCCCATGGACGGCGTGGGTCACTGTTTGGGTAAGCACGTTGTAAAATGTTAAATAACCGTGTACTGTCTGGCGGAGGGATAGTGGACTGTAGCCAATTTTATGCATGTCTGAAATGCGAGATTATGTTTATGTTCGCCATTATCTGTTGTGTTTTAATACGTAGGCGTATTTAACTTCAGTCGTTGTTGTTGTGTACATATTTTTGTGTTAAGGAGTTTAGTCCCCGTGGCATTTAAGTGCTCTGTTTAATTATATTTAAGATAGTGCTAGAGTTTCTATTTGGTAATCCGCCTAGCCACGACTGATGTCGGTTGCTCTGTCTGTCTGAAATGTTGGGTCTATTGGGTAAAGACCGCTGTTGACTTGCTCTCGCCGGCCGGTGTGGCCGAGCGGTTCTAGGCGCTACAGTCTGGAACCGCGCGACTGCTACGGTAGCAGGTTCGAATCCTGCCTAGGGCATGGATGTGTGTGATGTCCTTAGGTTAGTTAGGTTTAAGTAGTTCTAAGTTCTTGGGGACTGATGACCTCAGAAGTTAAGTCCCATAGTGCTCAGAGCCATTTTTGACTGGCTCTCCTGAGCTCCGAAGTCCCTTCCATATACTACGGCTGTAGTTCTGCCAGAATCTAAAAAAGAAAAAAAATTGCTCTGAGCACTATGGGACTTAACTTCTAAGGTCATCAGTCCCCTAGAACTTAGAACTACTTAAACCTAACTAACTTAAAGACATTACACACATCCATGCCCGAGGCAGGATTCGAACCTGCGACCGTAGTAGTCGCGCGGTTCCAGACTGAAGCGCCTAGAACCGCTGGGCCACCGCGGCCGGCCCAGAATCCCATTTGCAAAAGTTATCAATAAAGCTACCTTTGCCTCTGTAATTTTCGTCCGCTGGCCAGCAAGCTTTGGTTAATGATTTAAAAATCGCCAACTGGTCTTCGTCCAACCTAGTGGCTCGTGTTAGACGAGTTCCCTTTCCAGTTTGATGCATTTGCTGAGACATGACTTAATTATTTGCTATTGGTGTTAATTGCTTTAAATGAACCTTCTTTAATTTGTGGTTATAATTCTTAATGAGTGATCGTCCTGAATGGTGTAACATTTAATGTATGTCTGATTGTCCCCTATGTCACCTACTGACTTCGTTCAGAGACTGAAAAGGTGATCCTTGCTCAAGTTTATGGGACTTTGTTAACCGTTGATTTTTATCATATATGGTCTTAAAAATATGTTTGTTGAAAGGGATTAATCTCAGATTCATGTTTATTAAGTAATCCTGAAGTTAATAGCAAATATTAAGAGTGCAAATATTCTCTCATTGTTACACTTGCTTGTTCTGTGGATTGCACTGAAGGGTGTGACAATAAATGCAAAATCTAAAGTGAAGCTTTGGGGCGAATTAATGCTTTCCTTTATCATTACCTTTAAAGATATCTGATTGTTTGTCGCTTGTTGATAAACTTGGTTGGGAGAATAGTTTATTGATTGACCCTGTAGAAAGAGTAGCCCAGATGACAAGGCTTCTCCATCTTCGCCAACTTAAGCAATGGTGCTGGATACACCTAACACACTCTGCCACCTGAGTAACAGCAGCTGGGGTGCAGACTGCACTATCTTTCTGCAGCTTTACAAAGCTCTGATCCTGTCTCGTCTTGATTATGGGAGCCTGGCATACCCTTCGGTATCGCCACCAGCATTGTAGCCAGAGGACCAATCGCACCACTGTGGGGTCTGACTTGCAACAGGAGCCTTTTAAACTGGCCTTGTGAACAGCCTTCTCGTGGAGGCTGGGATCCCTTAACTATGGATCAGGCACCAACAACAGTTACTCAATTAAGCTATACACATCCACAGCTCCTGTAAGCATCAAAACTATCATGCCCAATTTCGTGGTAGAGAGGTGCACCCTCCCCCCCCCCCCCCCCCCCCACAAGAGACCCAGAGCTGGGGTCAGAATTGCAGCTCGACTACAGTGTCCCTGCTGTGAACTCCACGCACTGTTGTCTCTTGTCAGGGAGCAATCGCATACCCTGTCATGGCCTGTCCCCCAACCTCGGAACTGTCTCAATTTATCATTTGTACAGAAAGATTCAGTTGACCCCATGGTTTTCACCACTTGTTCCTGGAGGTCCTCAAAACATTACCAGTTTCGGAAGTGGCGTATACTAATGGCTCAATGGTCAGACAGACTAGTTTTGCATACAAACATGCAAGATGCAGTGAACTACGTTCCTTGCTGGATGGATGCAATGTCTTCAATGCTGAATTGGTAGCCATTAAACGAGCCCTTAGCGATGCACGTTCTTGCACCAACAAGATGCTTCTAATTTGCAGCGATCCCTGACCAGCCTTGAGGCTGTAGACAAGTGCTACTGGACCTTCAGTCAATACTACACCATCAATTGCTGGATGGAAATTGCCGTCGTTTACAATGGAATTCGCAGACAAACTGAGGGCAGTAATGGAACCTACAGCCATCCAGCAGTCTTCCTTCCACATATCTCGCAGGGAATCGGCCGTCCTTTGTCAGCTGTGCATTGGGCAGACTTGGCTGACCAACAGCCACATTCCCAGACATGAGGACCCTTCTCACTACCCACCTAACGCTGGCCCACATGTTACTAGACTGCCCAGATTTGGCTGCCGATATCTTAACCTTCTGACACGCTACCTCTGGTGCTAGTGGACGACGCCAAAGTGTCTGACCTGGTTTTACGTTTCACACACTCAGGTGTTTTCTACTTGTTTCTGTGACGTGGGGCACTTTGCCTCATTGACGGCCTTAGGGGCTGGAGGGCCACACGTCGCCTGTTTTGGCCCAGGGGTCTCACAGCAGAGGTCTGGCCTGTCCCCTACCATTCCCATCATTTTATTCTCCTTGTTCTTTCATGTTTTGTCGTTTTTAATGTTTTATCTTTCCTGAGCTTTCATCATTTTGTCTGTGTTGCTCGTTTCCTTGGAGTAACGGACAGTGAGGTGGTACTGGTTGGATGCAGAGGGTCCATCTCCACCACATACCATGCTCCAGGTAGGGGGATCTCCAACTGCACTGTGGGCAGAAAGACTCGCCCATCTTGCTCCCTCTCAGTCCCATCCCACTTCTGCATGATTTTATGTCTGTCATAGCTTATCTTACAGTTGGGCTTCTGAAGGTTATTCTTTGTTTGTACATATTGGTTGAGGGAACTGATGTCCTCGCAGTTTGGTCCCTCTAACTCCAACAACCAACCAACCAACCAACCAGCAAGCTCGTGGTCAGGAGGCAGCGTTCAGAGTTCAGCGGTCCGTTTATGAGTTGGAACGAGCTTCTAATAGCGAAAAGCAACTAATATTTCTGTTTTTGTGTGCATTACAGTTTAAAATCTTAAACTTTTCATATTTGTGTTTCTAGTAGCCATAGTTTCATGTTTTGACTACTGTGTAGTGTAAATTTCCGCCGTTTGCTTTGCGTGGAACATTTGCTGTCGTGTTAATAGCAGTTAAAACTGTAGCATGCATTAGCTGTTCAGACAGTCCCAGCTAGGTAGCAGCGTTCAGAGCCGATATTCCGTTTGTGAGTTCCGGTTTTTAAACCACGATTTATTCTGTTTTTATCTCCTACTTCAGTATTTATAGGAACTTTGATTGCTGTGATCAGATGTAAGCTGAATTGGTGATCCTACGCTTGTAGCTCCAGTCACTGTCTTTGGTCACACAACTTGAGGCTGCTGGCAGTGGACATCACTGTGAGAGGCTGGACGAGGGTATGCGTGGTGACCACCACTGGTACTGCCCACATTGAGGTAGTTTCTCAAATATAGTTTAGTGGGAGGTTGCTTCAAGGTGTGGCAGGCATCAGAACTCTTTCATGGAGCCAATCGATAGAACCTCCTTTGTTCGGCTGGCGATCAGTTTTTGGGCTAAGTTTGTTTCTGACACAATGAGGCAGATGGAGTTGCTCGCTGTGTTCCAAGAGGCCTCTTGGACCACAAGATCTGGGCATACACTGAGGGTGAGTTCACTGCGATTTAGGAGCCTCAGTGTCAGGCACGGAAGGGGATGCCTTAGGGATGTGCTTGCCAAGGAGGGGAAGAAATGTAATGTGCCCTTTGTGTGCACACTCGGAGTCAGTCCAATTCTGGAACGAGTGCTTTTAGATGCTGTAAAAAGCACAGCATGCAGCTGATTGCAGGTAGTGGCTCTCATCGGTACTAACAACGTGTGTCGCTTTGGATAAGAAGAAATTCTCTCTGGCTTCAGGTGGCTAATATAAATAGTACAGACCGCCAGTCTTGCCTGCAAGATGAAGGTGAAGCTCACCATCACTATTATTATCGACGAAACTGACTGCAGATCTTTGGTACAGAGTGTAATGGAGGGTCTGAATCAGACTCATACAGTTATGTGACTTTGTAGATAGATTTGTCGACTTGAGCAATTGGGTAGCGGGCTTTTGCGTTGTGCTTAATGTCAGGCGTCCACTATATGCAGCGGGCGTCTACACGGGTAGCTGGGGCTGTGGGCTGTGGTGGATCGACTGCGCGGTTTTTTAGGTTCGAGCGTCTCAGGAAAGTGCAGAAAGTGCTTCAGTTTCAGAGGGCGCAGCACGAACACAGAACGAGGATAGGCGTAGGAAAACGCAATCTTGTAGATGGGTTAGGAAAGAACCATAGCTCCAAGCACTAACAGAAAGCACTAAGTTCAAATCGTTCCAGGTACCAAAAGCTGGTTAAAGTTGCAGATATGTTCATCCAAAATTTTTACCAAGGATCTAACTCTGTTCAGAAAGGATAGATTAATTGCAGCTGGTGGCGGCGTCTTTGTTGCTGTTGAGTCATTTACCTTGTAGCGAAATTGAAGTAGATAGTTTAGCTTAGATTGTATCTACTTATCATTGCAATTGACACACAGAGGAGACCCCAGGATGTAGTACAAGAATACACAACAAATATTTACAATGAAAGCATATAAGCTAATTGACCTTCCACGGATCCCCAGTGGAACAGTCGTCATGGATCTGGAATGAGTCAAAACATTTTTAAACATATTTTCATTTACGAGGTAGTAAACACTAAACAGAACAATCATTTTACAACAGTTATTTATAATGACCGCGTTACTACACTGAATTTATACAGAAGTCATTGTACAAATATTCGCCTCACTTTACGTTATTACTGACACTCACACGAATACACTTACACATACCCAGCGAGGTGGCGCAGTGGTTAGCACACTGGACTCGCATTCGGGAGGACGACAGCTTCAAAACAGCGTCCAGCCATTCTGATTTAGGTTTTCTGTGATTTCCAGATATCGCTCCAGGCAAATGCTGGGATGGTTCCTTTGAAAGGGCACTGCCGACTTCGTTCCCCATCCTTTCCTAATCAGATGGGATTGATGACCTCTCTATTTGATGCCTTCCCCCAAATCAACCAGCCAACCAACACATACACATATCAATTGTTTCTGCTACGAATTTCATCAGTATAATGGGAGTGGGCCGCCAATAAATTCTTTTATGCTGCTCTTCAACCGAACTTTATTGATAGTTAAACTTTTTACGGCTGCTAGCAAGTTGTTATTGAAAATGTCTGTTCAGAATAATGGACACCTTAACGGATCAATGTAAGAGACTTTAAATCTTTGAACATTATTCAGGTTTCCTGTGCCGCTTCCATGAACTGAGCTGTTAGTTTGAAAAATATTTTTAATGACAAATTTTTTTAAGTAATAAATACGTCGGGAAGCAGTTGTTAATATCCTTAGCTCCATAAACAGGTCTCTGGAAGGTGTTCTTGAGTTCACATCACAAATAATCCTAATTACACATTTTTATACCTGGAGAACTTCAGCTTCTTCTGTTTAACACGATTTAGGCTTATACTGGTGGTAAATATCTTACTAACTCTGGATTGCATGTAGTGGATTTTTTTCGAAGTTTAGTGACAACGAATTGACTAGGAACATTTATTAATGTTCATGAAAATTGAAGTAACCCATCTTCGTAAAACTAAACTTGATTTGTTACTTACTGCGTTGTTTGTATCATCTGCAAACAAAACAAACTTGGCATCTGGTAAAGCTAGTAATGAAAGGTCCTGTTATTACGGTTAGAGGTTATACTTGACAATGAATAAACTAATAATTGGTTGCTTTTACCAACTCCCTGTCTCGTATGATAAAGTTGCTACACACTTCAAAGAGAACATGAATCTTATTCGAAACAGATACGCCACTCATACAATTGTAGTTCGTGTTGACTTCAATCTACCCTCGATTTGTCGGTGAAAAAACGTATTCAAAGCTGGAGGCAGGTATAGAATACTGTCAGAAGTTGTACTAAATGCTTTCTCCGAAAATTATTGTGTGTAATTAGTTCAGGAGTCCAACCAAAGTGTAAATTTTTGCCAAATCATACTTAACCTCTTAGCAACAAATAATCCTTAGCAGATATGGAGCATCACGACAGTTATATGAACTAGAGGCGACAAGATGGCTGTAGCGAGAATAACCACCGCGACTTCGAAATTCTCCAAAACGAAAAACAAAATATAATTATTGAAAAAAGGAGATAAAAATTCGCTTAGTATCTTCCTAAGAGACGGCTTCCACCCCTTCCGAACTATGTAAGGTAGGCGAGATAGGGCTTAAATTCAGAGAAACAGTATCTGAGGCAGTTGCTAGATTTATACCAAGTAAATTAATAAAAATTTGTGCTGATTTCCCATGGTACACAAAACAGGTGAAAACACTACAGCACAAGCAACGAAACAAACATGCTGCATTTTAAAGAACGCAATCTCCATGATCGGCGATATTTTATTAAAGCTCGAAACACAGCCCGAACTTCAACGTCAATTGCTTTCAATAGCTTTCACATTGAAACTCTCGAAATCAGCCAGAAAATCTAGAGATGTTAGTTGTATGCAAAGTACTCCGGCGGCAAGGGCAGTCAGTACACACACTGCGCGGCACCATTGACATTACTGATGGCAGCGCCAAGAAGCGGGGGTAGAACACTTTTCAGAAATCCCTTCACCAAAGATGACGAAGTAAATATTCTAGAATTTGAATCGCGAACTGCCAACATGAGAAACGTAGAAGTACACACCCTTGGTGTTGCGAAGCATCTTGAAGCACTTAATAAACTCAAGCCTTCCTGTCCAGATAGCGTACCGATAACGTTCTTTTTCAGAGTTTGCTGATGCAGTAGCCCCAAACTTAGAAATCGTATTCAACTGCTCGCTTTAGATAAAGATCCATACCAAAAGAGTGAAAAGTTGCGCAGTACACAAATACTTTAGAAAGGAAATACGAAAAATCCTCTGAATGACAGACCAATATCACTATCGTAGACTTGTAGTAGAATTTTGGAAGATCTACTGTGTTCGATCATGATCAGTTACCTGGAAGACTCCTTATTCTCACTAAGTAATGAGTGCGATCGACAGATGGCGTCAACCTGATTCCATATTTCTAGATTTCCAGAAGGCTTTTGACACCGTTCCTCATAAATGATTTCTAACGAAATTGCGTGCCTTTGGAGTATCGTCTGAGTTGTGCGACTGGATTCATGATTTCTTGTCAGAAAGGTCACAGTTCGTGGTAATCGATGGAGAATCGAGTAGAACAAAATTGCTATCTGGCGTTCCCCGAGATACTTTTATAGGCCCTCTCCTGTTCGTGATCTATATAAACAATTTCGAAGATAGCTGTCTTAGACTGTTTGCTGATGATGCAGTCATTTACCGTCTAGTAAACTCATCAGAAGATCAAAAACAATTGCAAAATGGCTTTCACACGATATCTGAATGGTGCGAAAAGTGGCAGTTGTATCCCACTAAGGAAAACTTACGTCATCCATGTGGTGTCTTGCCCACTCGTTGCTAATAGGGTGCCTAAAGGATGTTGCATTCTCGGAATGTGTAACGTCCTTCTGATCTTCGGTCTTGCCTAACACTCAGCGATAGAGCAATGAGATTGTTATTTATTATGTATCGGTATCGTCGTTACAAACAGAACATTGATGAACTGAACTCGCGACTGGTGCGAGATATTTACTTCACCAAATGTCGTAATCAAATCGTTTATAATCGATGGTTTATCAGTTGCTAATTTAAACATTAATGATAAGTTCAAATTAGTTCCAGCGACACCAACTTCCCTATAGACTGGTTGTAATCTCAAATCTATAGTCGCAAGTGTTATTAATTCCTAAAGTCAAGGAGTTTCTATATAAGCGCCGAGCGCTTCAGTCAAATAATATCACGGCACGTTATCTCTCTAAATAATATTGTAAAACTTGAATGATAAATGCGTGAATTGACACTACATGCTGGTTTATTACACAATATTGGTCACTTCCTAACAGAGGCGTGAGGGAGCAGCTTTCCCAGGTGTTGGGGGGGGGGGGGGGGGGGGGGGAGAGAATTATAAATTTTATGCTTCGTAACTATCGCCAAGTTCCATAGTCCATTAGTTATTACGAATGAAATTGTCTGTGTTCACGTCCTTCAGTGTTAACTTCAGGTTATCTAATGAAGTCACTTCTGTCTAATATATATATAAGTCCTCTATCTGAATTCTAAATAACGTAATATTTGAAGTCGAAGTATCGTTTCACCGCGTCATCGTAGATCGCAATAATCTATTCTGAGAAAACAATCTGATTGCGCCCACATACATGAGCATTCAAAAGTACGACCTGCTTCGGCTAACTCTCGTAGCGTAGTGACAATAGATTGAATTATCCTTAGCCAGTGCTCACGAATCTCAAAGAGTATTCACACGGAGTATTCTTTGGGAACGTTGGTTCTACTTTGCGAATTTTAATTATAGTGATTTTACGATTTACTATGATTTTGAATTTTGAGTTTGATTTTACTGGAATCCTGTCTGTCTTTCGTATGTTAATAAATTACTATTATATTCCTGATTCAATTACTGGTTAATATCCAAATAATAGTGTTAAATGGAAATTTGTTTGCTTGTTCATATTTCATGGAATTTGGGATGTGTTTTGGGGAAATCTTTGGAACTTTCGGAGCTAATTTTTTATTTTCATTTCTCGTCCGAGGAAGTGGCATTACAAATGCTATACTACAGTTCAAGCAAGTAACATTAGTAGTTTTACTTGTAGAAAGCAAATTGAGAGTACTTAACTTTGATTACAGCAAATGTCGCTAGCGAGAGGACATGAAAACAGTAAAGTTCTTGTTGTACACGAAGCACTTGATACTGGTCACAACAGTCTGCCAGCGTAGCTCTAATGTCGGTTGCAGACTGGGCCGATCTGAGCGGCCGAGTCCAGCAGGAGCGACGCTTATAATTCACGTCTTCTAGGTGTCGCTCCTGGCGCGGCACGGTCCAAACCCGCGCACCATTGGCCGACTTTTCCACCTTCTCTGGATTTCTGTCCGTCTTACTTACGGCGCTTGTGGTTACGCGACAACAATCCACACGAGTCCAAAAATAAATCCGTTAACTTTCGATTACACGGTAAATCGCACAAATCTACAGGCTGTCAATTCGATTAAATACCTACGGATTAGAAATTCGAACAACTTAAGCTGGAATGATGACCTGGATAATGTTATTGTGTAAGCGAACCAAAAGCTAAGTTTTATTTTCAGAACACTTACAAGATGCAACAAGTCTACTAAAGAAACTGGCTGTATTACGAATGTTCGTCCTCTGCTACAGTAGTGCAGTGGTGTATTTTGGGGGACAGTGTGCCACGGATATGGAAAGTTGGGATGGAAATCATTAATAGAAAGTCGTATTTCGTTGCGGCGCTATCTTTTCACGAAATTGTCACAAAACTGCCTCTCCGAATTTGAAAATACTTTGTTACCGCTAGTCTGCATAAGGTGAAATGATCATCATAATAAAATACGAGAAATGTCAGGTCGTACAGAGAGATTTAAGTGTTCATTTATCCCATATACTGTTAGAGATTGGAACGGTAGAGAAAGTCTGAAGGTAGTTGGAAAAATCCTGCGCCAGGTACTTACGTGTGAATTTCACAGTAGCCATGTACATGAAGGTGGGAGTAGCTCTTAACTTCATCTACTTGATGGTCAGCAGTGTTGATGTTAACTTCCTTGCTATTTCATTTCTGTATCTCTCATTGCATTAGTCTTTTTCAGGTTTACTGTCAATCCATATTCTGTACCGATTCCATTCAACATACGCTGTAATTCTTATTCACTTTCACTGGCGATAGCAATGTCATCAACGATCTTATCGTCGATATTATTTCACCCATAATATTAATCCCAATCTAGAAACTTTCCTTCATTTATGTCATTGCTTAGTCGCTCTGCTGATTGAACAGTAGAGGCGAGAAATTATATTCGTGCCATACACCCGTTTTATTCCGAGTACGTCGTTCGTGGTCTTCCGTTGTTACTGTTCCCTCTTGCTTCTTGCACATATTGTTTATTACCCGTCATTTCCTATAGCTTACATCTATTTTTCTCAGAAGTACTAACATTTGTGAAAGCTTTTCGTACGTCGACAAAACGTATGAATATGTCTCGATTTTTCTTAAGTCTTGCTGCGATTATGTCGGGATGTAAGAACTGCCTCTCTGGTATTCTTACATTTTAGAAACTCGAACCATGCATCATCTAACACCGTCAATTATCGTTAGCGTTCTTTCTTATATTATTCTTGACAGCAACCCCGGTGACTGAGCCGTTAAGCTCATTGTACAATACTTCTCGTGCATTCCTGCCCTTGCTATCATCGTGATCGTGTGGATGACATTTTTCCGAAACTCTCATGATATGCCTCTAGTCCCATAGATCCTACAGATCCATTTGAATAGACGTTTGGTTGTCACTTTCTCACTGATTTCAGAAATTCTACCTCGTTTCATCACAAGCCTTCCGAAGATCTATTAAACTCTAATATCGAATCCTCTGTTTTCCGTAACGTGTCATATTTAACCCGTACTCACATCAGCACACAGGTCTTCTTCCTTGTAGAGGCGTTTAGTATGAAAGACAGTAAAAGTGCCTTTAAGTGCCGGCCGCTATGGTCGAGCGATTCTAGGCGCTTCAGTCTGGAACCACGTGATCGCTACGGTCGCAGGTTCGAATCCTGCCTCGGGCATGGATGTGTGTGATGCCCTTAGGTTAGTTAGGTTTAAGTAGTTCTACGTCTAGGGGACTGGTGACCTTATAACACTCCTGTCTGCTACTGCTGTACCATAACCTTAAAGCCGGAAACAAGTTGTGAAATAAAACTATTTTGTTAGAGTGATAATGGTATAAAGCAACAGAGCAGTGTTACCCTCCGAGAGTAATTTTGTTATGTGACCGTGTTGTACCTAACGGAGGTGGCTTATAGGAAGTGAAAGTCAGAATTACGTAAATATTTGAACAGTAACAAACAAAATTTTGCCCATCTGCACTGTTTAACTGATAGAGAAAACGGTCGCCAGCCTAACTAGGCAAGAGAATGAATAACATTCTCGTTCAAGAAAATAGTTATTAGTAACTTTAATGGATAAACACAACCTATACTTTGTCACACGCGAGTACAGTGAAATCTGACACATACATATGTTTACGGTAAGATTGAAACCAACAGTTAGAGCAGCACAAACTATTTGCAAAATTATAACAGATACCGAAACACACCATTACTTTCAGGGCTTACACAAAGTGAATGGTCTTTATAACATTACTATTAATATGCACTTTTAATACACAAGAGACAAACTCTTAGCAAACATGAGTATATAACGTTTCACAACTGCAGCTTTCTACTTTTACTGCAGTGAGACACAAAATTAACATATATGTAAGATACTGACTCACCTTCTGCGATTTACAACAGGCAGTAATGTGATCATTTACTAAGCAAAACTTTAGAAGCCTCAGTCTTAAGAACTTTTAATTTTGCAGTTGGCAACAGCACTTTAATAAGCAGTTTTAATAGAAAATTTATTTTCGGCAAACATTTACTTTAACTCACTCTCTTGCCACATTAACTTTAACTTTCTTTTTACTAAGTTCAAGAGGCATTAATTAGTATAACATTGGTCATAAATGTTCTTTCAGTAGGGACTCTCGGTAATTACTTTAGTTCAAACGGAAAGGAACCTGACAGGTGTTACGATAAGGAGAAAAATGAAGGTAGGTACATAAATTCAGATATAAATTCCCTTATATTTGAGCACAATAACACATCCATTAAGCTGATCCTTCACTGTACATCATTATAGCATTCCGATGCAATGAATGCGCAATATGGTGGCAACTGCATGTTGGTAGGTGGAATTGCAGGTAGAATTGCTGGACTCAGTCATTTCTTGGTGGCGACGACAGATACAAATTCCAGAATAGTTCCAGCTATTTATCCATCCATCCGAGGCATTGGAAAGCGGCAGGAACAGCCTCTCTCGGAACCAGCACGATATGCAACATTTACATGGCAGTGCACAGTTTGGCAGCTCGTCCCCGACTCGTAGCTCGTCTCCGACTGACTATCAGTTCCACCTTAGCCAACCACAATTTGCGCGCTCTACACAGTTCCGTTCACGAGGGGAACCACAACTTTTACATACTGAATAACTAAGAGCCCTAAGTGAGGATCAGCAGTTTACATAACAGCAACCAAATGAATTAAATAAAACAAAACATTTACACATATTGACATCTCTACAAAAAAAATTATTCACACAAAATTACAATCATATACAGTAAGTTTTGTTCCCTCCAAATGGGACAAAGAGTTTAAATGAAAGATACACTACTTTGCATTGAACCAAACCATGACATCAAAGTTTGTACAAAGAAAGGAGTATACAATTCTGTGTTATCTATTCAATCAAACACATTTACAGAAGCTCAATGATGGAACATTAAATGAAACAAAAGCAAAATAAATCAATACAGCATTAGAGCTATGGTGTTACAAGTTAAGTCCCTTAGTGCTCAGAGCCATTTTTTGCTTTTAAGTGTGTCACGAGAGAAGAATATCCAGACGACGCGACTAGAACGAGCCAGGTACATAGGATAGACCAGTCGCCTGGCGCCTGTGCTGGAAGCCTGCAATGCAGCAGTTCATCACTGTCGGAAGCAGACCTGCGTGTGAAACCGGGAGGCGTCATTGTGAGTCCACAAGCGCACGCAGAGGTGTGCGCTGCATCTGGCTGACAACGCGCGTCACACTCGGTTCCAGTGGCGGTGGGGGAGGGGGGGGGGGGGCAGCGTACTAGAGGACCAACTCACTCCGCAACAGCAGCGAAGCAGCACCAGCACCAGCACGAGGCCCCTGACCATGGTGTCAGGTCAGACTGTACCGCCCAGAGGGCGCTCCTGGACGACGCTGTCCACCACTAGCTACTCAAATCCCTGATGGGAAGAGAAAATACATGTGTGTATTAGTCGGCTCAAGATCGGTACCTTTTCTTTTATATACCCTGCAAGACTCGATAGTGCCTTGGCTCCACGTTGCGCAGAGTGTAGTGTTGTAATGGTAGCCCCTACGTATCTGTTATGACTTCATGCCCCAGAATTTGCATTTGGTACGGAAAGACACACCTCAGAAACCTAGTGAGATCTACAAGCAAGAATATCGCTAAATAGAGATGGGCCCTTCCGCCAAGTAACAGTAAACTCGCTTCAGGAATGATAATAAATGCAAAATATAAACAAAATAAATAATTCTTCTAGTCAGGTTGTGCCACAAACTCCTCTTCTCCCCAATTCTGTTGAAAACCTCCTCATTAGTTACGTGCCACACATTCATTTTCTCCCCAGTTCTAATCAGTACCTCCTCATTCGTTACGTGATCTACCCATCTAATCTTCAGCATTCTTCTGTAGCACCACATTTCGAAAGCTTCTATTCTCTTCTTGTCTAAACTATTTATCGTCGACGTTTCACCACCATACATGGTTATACTCCATACTAATACTTTCAGAAACGACTTCCTGCCACTTAAATCTATAGTCGATGTTAACAAATTTCTCTTCTTCAGAAACGCTTTCCTTGCCATTGCCAGTCAACATTTTATATCCCCTCTACTTCGACCATCATCAGTTATTTTGCTCCCCAATTAGCAAAACGCCTCTACTACTTTGTCTCATTTCCTAATGTAAGCCCCTCAGCGTCACCCGACTTAATTCGACTACATTCCATTATCCTCGTTTTGCTTTTGTTGATGTTCATCTTATATCCTCGTTTCAAGACACTATTCATTCGGTTCAGCTACTCCTCCAGATCCTTTGCTCTCTCTGACAGAATTACAATCTCATCGGCGGACCTCAAAGTTTTTATTTCTTCTCCGTGGATATTAATACCTACTCCGAATTTTTCTTTTGATTCCTTTACTGCTTGCTGAATACACAGGTTGAATAACATCGAGGAGAGGCTACAACCCTGTCTCACTCCCTTCCCAACCACTGCTTCCCTTTCGTGCCCCTAGACTCTTATAACTGCCAACAGGTTTCTGTACAAATTGTAAATAGCCTTTCGCTCCCTGTATTTTACCCCTGCCACCTTCAGAATTTGAAAGAGAGTATTCCAGTCAACATTGTCAAAAGCTTTCTCTAAGTCTACAAATGCTAGAAACGTGGATTTTTCCTTTCCTTAATCTAGCTTGTAAGATAAGTCGTAGTATTGCCTCACGTGTTCCAATCTTTCTACGAAATCCAAACTGATCTTCCCCGAGGTTGGCTTCTAATAAATCCATTCAAAATAATTAAAGGTTTCACATTTCTGAAATCGTACACTAGCTATCAAGTAAAGAAGTCTTTGTGTTGTACATTCTGATCTTTGGGGTAAGAGAACGTACAGCGGGTGAGAATAAACTCTGCACACAACGAACACCACAGACAGTCGTTGGCAGAAGGTGTCATAGGAATGCTTGTCCATAGAAATTTTGGATAACGCAGTCTGACTGCAAATGGGATTCAGAAGTTAACTACGATTGTGAACCGACAAAATGCCTGTTCTTTCGACGATTCCTGTCGCATGCCTGAAGAGCACTTATACTAACGAAGCCTGGATATCTACATAACCATAAAAGAGAACTGGTACCTTGCCTTATATATGCACAGGTGGTACTTGTGACATTCCTGCGACAGGCCTGTAGATGACGAATGGAATGTCGAAACCGGTTGCCTGATAAAACAATATCAAAGTAACAGCTGTTGGTGCAGTATTACTGCATTTCATCGACCATCCACTGTCCTGACCTCTTGAACACTAGATGGAGTTAAATTTACCATCGATAACTGTCTGCTCAACTCAAAACTGGTGGAACTGACACTCGACTTTGCTTAACCGCAATGCTGGGAATGCTCTTACACAACGAAACCGCTGTCTCCCTGAAATGGTGCTGTGGGGAACACCTGCTATTTGCGCTTTCACAGTGCCGGCAGCTACCATGGCTCGCTGCTCCTGTGTCTGCACCCGCAGTCCGCGACGATCTGTTCCCGTCTTACCTCGTCGGCTGCCCGCCTCCATCAGGACCCCGTCAAGAAAGGCTTCAGAAAATCAGAGCGACTCCGTTCTTTTTCAGCACGTATTGAATCATCTTACACTAAAACACAGACACACAGACACCCTCCGTCGTCTATGGAACAGAGTGTCAGGCAACAAGAGCTTTTCCCATAACAACGAGGCAGCTCTACGTATAGCCAATGAAATAGCTTCACCGTTTTCAGCGGGAAACGCAACTTGCTCCCGTGTGTGATGTGAAAAAAAAGAAAAATGGAAAAAAGAAAAACAACCTGTCGCCGCTCTGACTTGGGAGCCAGTGCAACGCCACCTAGACTACAGGCCTGCGCGCACGCTTGTGACGTCACATACTGATGGCCGGGTCTGTATCGGAACGCTGCTGTTTAGCGCTCTTCAGCTATACGAACTTTACGAGTTTTAGAGCTGAGGCCGCATTGGGATTCTCGTGTTTTCCTCTTCTACATGGCCTTGTAATGAAAGTGTGGAAATTTATATCGTTGCGTAAAGTAACTGAACAAAACTGCCCTATGATATTTCAAGATGTAAAATTATTTTGACGATTTGCCTTAAATATGCGTTTCTAGGCTCGAATACAAAATATAATTATAAATTCTGTCTCTTACCTCAGCAGCTATGTTTTTTTGAAGTAAAAAATCGGCAATATGGAACAACAAGCAGACGTTTCCGGTTTTAAATAAAGCAGCTGGAGCTCCTACAGAATTTAAGAATTGGTTTCCCTGGTTATGTTCGTAAATTTTCCTCTCCACTTCAAAATTTGCTGACTTCACACGAAACTCGGATCATTCGACAAAATGGAGCACCTCCTGACATAACGTTTAATAAATGAAAAAAACCCGCAAAAATATTTTATTTCCCTGTTTCTCCAGAACTTTAGAACCTTAAACGTGAAAAGATTGTTTCACCTATATCCTTGACTGAAATTCGTGTCACAGACTGCTGTTACTTCAATCACAATGCACTTACCTCGAAATTCTGATTTATATAACTGCCTAATCTGTCCAACACTGAATTCATTAAAACAATTTTCTAAGGTAGTTTACTCAAATTGAAATTATTTCCTAATAGGTGTATATGTAAAACTGAACAAAATCATTCTGTAGGTCTTCCAAATAAAAGTACTGGAAACTCAATAATCTCGTAGGAATGATAAGGAATACTAAACATTTTCGAGCCACACTAATTAATATAACTATTCTACGTGACAATAGTTGGAAATATGAGACATTTCACAGCCAGCTTCGTATTAACCTCGCAGCAATGGTCTACAATTAAGAAACAAATTATACTGGTACATGATACACAACTGCTTTTAAAAACAAAAATGTGATGCAATGGAAACAACACGCTATACATTTTTTGTCATTTACTTACCCTTGAATGATGCGTAGACACAAATTCCTGCCTGGGAATAGCTGCAATCTAGCGATTTCTCAACGTCATACATTTGGGAAATCGAAACATGTGCACTTTCATGCCTTTTTGGGATTTATAATTTCCCTGACAAAAGGGAACGCAACACTTGTATCCCATACTTCGAAGAACTGTATGCGAATACTGTGTGAAATATGTATCAGTTTCACGTGGCACACGCTTTCAACAAAACATACACGTCAACAGGACTGCCGACTAAAGATAAGATGGCCGCCAGTTTGTGACGTCACGTGCCAATATGGCCGCTGTGCGTAGGCCTTGTATCTAGAAGGCTTTGGCCAGTGTCGCACCCACGTCGCCGTGGCGTCTGCTGACGTCACACACCTCACTGTCTCCCCAGTCACAGCCTGCTCCAGCTCGCAGAAAAACAGCCTCTACCACCCCTGACGTGAAGGCCGCATACTCTCAGAGGGTCATCACTCCTGAGGCGTGCGGCGCCAGTCTGCCGTGTGAGAGGCAGGCCTGTCGTGTGGGTGGCCTGCCCCCCCCCCCCCCCCCCCCCTCCCAGCAGGGCAGATTCTCCGAGAAGCCGCCGTCCCAACGCCTCGCGTGGCGGGCCGCAGCCCGCTAGCTGATACAAATTGTTCCCGGATATAAAATTAACTCGTGCTGAAATGTACACAAACCAGTCGACTTCTAACCAAATTCATTGTTATTACCACTCCGTGTGTCTGTAGTGTTCGTTGCCGCCTTTGTGTTCTTTCCGTGCCTGGGGGGGAGGGGGAATCTCCTTCCCCTTGGGGTTTTACCTGCTCCGCAAATTTTCGTCTCGCCTGTTTTTGGAATGGGGGACTGATGACCTTAACTGTCTAGTCCCCCTTAAACATCCCAACAACCACCACCACCAGTCCGTGAGGACATATTGATTAAAAAATCACATAAAAACAGGACAAATAGCATATGACTCTTACTGATGGAGGCTCTTGGATGGAACAGCCGCTTTTCACACCTTTCATCACGCCGATAAGAACCTCCTCTAACCTGAAACAACTTTGAACTCTACATGATCTGGTCTTGGTGGCATGAAGCACGTGCAAGTAAAGACGTAAATCAACTTCAATACGAACTGTGCGTGGGAACGACTGCCGGTTGGAGCTCTGATTACTCTACCCTTTCTTTTGTCATTTCACCTGCTGTATGTAGGGCGAATTAATGTTACGAAATTCGTCTTCGGCCGTACTGTGTCGTAATTTTAACATCATCTCTACCCATGATCAGAGTGGCTGTTGTAGCTTTAGCCACTGAAGTTTGACTTATATTTCCGTAAAGCTTTCGCGCTCACAAAACGATCCCGTGATGTAACATACCGTTCTTCATTACGCCTTCACCGATGCTTCTGTTAATCCTACTTGGTACATGTCCCAGAATGATGAACAATACTCAACAATCAGTCGAACAGGCCACTTGTTCCGTGGATGAATTACGTTGACTCGAGAATTTTACAATGAGTCTGGGATATGCACTTGCTGCAATTTTATATGGTCATTCAACTTGAGAGTTCTGTGGACGGTCACTCTTGGGCACTAATTTTTCACTCCAATTAAAGTTACGGCTCAGTAGCTGACGAAAGCAACTGCTTCGAAGTCTAAATCGAATGTCCTCCCAAACTAGGCGACCACTGTTAGCATACGGTAGTGTGTTGGCAATAGAAATGTGCGTAAACAAAAGAAGACACAACGCACGGAGGTACAGATTACAGATACTTTATATGCAGTAGAAATTGAGATAAATTTCTCGCTGCGTTCAGTGAAGATACTCCTTGCACACAGTACTGAAAGCTCAGCTTGCTGTGACCGCAAACAAGTGAATATCGGTCCGAAATCTTACACCCTCAATCGAAACTGCTCCTCGCGTCAACCACCATGCTGTAACTCTTCTTAGGGTGAAAAACTGATATTTTAAAGTTGTTACTCTTCCCAGCTATTTCTCACCAACAGTGTAATCGAACAGTGATGGATGCTTTCGCCTATTTACGCTATTTACGCGCAATAAGTTACGTTTACTTACGTTCAGGTCACCTGTCAGGGGCTGCCCCGCTCAGCGAACATCTGCAGGTCGTTCTGTATTCAACTACAATCTGCTGGCGTTGTAACGTTCCTGTATAGAACAGCGTCATATGCAAAAAGCCTCATAGAGCTTCTGCCTTTAACACTAAACCATTTACATAAACTACTAACAGTAACGGCCCTCAAAGCCCTTTTGGGTTACCATATCTTACAAATTACCTTCACATTCCTCGAGTTCACCCTTTGAAAATAATGCATGGAGTTCTGTCTCTCAGAAAGTCCTGCTTCCACGCAGAAATCTTGTCCGGCTCTCGGTAAGCTCGTGTTTTGTTGCCTAAACGGCAGTGCAGAACTGTACCAGATGCCTTGGTGAAGCCAAAGAGCACGGCCTCAACCCGGCTGCCATTCTCTGCGCTGCTCTGGATTTCGTGAACGAACAGAGCGAGCTGTATTGCGCAATACTTCTCTTTAAGGATTTCATGTTGGTTCTTACACACGAGATTTTCGTTCTTCACAGTACGTGAGCGAAGAACATGTTTCCTACTTCTGCAAAAGATGGACGTCAGCAATATACACCCATAATTTTGTGCATATATTCGACGACCCTTCTTGAAAACTGAAATGACGTGTGCTTTTTCCTACCGCCAGGTAAACTTCGTTGCTGCAGCGACTTAAGATATACTGCTGCTGAAGGCGGAGAAACTTATTTCGCATGGTTTCTATAGAATCTCAAAGGCATGAGATCCGGTCCCGATTCATTTCCACCAATGAGCGATTTTAGTTGATCTTCTGTTCCGCGAACGCTTATCCCAGTATCTGCCATTTCGGCTTTCGTATGATTAAAACAAGGAACTGAATCATAAACGTCCACGGTGAAACAATTTGGGAATACTGATTAAGTATTTCGGCCTTTCCATCTTCATTCATTATGGCCACTGAGTGCCTTCATGTAAGACCAAAACTTTTTGGGAGCTTGTCAGATCGGTTGACAACTTTCCAATTCATTGAGAACTTGCCGCACTGACCTTCTTACGCTCGTTCTGGCTTCGTCCAGCTTTTGCTTATAAACTAGGGACCGATTTCGCTTAAATCTATAACGCCACACTTTCGTAACAACTTTCCAACATGGCTTAGTACCATCCCTCACTTCCTCCCTGACCACATCGCAGTCTAACGCGTATTGCACAATGCTTCTGAAGTTCGTTCGTTTTTGCTCCATAGCATATCTTCGCCCTGTGAGCTGAATATTTGACGTCGACTAAGCAAAAATATTTTGCTGCGTCCTTAACATGTCCGTTGTAACACATGTAGGCACTGATGCTATAACAGCCCTTTGATTTCCAATTCCCGTCCCTAAATTTGATTTGAAAAGCTCGGGTCTGTTAGCTACTAGGAGTTCCAAGATATTTTCCTCATGAGTGGTTTCTATAATTACCTGCTCGAAGTAAGATAATACATTCAAAACAATCTCACACGAATCGCCGTCTCGGACATCATCTCTCTCTCTCTCTCTCTCTCTCTCTCTCTCTCTCTCTCTCTGCGCCACACCTCCTGTGTGTCAACACGGTCCTGTAGCCATCTAGCAACCTTCCTCGAGACTGTTGTCAGCTTTTGCTCACCTCTCCGTCCAACTACCGTCCATTCACTTGGTTGCATTTCCCTCTCACTTCCATTGCATTTTCGTAGGCGTCGCAGTTACAACTTGTCCAGCTTTCTGCCTTACTCATTCATTTCTTTTCTACCCTTCCTAGTAAATACGAAAATACATGTCTGCCTTTCTCACTGAGAACCCCTCAGTTTTTTACTTGTTCTCACATCAGCAGCGCACCGTGTATCACTATCATTAGGTAGGATTTCTAATATACACTAATCCTAAGATTCCCGTATTTGAAATGTTGAAAGCTTCATTTTGAAATATATTTAGTGGACCAAAAGCAACCTTGTAAATTTTTATTTTGCTCACCATCTAGTTGCTGATTTTAAACTTTCGAATTATAGATACAAACACCTTGCCCCATTATTCCTCCCCTAGAAAAAATGACAAGAGCAACTCCTAAAAAAATTTTGTTCCTATAATGTTTCCCACATCTGCTTGACATCGTGCAATTTGTTGGTATTATCGGGTACAACTTAAACAATATTGTTGTGTTATCGTCTTTCATACTTTGATATGCTTCGCAAGATCTTATTGTTAATAATTTTCGGCTTAAGTTTTTTTAAATAGTAAAATCTAATCACGTATTTTATGCATTTGCATACTCCAAAATGTCCAGATCATCTGTGAACAAAATTAACTCGAGCTCCACTATTTGCGGTATACGCTGTCACCATTTTATGTGATTCTTCAATTTCTCCAGGGGTATTTTATGACGAAACAAATCTCGGGTGAACACCCTGGTATGAGTGTGCATAGGACACAATATTTCGGCAATCGACCACGTTGCCATCATCAGGTGCGCTGATGTACTGACCGGCGGTGGGCCGGCGCCAGGTATACAGGGTGTTACAAAAAGGTACGGCCAAACTTTCAGGAAATATTCCTCACACACACAGGAAGAAAATATGTTATGTCGACATGTGTCCGGAAACGCTTACTTTCCATGTTAGAGCTCATTTTATTACTTCTCTTCAAATCACATTAATCATGGAATGGAAACACACAGCAACAGAACGTACCAGCGTGACTTCAAACACTTTGTTACAGGAAATGTTCAAAATGTCCTCCGTTAGCGAGGATACATGCATCCATCCTCCGTCGCATGGAATCCCTGATGCGCTGATGCAGCCCTGGAGAATGGCGTATTCTATCACAGCCATCCACAATACGAGCACGAAGAGTCTCTACATTTGGTACCGGGGTTGCGTAGACAAGAGCTGTCAAATGCCCCCATAAATGAAAGTCAAGAGGGTTGAGGTCAGGAGAGCGTGGAGGCCATGGAATTGGTCCGCCTCTACCAATGCATCGGTCACCGAATCTGTTGTTAAGAAGCGTACGAACACTTCGACTGAAATGTGCAGGAGCTCCATCGTGCATGAACCACATGTTGTGTCGTACTTGTAAAGGCACATGTTCTAGCAGCACAGGTAGAGTATCCCGTATGAAATCATGGCGGTGAATTGAGGAAGTACAGTACATACTGACGAAACTAAAATGAGCTCTAACATGGAAATTTAGCATTTCCGGACACATGTCCACATAACATCTTTTCTTTATGTGTGTGTGAGGAATGTTTCCTGAAAGTTTGGCCGTACCTTTTTGTAACACCCTGTATATAGGACAATCCGCCTCCCGCCCCCTCCTTCAGGCGCTTCGTATGAGTCGGTGCGGTTCAGGTGCAGCGTCCGTTCTCCCGCCGTCTGGGCGCTGCGTCCTAGGTCTTCTCGTTCGGGAGGGCCTGTCGGCACCGCTCTCGTTATTCTTCCCTCCTGCCCCGAAGTCGGTACACTCTGGGAAGTATCCTTTTTTTCGTCTTAATCCGGGTGATCGCGGGTTCCCAAGCCTCGCTAAGGATGTAACCGCTGTCACGATTTAGTTGTGGCTCCCTTACTCTCATCTCTATGGCTTCTTTGACGACACAGTCCCAGTATTTGGAAGTCTGTATCAGGACTTTGGTTTGGTCACAATCCATGCTGTGGAATTCCGATAGGCAATGCTCAGCGATTGCCGACTTACTGGGTTGTTCAGTCTAGTGTGCCGTTGATGTTCTCGGCATCGGTCCTCAATGGTACGAATGGTCTGACCTATGCATACACTCCCACATTGGGAAGGTATCTGATAAACCCCTGATTTACGTAGACCAAGGCTGTCCTTTACACTACCAAGAAGGCTCTTGGTTTTGCTTGGAGGACGGAAGCTGGTTTTCACTTGGTGTTTACGTAAAATGCGTCAAATTTTTCCGGATAAGGCCCCACAAAACAGAATAATAGCCAAGGCCGTCTCCTGAGGTTCATCCTGAGTTTCCGCCGGTGATGCAGGTGTGGGATGTAGAGCCTTCCGAATTTGCCCTTCCTTGTGACCGTTCCTCTGGTTACGAGAGCGGTGCCGGCAGACCCTCCTGAACGTTAAGATCTAGAACGCAGCGCCCAGATGGCGGGAGAACGGACGCTGTACCTGGACCGCACCGACCCAAGGGAAGCGTCTGAGGGCGGAGCGGGAGGGGGATTGTCCTATATATACCTGGCGCCGGCCCACCGCCGGTCAGTACATCAGCGCACCTGATGATGGCAACGTGGTCGATTGCCGAAATATTGTGTCCTATGCACACTCATACGAGGCTGTTCACCCGAGATTTGTTTCGTCATCTCCATTTTAGTCTAACGTTCTTGACTCTGTTTTGTATAGTTCAGTCTGACACGTTCTCGTATATTGTTCTCCCCTGGTCCACTGTTGTGCACTTACAAGCAAAATATGGCCAGTATTTACGTCTAAAGTTCTCTTGAAAATAGTTCGATGAAATAAATTCTTCCGAGTGACTATTCCCCCACTCAGCAGCATCGCCTACTAGATAACTTGATGCAAAATCTATATTCTGAGAATCTTCCCATTTTTGAGGTAAAGATCTCGAAAAAACTCGTGAGAAGTATGTTGGGTGTGCATTTCCGTCAGGTTTAAACTTTGGAAAATGCTTCTACATGTTCATGCTACTGCCTAAATGTAGTTCTTCTAATAAAGTATTTGTATACACAGATATCACTCTACACTGACTTTCTGTGATTTCTTCTCTCGCTTTAGTTAACTCACGCCACAATCATTTAAATTCATTACTTGGATGAGTTGCCTCACCCCTGGAAAGCTGTACACCATTTAAAGTTGGTCCACTCTTTTGAAACTTTTTCTCTACTAAGGTCTGTACTTTTTCCTCCAAACCCGTAAAGATATCATGTGAAGAAACGGAATATCCATTCTCGCTTCTTTGTTCTAAAAGTTCAATACGACAGTGCGCATCTGAGATTTGATACTTTGCAAGTTTACACTCCTGTACTGCAAATTCGCCCAAACTATCTACATTAGTATGAATTTTGCTAATATGTTCTTGAATTTCGTTACGTACGAGATCGCATTGTTGATACATTTCAGTATGACTTTCGTTTTTAAAAACATTAAAAAATTTATAATGTAGTGTATTCGCTGAGCGTTCCTCCAAATTTTCAAGTTTCTCATCAAATCGAGCAAATATGTCATTTTTACTGTTAAGTACTCCGCCTTGGGATGACTATTTTATTATTAATCTCCTTAAATTGATTTTGTATCTGCTTAGTGAAGTCACTGAATTTTTAGGAAATTAATTCTAAATTCTTTCCTCCTGACGTGGCTATCTTTCTTCTGATGACAGGTACAAACGAATAATTTATTTCTCATCTCAACAAGCATATCGTCTATATTGATATTTGTAATTTTGAAATTAATTGTATTCTGGAGTTGCCTTATTGTACCACTCACAACACACAAAATTTTTAAACTGGTCGCGAGCACAGCTGACCGTTAACCTGTATAGAACGCCTTACGTCTTGTTTGTTGGGTTTTTATTTTTCTTTCTGTTTTCTCCTCCATTGCCCTTTGCCACGCGTTTTCTTCTTGGGTCTTTCTTACGAAATTTTCTTGAGGTTTCGCTTTTTCGTTACACGTTATCTGTCTTTTAGCTACTAAGGTTGCCACGTGAAGTGTTTCAGGTTGGCTTGGGCTGTATGGTGGTTTGTTACACTTCACCTCATGCACCGAACACTTAAATAAGTTGCCACCTGAACACTCCTTTTGTATAAAACGAATGTTGCTTAATTCATATTCGGTCGCCGCTAAGTATTATTAATCAGGATCCAGCTAGTCTGTGCCCTCAAACCGCCCGCTGTGGCCGAGCGGTTCTAGGCGCTTCAGTCGGGAACCGTTCTGCTGCTACGGTCGCAGGTTCGAAACCTGCCTCGGGCATGGATGTGTGTGATGTCCTTAGTTTAGTTAGATTTGCATAGTTCTAAGTCTCGGTGATTGATGACCCTCAGATGTTAGGTCCCACAGTGCTTAGAGCCATTTGAACCATTTTTGTGCCCTGAAACCGTGTGCGTTCTCTCTTCAACTTGGCTCAGACTCTGCCTCCTTACAGGCTGCAGAAAACTAACTTATCGTCCTGGTTTACTGCACCACACAATTAAGAAGTGAGATTCAAATCGCCTTCTTATACAATAATGGCCATTAAAATTGCTACGCCATGAAGATGGCGTGCTACAGACGCGTAATTTAACCGATAGGAAGAAGATGCTGTGATACGCAAGTAATTAGCTTTTCAGAGCATTCACACAAGGTTGGCGCAGGTGGCAACACCTACAACGTGCTGACATGAAGAAAGTTTCCAACCGATTTCTCATACACAAACAGCAGTTGACCGGCGTTGCCTGGTGAAACGATGTTCTGATGCCTCGTGTAAGGAGGAGAAATGCGACCATCACGTTTCCGACTTTGATAAAGGTCGGATTGTGGCCTATCGCGATTGCGGTATATCATACCGCGATATTGCTGCTCGCGTTGGTCGAGATCCAATGACTGTTAGCAGAATAAGGAATAGGTTGGTTCAGGAAGGTAATACGGAACGCAGTGCTGGATCCCAACGGCCTCGTATCAATAGCAGTCGAGATGACATGCATCCTATCCGCATGGCTGTAACGGATCGTGCAGCCACCTCTCGATCCCTGAGTCATCAGATGGGGATGTTTGCAAGACAACTGTTGTGACTTGGCAAGACAGCCAAGCCACTATGAGATAGCCGAAAGGCCTCGTATCAATAGCAGTCGAGATGACATGCATCTTATCCGCATGGCTGTAACGGATCGTGCAGCCACCTCTCGATCCCTGAGTCATCAGATGGGGATGTTTGCAAGACAACAACTGTTGTGACTTGGCAAGACAGCCAAGCCACTATGAGATAGCCGAAAGGCACGCGTTTAAGCTGACGCAGGCTGGCGTGAGGTCTGGAACAGTTAAAGGAGTTGAGTTTAGTAAAAAAGTACGTAGCTTCTGGAATACTTAACTTTAATTCATAATTGGTGAACATCGGTCTGACGGTACATGCATCACAAGATCAATAGCAACTGATAATGGCGCCTTGCTAGGTCGTAGCAAATGACGTAGCTGAAGGCTATGCTACTATCGTCTCGGCAAATGAGAGCGTAATTTGTCAGTGAACCATTGCTAGCAAAGTCGGCTGTACAACTGGGGCGAGTGCTAGGACGCCTCTCTAGACCTGCGGCGCTCGGTCTGCAATCACTGATAGTGGCGACATGCGGGTCCCCCCTTTACTGATCGCTCTAATTCCACAGAAGTTCTTCCCTGATGATTTGACAACAAGCTGTTCTGCTGTACCCAGAGAGACGCATACCGAAAAAAAACCCATGGAAGGACTGCCAATGCTCCCTCTCCCCCCTCTCTCTCCCCCTCTTTCTCCCCCTCTCCGCCACTCCACCCACCCCACCCACTCCACCCACTCCACCCACTCCACCCACTCCACCCACTCCACCCACTCCACCCACTCCACCCACTCCACCCACTCAACCCACTCCACCCACTCCACCCACTCCACCCACTCCACCCACTCCCCATCTCCCCCTCTCCCCCTCTCCCCCTCTCCCCCTCTCCCCCTCTCCCCCCTCTCCCCCTCTCCCCCTCTCCCCCTCTCCCCCTCTCCCCCTCTCCCCCTCTCCCCCTCTCCCCCTCTCCCCCTCTCCCCCTCTCCCCCCTCTCCCCCTCTCCCCCTCTCCCCCTCTCCCCCTCTCCCCCTCTCCGCCCTCTCTCTCCCCCTCTCCGCCCTCTCTCTCCCCCTCTCCGCCCTCTCTCTTCCCCTCTCTCTCCCCCTTACTCTTCCCCTCTCTCTCCCCCTTACTCTTCCCCTCTCTCTTCCCCTCTCTCTTCCCCTCTCTCTTCCCCTCTCTCTTCCCCTCTCTCTCCCCCTCTCTCTCCCCCTCTCTCTCCCCCTCTCTCTCCCCCTCTCTCTTCCCCTCTCTCCTCCCCCTCTCTCTTCCCCTCTCTCTTCCCCCTCTCCCCCCCTCTCTCTTCCTCCTCTCCCCCCTCTCTCTCCTCCTCCCCCCCTCTCTCCCCCTCTCTCCCCCCCTCTCTCCCCCTCTCTCCCCCTCTCTCTCCCCCTCTCTCCCCCTCTCTCTCCCCCTCTCTCTCCCCTCTCTCTCCCCTCTCTCCCCCTCTCTCTCCCCCCACTCACCCCCACTCACCCCCACTCACCCCACTCACCCCACTCACCCCACTCACCCCACTCACCCACTCACCCCACTCACCCCACTCACCCCACTCACCCCACTCACCCCCACTCACCCCACTCACCCCACTCACCCCACTCACCCCACTCACCCCACTCACCCCACTCACCCCACTCACCCCACTCACCCCACTCACCCCACTCACCCCACTCACCCCACTCACCCCACTCACCCCACTCACCCGCACTCACCCCACTCACCCGCACTCACCCCACTCACCCGCACTCACCCCACTCACCCGCACTCACCCCACTCACCCGCACTCACCCCACTCACCCGCACTCACCCCACTCACCCGCACTCACCCGCACTCTCCGCACTCTCCCCCCTAAACCCCCTTCTCCCCCCTAAACCCCCGTCTCCCCCCTCTCTCCCCTTTCCCCCTCGCCCCCCTCGCCCCCCTCGCCCCCCTCGCCCCCTCGCCCCCCTCGCCCCCCTCGCCCCCCTCGCCCCCCTCGCCCCCCTCGCCCCCCTCGCCTGCCTCGCCCCCCTCGCCCCCCTCGCCCGCCTCGCCCGCCTCGCCCGCCTCGCCCCCCTCGCCCGCCTCGCCCGCCTCGCCCCCCTCGCCCGCCTCGCCCGCCTCGCCCGCCTCGCCCGCCTCGCCCGCCTCGCCCGCCTCGCCCCCCCTCGCCCCCCTCGCCCGCCTCGCCCGCCTCGCCCGCCTCGCCCGCCTCGCCCCCCTCGCCCCCCTCGCCCCCCTCGCCCGCCTCGCCCCCCTCGCCCCCCTCGCCCCCCTCGCCCGCCTCGCCCCCTCGCCCCCCTCGCCCGCCTCGCCCGCCTCGCCCGCCTCGCCCGCCTCGCCCGCCTCGCCCGCCTCGCCCGCCTCGCCCGCCTCGCCCCCCTCGCCCCCCTCGCCCCCCTCGCCCCCCTCGCCCCCCTCGCCCCCCTCGCCCCCCTCGCCCGCCTCGCCCGCCTCGCCCGCCTCGCCCCCCTCGCCCGCCTCGCCCCCTCGCCCGCCTCGCCCGCCTCGCCCGCCTCGCCCGCCTCGCCCGCCTCGCCCGCCTCGCCCGCCTCGCCCGCCTCGCCCCCCTCGCCCCCCTCGCCCCCCTCGCCCCCCTCGCCCGCCTCGCCCGCCTCGCCCGCCTCGCCCGCCTCGCCCGCCTCGCCCGCCTCGCCCGCCTCGCCCGCCTCGCCCGCCTCGCCCGCCTCGCCCGCCTCGCCCGCCTCGCCCGCCTCGCCCCCCTCGCCCCCTCGCCCGCCTCGCCCGCCTCGCCCGCCTCGCCCGCCTCGCCCGCCTCGCCCGCCTCGCCCCCCTCGCCCCCCTCGCCCCGCCTCGCCCCCCTCGCCACCCTCGCCCGCCTCGCCCGCCTCGCCCCCCTCGCCACCCTCGCCCGCCTCGCCCGCCTCGCCCGCCTCGCCCGCCTCGCCCGCCTCGCCCGCCTCGCCCGCCTCGCCCGCCTCGCCCGCCTCGCCCGCCTCGCCCGCCTCGCCCCCCTCGCCCCCCTCGCCCCCCTCGCCCCCCTCGCCCCCCTCGCCCGCCTCGCCCCCCTCGCCCCCTCGCCCCCCTCGCCCCGCCTCGCCCGCCTCGCCCGCCTCGCCCGCCTCGCCCGCCTCGCCCGCCTCGCCCGCCTCGCCCGCCTCGCCCGCCTCGCCCGCCTCGCCCGCCTCGCCCCCCTCGCCCCCCTCGCCCCCCTCGCCCCCCTCGCCCCCCTCGCCCCCCTCGCCCCCCTCGCCCCCCTCGCCCGCCTCGCCCGACTCGCCCGCCTCGCCCGCCTCGCCCCCCTCGCCCCCCTCGCCCCCCTCGCCCGCCTCGCCCGCCTCGCCCGCCTCGCCCGCCTCGCCCGCCTCGCCCGCCTCGCCCGCCTCGCCCGCCTCGCCCGCCTCGCCCGCCTCGCCCGCCTCGCCCGCCTCGCCCGCCTCGCCCGCCTCGCCCGCCTCGCCCGCCTCGCCCGCCTCGCCCCCCCCTCGCCCCCCCTCGCCCCCCTCGCCCCCCTCGCCCCCCTCGCCCCCCTCGCCCCCCTCGCCCGCCTCGCCCGCCTCGCCCGCCTCGCCCCCCTCGCCCCCCTCGCCCCCCTCGCCCCCCTCGCCCCCCTCGCCCCCCTCGCCCGCCTCGCCCCCCTCGCCCCCCTCGCCCCCCTCGCCCGCCTCGCCCGACTCGCCCGCCTCGCCCGCCTCGCCCCCCTCGCCCGCCTCGCCCCCTCGCCCGCCTCGCCCGCCTCGCCCGCCTCGCCCGCCTCGCCCGCCTCGCCCGCCTCGCCCGCCTCGCCCGCCTCGCCCGCCTCGCCCGCCTCGCCCGCCTCGCCCGCCTCGCCCGCCTCGCCCGCCTCGCCCGCCTCGCCCGCCTCGCCCGCCTCGCCCGCCTCGCCCGCCTCGCCCCCCTCGCCCCCCTCGCCCGCCTCGCCCGCCTCGCCCGCCTCGCCCGCCTCGCCCGCCTCGCCCGCCTCGCCGCCTCGCCCGCCTCGCCCGCCTCGCCCCCTCGCCCCCCTCGCCCCCCTCGCCCGCCTCGCCCGCCTCGCCCGCCTCGCCCGCCTCGCCCGCCTCGCCCGCCTCGCCCGCCTCGCCCGCCTCGCCCGCCTCGCCCGCCTCGCCCGCCTCGCCCGCCTCGCCCCCCTCGCCCGCCTCGCCCGCCTCGCCCCCCTCGCCCCCTCGCCCCCCTCGCCCGCCTCGCCCGCCTCGCCCGCCTCGCCCGCCTCGCCCCCCTCGCCCGCCTCGCCCCGCCTCGCCCGCCTCGCCCGCCTCGCCCGCCTCGCCCGCCTCGCCCGCCTCGCCCCCCTCGCCCGCCTCGCCCGCCTCGCCCGCCTCGCCCGCCTCGCCCCCCTCGCCCGCCTCGCCCGCCTCGCCGCCTCGCCCGCCTCGCCCGCCTCGCCCGCCTCGCCCGCCTCGCCCCCCTCGCCCCCCTCGCCCCCCTCGCCCGCCTCGCCCGCCTCGCCCGCCTCGCCCGCCTCGCCCGCCTCGCCCCCCTCGCCCCCCTCGCCCGCCTCGCCCCCCTCGCCCGCCTCGCCCGCCTCGCCCGCCTCGCCCGCCTCGCCGCCTCGCCCGCCTCGCCCGCCTCGCCCGCCTCGCCCGCCTCGCCCGCCTCGCCCGCCTCGCCCGCCTCGCCCGCCTCGCCCGCCTCGCCCGCCTCGCCCGCCTCGCCCGCCTCGCCCCCCTCGCCCGCCTCGCCCCCCTCGCCCGCCTCGCCCGCCTCGCCCGCCTCGCCCCCCCTCGCCCGCCTCGCCCGCCTCGCCCGCCTCGCCCGCCTCGCCCGCCTCGCCCGCCTCGCCCGCCTCGCCCGCCTCGCCCGCCTCGCCCGCCTCGCCCGCCTCGCCCGCCTCGCCCGCCTCGCCCGCCTCGCCCGCCTCGCCCGCCTCGCCCGCCTCGCCCGCCTCGCCCGCCTCGCCCGCCTCGCCCGCCTCGCCCGCCTCGCCCGCCTCGCCCGCCTCGCCCCCCTCGCCCCCCTCGCCCCCCTCGCCCCCCTCGCCCCCCTCGCCCGCCTCGCCCGCCTCGCCCGCCTCGCCCCCCTCGCCCCCCTCGCCCCCCTCGCCCGCCTCGCCCGCCTCGCCCCCCTCGCCCGCCTCGCCCCCCTCGCCCCCCTCGCCCGCCTCGCCCGCCTCGCCCGCCTCGCCCGCCTCGCCCGCCTCGCCCGCCTCGCCCGCCTCGCCCGCCTCGCCCGCCTCGCCCGCCTCGCCCGCCTCGCCCGCCTCGCCCGCCTCGCCCGCCTCGCCCGCCTCGCCCGCCTCGCCCGCCTCGCCCGCCTCGCCCCCCTCGCCCCCTCGCCCCCCTCGCCCGCCTCGCCCCCCTCGCCCGCCTCGCCCGCCTCGCCCGCCTCGCCCGCCTCGCCCCCCTCGCCCGCCTCGCCCGCCTCGCCCGCCTCGCCCGCCTCGCCCGCCTCGCCCCCCTCGCCCCCCTCGCCCGCCTCGCCCGCCTCGCCCGCCTCGCCCGCCTCGCCCGCCTCGCCCGCCTCGCCCGCCTCGCCCGCCTCGCCCCCCTCGCCCGCCTCGCCCGCCTCGCCCGCCTCGCCCGCCTCGCCCCCCTCGCCCCCCTCGCCCGCCTCGCCCGCCTCGCCCGCCTCGCCCGCCTCGCCCGCCTCGCCCGCCTCGCCCGCCTCGCCCGCCTCGCCCGCCTCGCCCGCCTCGCCCGCCTCGCCCGCCTCGCCCGCCTCGCCCGCCTCGCCCGCCTCGCCCCCCTCGCCCCCCTCGCCCGCCTCGCCCGCCTCGCCCGCCTCGCCCGCCTCGCCCGCCTCGCCCCCCTCGCCCGCCTCGCCCGCCTCGCCCGCCTCGCCCGCCTCGCCCGCCTCGCCCGCCTCGCCCGCCTCGCCCGCCTCGCCCGCCTCGCCCCCCTCGCCCCCCTCGCCCCCCTCGCCCGCCTCGCCCGCCTCGCCCGCCTCGCCCGCCTCGCCCGCCTCGCCCGCCTCGCCCCCCTCGCCCCCCTCGCCCGCCTCGCCCGCCTCGCCCGCCTCGCCCGCCTCGCCCGCCTCGCCCGCCTCGCCCGCCTCGCCCGCCTCGCCCGCCTCGCCCGCCTCGCCCGCCTCGCCCGCCTCGCCCGCCTCGCCCGCCTCGCCCCCCTCGCCCCCCTCGCCCGCCTCGCCCGCCTCGCCCGCCTCGCCCGCCTCGCCCGCCTCGCCCGCCTCGCCCGCCTCGCCCGCCTCGCCCGCCTCGCCCGCCTCGCCCGCCTCGCCCGCCTCGCCCGCCTCGCCCGCCTCGCCCCCCTCGCCCCCCTCGCCCCCCTCGCCCGCCTCGCCCGCCTCGCCCGCCTCGCCCGCCTCGCCCGCCTCGCCCCCCTCGCCCCCCTCGCCCGCCTCGCCCCCCTCGCCCGCCTCGCCCGCCTCGCCCGCCTCGCCCGCCTCGCCCGCCTCGCCCGCCTCGCCCGCCTCGCCCGCCTCGCCCGCCTCGCCCGCCTCGCCCGCCTCGCCCGCCTCGCCCGCCTCGCCCGCCTCGCCCGCCTCGCCCGCCTCGCCCGCCTCGCCCGCCTCGCCCGCCTCGCCCGCCTCGCCCGCCTCGCCCGCCTCGCCCCCCTCGCCCCCCTCGCCCCCTCGCCCCCCTCGCCCCCCTCGCCCGCCTCGCCCGCCTCGCCCGCCTCGCCCCCCTCGCCCCCCTCGCCCCCCTCGCCCGCCTCGCCCGCCTCGCCCGCCTCGCCCGCCTCGCCCGCCTCGCCCCCTCGCCCCCCTCGCCCCCCTCGCCCGCCTCGCCGCCTCGCCCGCCTCGCCCGCCTCGCCCGCCTCGCCCGCCTCGCCCGCCTCGCCCGCCTCGCCCGCCTCGCCCGCCTCGCCCGCCTCGCCCGCCTCGCCCCCCTCGCCCCCCTCGCCCCCCTCGCCCGCCTCGCCCGCCTCGCCCGCCTCGCCCGCCTCGCCCGCCTCGCCCCCCTCGCCCGCCTCGCCCGCCTCGCCCGCCTCGCCCGCCTCGCCCGCCTCGCCCCCCTCGCCCCCCTCGCCCGCCTCGCCCGCCTCGCCCGCCTCGCCCGCCTCGCCCGCCTCGCCCGCCTCGCCCGCCTCGCCCGCCTCGCCCCCCTCGCCCGCCTCGCCCGCCTCGCCCGCCTCGCCCGCCTCGCCCCCCTCGCCCCCCTCGCCCGCCTCGCCCGCCTCGCCCGCCTCGCCCGCCTCGCCCGCCTCGCCCGCCTCGCCCGCCTCGCCCGCCTCGCCCGCCTCGCCCGCCTCGCCCGCCTCGCCCGCCTCGCCCGCCTCGCCCCCCTCGCCCCCCTCGCCCGCCTCGCCCGCCTCGCCCGCCTCGCCCGCCTCGCCCGCCTCGCCCCCCTCGCCCGCCTCGCCCGCCTCGCCCGCCTCGCCCGCCTCGCCCGCCTCGCCCGCCTCGCCCGCCTCGCCCGCCTCGCCCGCCTCGCCCGCCTCGCCCGCCTCGCCCGCCTCGCCCGCCTCGCCCTCCTCGCACTCCTCGCACTCCTCGCACTCCTCGCACCTCTCGCCCTCCTCGCACTCCTCGCACTCCTCGCACTCCTCGCACTCCTCGCACTCCTCGCACTCCTCGCACTCCTCGCACTCCTCGCACTCCTCGCACTCCTCGCACCTCTCACACCTCTCACACCTCTCACACCTCTCACCCCTGTCAACCCTCTCAACCCCCCTCACCCCCCTCTCAACACCTCTACCCCCCTCTCCCACCTCTCCCACCTCTACCCCTCTCTCTCTGCCCCCCTCTCTCTCTGCCTCCCTCTCTCTCTGCCTCCCTCTCTCTCTGCCTCCCTCTCTCTCTGCCTCCCTCTCTCTCTGCCTCCCTCTCTCTCTGCCTCCCTCTACATGACCCCCTCTGCCCCCCTCTTACTAGGAAACTTTATCATGCCGCAAATTTTTCTACACAGACTTACGAAGTTTCTATTTTGTAAAGTTGCTATGACAGGAGAGAGGCATTTAAAAATATTACTTTCTTGCATTCTTTAGAAGAAAAATATTTCACAGATCAAATTAAATGTATCACTTTAATCGATAAGAAATTGTATGCACTTCCTAATAATTTGGTAGTAAGACAAAATCTACGTCATAGTGTTTATGAAAGTCCTGTACAGTCATTTTAGAAAACAATTTGGAAATTTGTGATAAGGTCTTATGGGACCAAACTTCTGTGGTCATCGGTCCCTAAGCCTACACACTACTTAATCTAACTTAAACTAATTTACGCTATGGACAACACACACACACCCCTATGCCCGAGGGAGAACTCAAACCTCCGACGAGGGGAGCAGTACGGATCGCGACAAGGTGCGTAGAACCGCGCGGCCATTCATTTTAAAATTGATGAATAACAAAGAACGTATTCTATTCGTTCCTCGTAATAACTGAAAATAAGAGAAAAAGGAACCATAAATGTTGAAAAAACATTACTTTTGAAGAACCGTATTTTTATTATAATTCTGTTTTCCATTTGCGTGTATTGAGATAAGCAAATTTGTAACTGAAATCAAGTTTAGCAGCTGTATGGTATTCTCTCGACAACATGGTGAAAATTGCTGTCTTTCACCCATAGACGACCTTAAATTCCTTTTTATCATCTATAAATGCCACTGCGTTTTAGACGTGCGAGCATTCCCATTGCTA